>NC_090725.1:180626328-180728828 GCF_036898095.1 Palaemon carinicauda
AACTTCTATTCTAGCTGTGAAGGACCTTTGTACACTCTCTATTTGTGCAATATCCTTTTGGTAGTGTGGGTACCATATCACAATGCAGTACTCGAGTGTACTACGTACATAAGTTTTATAAAGCATAATCATGTGCTCAGCTTTTCTTGTTTTAAAGTGTCTGAATATCAATCCCATTTTTGCTTTGCATTTAGCCAAGTGTTGCTATTTGGTCGCTGCATAACATATTCCTGTTTAACATTACACCAAGGTCTTTAATTACTTTCTTGTTTGTGATTGTCTTGTTATTAGGTCCCCTGTATGCATATACCATTCCTTCTCTGTTTCAATAGTTTATTGATTCGAACTAACCGGAGTTAAATACCATCCTATTTATCTCCGCCCATTCATATATTTTGTTTAGATCTCTTTGTAATGAGTTCCTATCTTCATCACAAGTAATTTCTCTACTTATTATTGTGTCATCGGCTAAACTTCTCACTACAGAGTCTATAACATTACAGTCTATGTCTGAGATCATAATAACAAACAGCAGTGCAGATAATACCGTACCTTCTGGCACGCCAGATATTACCTGATCTTCATCTGATATCTCGTCATTTGCAACCACTATCTGTTTTCTGTTTTGCAGAAATTCTTTTACCCATTTTCCTATCTTTACCACAATATTATGCTTTCTCATTTTTTTTCTCTAATATATTATGGTTTACCTTGCTATCAGTTGGGTCTGTGTACTTTTTCCAGGCACGAAACCGTGTTGACCCATATTAAACAAATTATTTTTGAACAAATGGTTCATTATTTTCTTTTCAATACCTTTTCATACACTTTCATAATATTTGATGTTAGACTAACAGGTCTATAATTGCTTGCCTCTAGTCTTGATCCACTTTTGAAAGTAGGGATTAAATAAGCTAATTTATGTTTAACATATATCTCGCTCATATCTACACTTTGTCTTAACAGTATTGCAAGCGGCTTCGCGAGAGTGTGTGCAGTTTTTTTTAACAAAATCGCTGGAACTCCATCTGGTCCGGCCGCCGATCCATTTTTAATTTCACTTATAGCCTGCACAATATCTGCTTCATTAATATCTATATCTGCTAGATATTCAACATTTTCTTTTCTCATTTCTGTTTCATTATTCTCATTCGCAATTCTTGGCGTGAACACACTTTTATATTTTTCTGCTAATATGATGCATATTTCCTTTTTTTATTCGTTAACCGTCCTTCGGGTCTTAGAGGGCCTATTTCTAATCTCCCTTTATTCATCTTTTTTGCATTGGAGTAAAGTACTTTGGCTTTTTTTTGGGGGGGGGGGGAATTTTGAATTGTTCTTTCTTCTAAGTCCCTTTATTCATTTTCTTTCGATTGTATAATCTTTTGTTCTGCATTTTCTATCTTACTTTTTATTTCCATCATTTTCCATACATTTTTTTCTTTTGTAAGATTTTTCTTCCACTTTCTAATTTTCTGAAATAAGATTTTTCTGTCTCTTGGTATACATGTCTGATGTTTAATGTTTTTTTTTTTTTGGTACTTATTTTTCAACAATTTTCTCCAATATTTTTTACAGTATATCCGTATTTACCTGTATATTATCACTTACGAATACATTTTTCCAATCTTTGTTTAATTCTTCATTTATTTCTGACCATTGTATATTCTGACTATAAAAATCATATTTCCATATCCTTCTCATCGTTTTGTGCTTTTTTTTATGTCTGCGTTCACTTGCTTTGGAATGGACTATTAATTCTATGACACTGTGGTCTGAAATTCCCGTGTTATACACTATTATTTCTTTAACATAATTCACCCCATTCACAAATACTACATCTAGAACATTGTCCTTTCTTGTTGGAATGTGGTTTATTTGTTGCATATCATGTTCTAATAGCATATCTTGAAGCTTTTCAAATTGCCTCTTGTCTTCTGCGCTACTGTTACTCTCTTTTTTTATATGTATATATACAGCTATTTTCTTCTATCCGTTCTTTCCAATCCACGAAAGGAAAGTTAAAATCTCCGGATAGGAGTATATTCCAGTCTTTATGGTTTCTATATATATCATCTATTTTTTTTCTATTATTATGTCAAACTCCTTAGTATTTGGGGGTCTGTAAACTACAATATTCACTAGTTTTTCATATTCAAATTCTACCGTAATCAATTCACATTCTGTGTTGCTGTATTTTTCACAGACTTTTCTTTGATTTATGTCTCTTCCATATATTGCGGTTCCCCCTTGATTCCTATTTGTTCTGTCAGATCTTTAAGTTTGGAAACCCTTTATCTGGTCATCACTGCCAGTCTCTTGGGAATACCATGTATCACTTATATTTAATATATCTATTTTTTCAATTCGGGTTAGTTCTTCTAAGAACTCTATTTTCCTTTCAGAGTTACTCGTGACTAAACCCTCTGCATTCATCGCTATTATGGTTTGTGTTTCATCCCCATTATTTAATATTGGTAATAATATGGTTTCTCCCATGCTTCCTTCCTGTTCTGATATGATGTTCTTTTCTTCATTTCCAGGAATTCTCCCGTTAAAAAATCCAACTATTCTATTATATTTGCTCTTTCACCTTCATATTTATTTCTTGTGTGTATAACTGCAATTATCCCCATATCTGCACCAACCCTTGGCATTATAGATGCATTCTTTGTAGTTGGGTTGAAAGGCATCATATCTTGGGGCCTTTTGTGCATAGCGCGGTATATACTCGGCTTGTTTTTTTTTTTTTCTTTTTTTTTTTAATTTTTGCTTTCATTTTTCTTTTCTGTTTGCTGAGTTTTCTGACTTGCATTCATGGTTGCAGGATGCATATATCGACAATTTTTTTTTTATTTACGTCTTTTTCCTTCTTTCAAGTTTTTTTTTGCATATTTTTGGATGGAGACCTCTGCATTCGTCTCCATATCCGTCTAAATACGCACATTTACCATATATTCCATAATTATGTCATATCTTTGAATGATTGTAGTTGCATCTTTCGCCAAATCTGCAATTCCCCCTTTTCAGTGAATTGCAGACTATATCTTTCTTTTCTTTTCTTTTCTTGTTCTTGCTCTTCCCTAAAAGTATGTAGGGCCAGGTAGAGTCTCTTGGGTCTATTATTTGTTTCCATCTGATAATTTATTTCTTCGTAAGTATGTTGGTGAATGGCATCATATGTTGTATCAATGATTTCCTCTGCATCCTTACACGTATCCTGTTCATTTTTCTCTTCTTCTTCTTCTTCTTCTTCTTCTTCTATTTGCAGATTCAGTCTCGACTTAATTATATTTTTCTATCCAGACTAAGCATGTTGAGCTGAATACCTTTGTGTCTTTATCTTTTATCTTATGTTGCACTTCAGCGCAAGTAGGGTGTGTTGGTACATGACATGCATCACATTTCCTGATCAGCTGATGTGGATTAATAATGGAATACCACATATTACATGTATTGCACCATTTTGGCATTCTTTTTCCCAATGCATCAATCAGCATATTCACCATATTGGACTTCTTATTGTTCTTTGATGGAATGTGTTGATTGATGTAAACTCTCTTTATAAGTCTCTTTATCACCTGGATCTTCTTTGGAATTTCTTCTATTATTTTGATGATGTTTTCCACAGACTTGCTCCAGTTTGTTGGCTCATATTATTTCAATATCTTTGACAATATTTTTTCCCTCACACAGGTTGGAGCTACTAGCGACCTCTGTTACCAAGTGGTCTAGTTTTTGTTGCACCAAATTATGGAATTTACTCTTGCTGCTGATTGCAGCAATGTCCCTTCAAGCTTTTCCTGTGTTATAGAGCGCCATCTTGATCAGATTTTTAGTAATTTACAAGATAACTATCCTATGCCGACTTTTATGCCACTTTTCTAACCTCAAACTGATCACCGACTATTCACGAAAACTTGCAGCTATATTGCACTCGATAGCCTTTTGTTAACAGCGTTAAATCACCTTATTTATCGGATCACACAGGTGTACTCACACTTGAGAGAGAGAGAGAGAGAGAGAGAGAGAGAGAGAGAGAGAGAGAGAGAGAGAGAGAGAGAGAAAGAGAGAGTATCTTCTCACAATACATTAGGATGCATGCACAAAAGGATTTTTGCCCATTGCAATTCATTTATATATTGAAACGCGCTATTCATTGTGTAATAAAGATTCCACAAGGTTTTGTATGAGGAATGATTATTCATTCGGTGTTTAAGGTATAGAGGCCGAATCTGAAAAATATCTCGTTGCAGGACAACGGTGAATGCTGTGAAGTGATGGCTAATTTCGCACACCAAAACGTGTTCAAACATACACACGTATATATATAACGGATTTTGAGCAAAGTGAAAAATCTATTTTTGGGTGAGAGTGCTACGTCGTCCTGATGGAAGGTTCCTTTACGTAGCTTTCTAAGGGATATTTGCTACAGTGTTACTCCCAGAGAATTAAACCGAAGGTCTCCAGGAACTCCTGGCGCGAGTAATCTTCACCCCGAATAGATTTAACTCTTTGATGTAAGGGGGAAGAGTGCAAAAGAAAGGGGTGCCGTTCTAGGTACCCGGTGAACCTCCTTCCCTACTACTACCGCGACGCCATTCCTTTTCTTGTCTTTAAGCAGAAATGGCCACAGATAAAGTAATTTTGGGAGGGGTCAGCAAAAGGGTGGGTCCATCAGGACGACATGGCACTCTCACCTAAAAATAGATTTTTCACTTTCCTCAAAATCTGTTTTTTGGGCTCGGGCCATGTCGTCCTGATGGAAACATACCAGAGAATCAACTTGAAATTACTATAGCTGTGAGTTTGTGTATGTGCCTTCTGCCTTGAATGGATTTCCTTATCTGGTCTTCTAGACCTGTATGTGAAATTCCAGGTAACTGTCATTTCCACTAAGCCTGGAGCTGGTTTAGTGCTTCCTGGCCCTGTAGGGAAAGTGTCGACATCGACAATAAGGATTTAAGGTTTGTATTTCCGTAGGAACAAAAGGGAAAACTTTAGAGCTTACCTTTTACTTACCATGGAAATCTGTATCTTGATTTCAAGTTCTAGGCCCTTATAGGGATTAAATAAAACTCTAGCATGTTTTATTTGTCTGTAACTGAGATAGCAGTAATAAGACACAAATATGTTTTTGTATTGTTATTTTGCAATTAGATTATCAAATGTAGTTACAATAGAGTATGAATCTGATCCAGCATTAAAACACATCGGGGTCCATATTTTCTCCTGTAGAAAAAATATATAATTTCATTATCGGAATAATGCAAGTCAATTGAGATGTGAAACCAAATCTGTCTGACGTGTTCAAAGTTTTGGAAATGCATAAACACTGTGACGCAAACGTTCACTCGGCACTGGTGTTATTGGTCAGATATGCACCTATATGGAACAGTATGTTAATCATCTTTATGATTTGCACTAGAAGTTAAAGTATACCCATGCACCCGATGCACTGTAAAGTCCCAAAACAGTCCACTGTTCAATGCAGCACTAGACTTTGGGTTTAATGACACTACCCGCCGCCACCACAAAATGTTATATTTCATATACTTGCTTCGCATAGTGTTTGTTGAAGACCCTGGATGATCTCCACCCAGTGTATGAGAGGAACCTTTCAAAGTCCATATGTTGAAAGAAGTTCAACGAAGAAGCAACTTCCCTCGGATCGTGACCTGGGGGTGTTCTGTCAGGATCCGCTCTGTGAATAAAGTAGGTGAGCTTTGCTATCAGTTGTCTTAGGGATAGGTTTGATCCTGAAGTTTCGCCTCTGAAGAGCGGTCCTCCCTTAAAGTCTGAAGTTCTTCGAAGATAGACCTTAAGACACTCTACTGGGCACAGAGAGGCATCTTCCTTCAGTGGGCAGATTCTCCAAGGACCCCACCTCTTAGTGGGTAGCTTATTCTTGTCAAGAAAGGCAGGATCAGGAAAGAGGTTCAGTTCTCTTGTGTCTAGGAACTGAATATGGCCTTCGTTTCTGGATAAGGCCTCTATTTCACAAACTCTATCCCCTGAGGCTATTGCGAACAGAAAAATTACTTTCTGTGTTAGATCCTTTAGAGTACAATTCTCATTGTTTAGGTTCGAAGCATAGTGCAAGACTTTGTCCAAAGACCATGTGATGGGCTTTGGTGGGGTTGCTGGCTTGAGTCTAGCGCATACTTTAGGGATCTTATTGAAGATATCACTAGAGAGGTCCACTTCAAAGGCGTACAGAAGTGGTCTAGCCAGGGCCGACTTATACGAGGTAATCGTAGTAGAAGCCAAGCCTTGTTCGTGTAGGTATATGAAGAATGTGAGGCAAAAATCTATCGATATTTCTGTAGGTTTCCTTGTTTACACAAAGAAAACCTATTTCTTCCATGACGATTCATATTGTCCCCTAGTCGAACTTGACTTATACTCTTCGATGAAGTCAACTTTATCCTTCGAGATTCCAAACTTTTTGTTCGCCGCTAGGGTGAGAAGATCATGAGATGTAGGTTATTGGTTCTCGAGGATGAAGCGTAGACAATCGACTTCTGGACCAGTTGAGATAATACTGGATCCGGCAGAGGAAACAGCTTCTGTTTCAGCTCTAGAACTAGAGGGAACCAATTGCTTTTGGGCCACTTGGGGGCCACTACTACTGCTGTCCCTTTGAAGGATCTTAGCTTGTCGAGGACTCTTAGCAGGAGATTGGTTGGTGGAAACAGGTAAATGTGATTCCACATGTTCCAGTCGAGGGACATGGCGTCCATCGCCTCTGCTTGAGGGTCCATATAACGGGCTACGTAACAAGATAGTTTCTTGTTGTCGCTCGTTGCGAAGAGGCCGATTTGCAGTTCCAGGACTTTTTCCGAGATGAAGGAGAATGAGTCTGCGTCTAGGGACCATTCTGTCTCTGTAGGCTTTCGCCTGGATAGAGCGTCAGCCGTCACGTTGCGGAACCCTTGTAGGTGAACTGCTGAGAGGTGCCATCCCTTCTTCCTTGACAGGTAGAAGATGGCTAATATCACATAGTTGATGTGAGGCGATCTCGAGCCTTGTCGATTTACACATTTTACTATAACTTTGTTGCCCAGGACCGATCTTATGTGGGTTGCTCTGCGAGGGGATAGTTTCTTCAACATCAGGAAAACTACCAATGCTTCCAAATAGTTGATATGGAAGGTTTTGAACTGGTACGACCAATTCCCTTGCACTTTTCTCTCGTGAGAATGGCCTCCCCATCCTTCCAAGGAGGTGTCCATGTGTATCACCACTAATGGTTGTGGTGGTTGCAGGGGAATTGTCCTTGGTAGGCTCTTGGCTGTTGACCACGGTCTTAACTGCGTGCGCAACAGGGTCGGGGTCATCCTTAGTTGATCTCTTCAAGCGTTTGATGCGTATCTTCACCAGACTCCTGACACATCTTTTAGACGTGCTTTTAGCACCGGGTCTGTCACTGCTGCGAACTGGAGAGAGCCCAATACTCTTTCCTATTGGCGTCTTAAAATCCTCTTGTGACGGATTAGTCCCCTGACAGATCCCGCTATCTGTCTCCTCTTCTTGGATGGAATGGAGAGGTGATGTGACTTCAAGTCCCATTGGATTCCTAGCCATTGGGACTTCTAAGCTGGAGAAAGGCGAGACTTCTTGCGATTGATCTTGAAGCCCAGGTGTTCCAGGAACGGAATCACCTTGTTGGCTGCCTGCCGATAAGTGGTCTTGGATGCTGCCCATACCAGCCAATCATCCAGATATGTTACCACTTGAACTCCGGATCGTAGCTTCTGGATGACTGTGTCTGCTAGCTTCGTGAATATCCTTGGGGCTGTGTTCAGTCTGAAAGGCATTGCTCTGTAGACAAACTTCTTCTTCTGTAACTTAAATTCTAGGTAGGAGGAGAAAGGGCGACTCATTGGAAGATGCCAGTAAGCATCTGCTAGGTCTATTGAAACTGTGTACGACCCTTTTGGTAGAAGGGTCCTTATGTGTTGAAAAGTAAGCATCCGGAACTAGTTGTTCTCGATGAACTTCTTGAATGGAGACAAGTCTAGAATGACTCTGATTTTGTTTGAGTCTTTCTTGGGAACACAAAACAGCCTTCCCTTGGATTTGATGGACTTTGCTTTCCTTATTACCTTCTTGTTCAAGAGTTCTGAGGTATATTCTTCTAACAAGGTGGTGGAGTGTTGTAAGAACTCTGGAAAACGGGGTGGGGAGTCGGAAGGGTCCAGCGAAGGTCCAGCGATCCCGAAAGTGATACAGTCTGCCCCCCTACCTGGAGCCCCTCATTGCTTGGGAGGTCCTGCGGATTTGTTTCCGCGACGACGTCCTCCTCGGCCCCGAGAGGAGTTACCTCCGGGAGAACTTCTCTTAGGGCCTTTTCCTTCCCGACTAGGGCGAAAGGAAGTCGAGTGCCTCTCAAAGGTAGGGTTAAACACTGGTGACTGGGCTACCAGTTGTTAAGGGACCATCTGGAAGGTGGTCTGAGGCATCGTGGTCATAGTCATGGCAGGAAGTTGTGCAGATCTGCGTGGTCTCCCTGCCTTTTTATTCTTGGCCTGGGGACCTCCCTCCGAGGAAGATTTTCTCTTTGAGCTCATGGCCCCACTTTTGGAGAAGGTTCCTGTTCTCTGTGGCTGCTCTGGCTATGATCTCTTGGACCAGTTCCTGTGGGAAAAGGTATCTACCCCCAATGCTCGAGGTAATCAGCTTCCTTGGTTTGTGTCTTATGGTCGCTGAGGCCAGAACGATCTCTCTGCAGGCTCTCATTGCTCTGAGGAAAGAATGTAAGTCTTTCGCAAGGGTGCCCATGTGAGACTTAGCCAGGAAGATGAACATTTTTGGGGCGTTATGTAGACCTGCACTCATTTCCAGGCAGTTCTGATGAGAAAGGGAGGCTGCAAGTCTCTCCTTTGTCTCCTGTTCCCTCCTCAAAAGATGGTCTGGCAACTTCGGAAGGATCTCATTGAACTGCTGGGCTGCTATCTCTGGATCCAACATAGAGACGGAGAAGGTTAGGTGGACATCCTTCCACTTCTTGCAGGTAGGTAGTGCTAGAGAGAATGGTTTGCATTACTCTAGGGTTGGACAGGGTTTGCCTCGTTGACTGCCTTGACGGAAAAGTCTAGTGCTTTCTCCGAAAAGGGGAAAGAGATGGAGGAAGGAGCAAGAAAGGTGGGATGTCTCTTGCTCAGTCCTGAGACTTTGGAGTTGGTGTACCCGGCTCCTTTCAAGGTTTTCGGGAGGATGGCTTGTGCCTTGTCATGCTCGAAGACAATAACCTCTTTAGGTACCGTTTCCTCACGGGCTGTATGCTCATCCCGCAGTCTCACGTAACAGCCTGGGTAAGCTGAAAAGTTGGGCCAGAACTCAAGGTCTTCAATTAGTTTGGACCCCAACCTCTCCGAGACGAATAGTTTCCCATTCATCATAGGCATATGCTCCGCATACCTCCAGGGGTTGGTTTCGGAGCAGTGAGGGAGATCCAACACTCTTAGGGGTTTCTTAGTAGACCCCTTGGTAGGTCCAGGGCGGTCCGTCCTCTCTTGCAACAGTATCTGCTGCGGCCTGAGTAATTCTCTCATCGTCTCTTGTTCCTTTTGAAACAATTCCATCATCCGTTGAATCGAAGTGATGATATCTTCATTCTTGTTGGCAGGTGCAACTGGTTGAGGAGTTGGAGTTGAAGAAGTTGATGGCATAGGTTGGTATGCCGTCACGGCGAACTGAGGGTCTTCGGTTGCCGTTGAAACGGATCCTTCTTCCTCCGCTTGTGGATGTTCCACGTCTTCTTCAGGGCCTCCTTGCAGTAGGTCCTGCTCAGTGTCAGTGGACACATCTGACATCCTTTCTAGGTGGATGTCCATGCTTTCCAGTGCCTTACTTATGTCCGCGTCGATCTTCAGTTGTATGAGGGGAGGCTGGACCTGTTCCTGGGGCACCACCACGTTTGGTAGAGCCTTGGGGAACAGTAGGTACCTTAGTGAGTCGTTGGGTAAGTACAGTCCTGGAGAGTTCTTCTGGAACCCTCTTACCCATTTGCGAAGGGTCTCCCTCGCTGTATCCCTAGTCTCTATGTTAACTGGCAGGGCTTCTCTAAAGCTGTTGGCCAGCAGGGTTGAGCATGTGGGGCAACCCTTCGGGTCCCAATACTTGAGGGCTCCGACACGATGCAGTAGGGGCATGAGTCCTGCACTTCGTGTGGCCACGAAAGTCTTTGCCTTTTTGGTTCCAGAACAATGCTGCACACTTCTCCATCGGCTCCTCCTGTAAAGGAAAAAGGGCCCAATGAGTATTCATGTTTTTCATATCAGTGATATAAAAGCATATAGTTTTATTAACAATAGCAATCACTATTGTTTATAATTGCTTAGGATAGTAAGCTAGAAAGGAAGTAGAAAACACACATATCTGTGTTTCCTCTCCCAGCCCATTGTTGGACCTCCGTCAGTAATAATATTTAGTTTCCCTGATAGGGAGAATACAAGGTAGAAAAAATTCTAGGAACTAGAGTTAGAGTTAGTAAGTGTCTATACTAACATTATCCACCTGTAGTATATAATAATACTGATCGGTGATTTTTTAGGTTCCTGATGATCGAAAAAACCATATGGGTGTTGAGGGAGTACACAGCCTCAACATATTATCGTGGTCCTAACAATTGACTGCGATAGGAAACAAACAGTATGCTAAAAACATGAGTACTACTGTTTAGTTGTATACTGTAGTTTAGCCGGCGGCACTGTCAGTGTTAGGTTAGTACCTGGCGGTACTAACTGATAGAGGGAGAAAAAGCATTAAGGAAGGAGAGTTTTCTATATTATGATTAAACATAACAGTTGGAAGTGTAGGAGGACTATCAGGCCGCCTACTGTCTCCTTGCAAGAATGAAAGTTCCAATGGAAGAGGGAAGAATCTGTCGGATTCTGGCTTCCACCCATCCACAAAAGGTCTGTCGCCGGCAATGACGTCGGCATCAATAAATGTGGATGGCAGCTCAAGGGAGGGCTGAGGTTTCCCAAAGTATGTTAGGTTTCCCACCGGCAGCCGTCAGGAGCCGTCTTAATCTTCCCCCCAATAATATTCACTTCCTGTGAAGGAGGGAAGTAAGTGGGAAGGTGGCAGAGACAGCTGAATTAACTACTACCGGGAGGGTACCAGCCAGTAACGCAGTCACCCTAGCAAGCCGGGATGACTGTCAGAATACCAGTGAAGGAGTTTTGTGACGGCTATGATGTCACTAAAGGACAGAAGGGGAATGGTAAAGGGTCTTATAGTTCATTGATATGAGAGATAGCGGCAGGTATGCCGCCTATCTTCAACAGTGAACTGAAGAAGCATGGCTTCCTGTGCTGACGACATCGTCGGTGGCAGAGGAAGCATGGATCCTTTTCTGACAACATCGTCGGCGGCAAGAAAAGGG
This sequence comes from Palaemon carinicauda, assembly GCF_036898095.1. Taxonomy (NCBI): domain Eukaryota; kingdom Metazoa; phylum Arthropoda; class Malacostraca; order Decapoda; family Palaemonidae; genus Palaemon; species Palaemon carinicauda. The sequence continues at coordinate 180,637,724 of NC_090725.1, forward strand.
CACCCTGAGTTAGTCACTATCTAAATCAAAGCCGGAGGCAGCAAGAACTTTGTTCTACTCGACGGCGATGAAGAAAGACAGTGGTTGCCGCTGTAGCGACGGAGGCACTCAGGGAGGGAGGAAGGGTTTAGCCTCTTCTCTCTGAGAGAGAATAAATATCGTAACTTATCTATAGATTCTAGAGAACGTAAATTCTAATCCGAATCGAGAATGAACGATAGGGTGAGGCTAAACATGGGGAATTACTTTACTAACCTATATATGAGCGAGAGTAACCTAGCTCTGGTAGGATCCCCGGCCAAGGTAGTTGGTACCACAGGGGTTCCCTCCGCCTACGATAAGTAAAGTCACATAATAGGAAGAGGAATAATATTCATGTATGCAAAATCACCACCTGTATAATTTGCCTTAATAGCTAACATTATAGCTTAATACCGGGAATTGTCGCCTTACTGACTAAATAAAATGCAATTTTAACGGGCGACTGCAGTCGTAAAATGGCTGCCACCGGTTCTCGGCAACGCTCGCTCAAACACCCTTAAATTATTGAAATTTAACAGTGAAAAGGGAGACTAAAATTATACACAGGAAAGAATTAATACTCAACTTTCCAAAAGATGAAGATACTGGAGATTGCATGATGATTATTCCAATAACTTGTAACAAAACACCAGGTTCACGTGGGAGCACAACTTGCTTAGATAGCTACCAGAAAAGGAACGGCGTCGCGGTAGTAGTAGAGATGGAGGTCCACCGGGTACCTAGAACGGCACACCCTTCTTTTGTCACTCTTCCCCCTTACATCAAAGAGTTAAATCTATTCAGGGTGAAGATTGCTATGTGTCGTATCTAGTATACGTCCACTGATTTTATGCGATATCCTTTACTGGGCACTTGTACCAGGAGTTAGAATCCTGAGACCTTTGGTTTAATTCTCTGGGAGTATCACTCTAGCAAATATCCCTTAGAAAGCTACCTAAAGGAACCATCCATCAGGACGACATGGTACAAGCCCTAAAGTATAAATTATATATATATATATATATATATATATATATATATATATATATATATATGTATACATATATATATATATATACATATATATGTATATAATGTATATATATGTATACATATATATATATATATATATATATATATATATATATATATATATATATAATTTGTCTACATTAATCGGCTTGTCTTGGCATGTAGTGGCCCCAAAGACAAACAAAGGCATTGAATACTGCTGTATTCGAACTATATATATATATATATATATATATATATATATATATATATATATATATATATAATTTGTCTACATTAATCGGTTTCTCTTGGCATGTAGTGGCCCCAAAGACAAACAAAGGCATTGAATACTGCTGTACTGCTGTATTCGAACTATATATATATATATATATATATATATATATATATATATATATATATATATATATATATATATATATATATATATATATATGTTTACAAATATATATATATATATATATATATATATATATATATATATATATTAAGTACACTTGGATGGCATTTTAAGTAATCTTTTAAATTTGAATTGGTCACAATTGTATAAAAGTGTTGAGCTTATTGTTCTTTTGAACGAGAATCTGTTCAAGATGATAGGAATCTGAAAGCATGACGTCACATTATCATGGCAACTGTTCAAACGTAATTACTGTTCAGAAGAATCCTCATGTGGTACGACTGTGTTCAGCGTAATACAACTGATTTTTTACTTATCTGATGATGAAAAAGAAAAATAAATAACAAAAAGCGTGGTGAAAACCGCTACCATTCAGATCATATACTGTCTTTTTTCTATGTAAATGGGATAATGACTGGAAAGGTCAAGGCCAGCATGAAATCAAAGATTTACAAAACTACCGTAAATAAGTCATCATTTGGTTACATTTATGATTGGTCTTTGTTAACTTACACTTCACTATAAATGATATGTCAGAATAAACAATTGACGGACAATTTCAGGTATCCATACTTTTAAACAAAAATGCTATTTCATATTGCTACTTTAAACATATTATTTTTTGATAATGTGGGCCCAATACTTTTCTTACATTCCATTAAATAACAACTGCAAAAGAGTGATCTTCCTGAAGGTTTTATCGCCCCATCTTATTAATTTTTCCCAGTTTTTTTTTTCTTTCTTTCTTTCGGATGGGAAACCAAAAAAAAAAAACACCGTAATTTAATACTTAGGGACAGTTATTATAATGTGTATCAGAACACTGAACCATGATTAAAGGGTGGCTGTGTCAGAACACTGTCAAGGTCCTAGGTCTGTGAGCACCTGAAGCAGGTGTTGGAAACCAGCTCATGGTAACGTGACGTCAGACGTCGGCTCCCTATTGATAGGCACATCCCATCTCGTCTTGTAAAATACTGAGTGAAAGACAAACCCTGGTTCAATGATGATTATAGACATGCGTACCTGTAGAAGCACGGGGCCTATCATCGTTGGAAGGGTAACAGATCAGATTTGACTAGGAATAACTATACTCAGCCAAGCTGTTGAAGAGACAGTTTATGCTTCAACTGAAATGGAATACAATTTAACAATAAACGGGACAACCAAGGAACATAAGTGACGGGCAACCCTTGAATCTGCACCAATTGTTGTAGACTTACCAGTTCCTCCTTTACTTAAACCATGTAGCTCTGTCTTGGAATTGGTTGTAAAATGCAGTAATTATAATTGATGTTGAAATGTAGGAATTGGAATAAGAAAAAAATGAATTTCAAAACAATTGAATTGAATTGGAATTTACTTCAAAATAATTGGAATTGACTTAGAATTGACATTATAATTGGAATTGATTTGGAATTGCAATCAAAATGATTGGAACTGAGTTGTAATCTATACTGAAAAATTTAAAAGAATTGGTGGTAAAATGCTGTGATTTGTTATTAATGAATCAGTGCATGTTTATATGAATAACAAATCTAGTCTGTTATCAACTGGACCTTTACATACCATATCATTAGGGTTAAAAAGCAGGAATCAAACCTCTCATTCTTGAACATGGCATATTATGAATAAATATATCTTTGTTGAGATAGAATTAGGCTATAAAGATTGGTTAATCTTGAGCATGACATGTATGAATTTCCTGAGTCCATGGAGGCTTTTCAGCTAGCTGGTTTTAGATTTACATTACAAGCTGGATTGATGGTATGAAAGTGAAGTCCAAGACGTTCGTGACCTTCTGGCTAATAAATACAATATATTATGCATTGTGGCTGCTTCATCTAATACATCTACAATGGATATTTTTACTGTCAAACCACAACTAATGAAAAGGAATAAATTCAATGCATAAATAAACTAGTCTTCTACACAAACAACAAAACCATAAAAAAAAAGGCTTCAATTTACCTCAGTGAACCATGTATACAAGATGACAGTGAGCCCCTTGGCTACTGGAACGCCAAGCAGAGCGAGTCTCTCATCTCAAAATATAATTGCAGAAAAATAATTTAGGTAATAAGAGAATTGAAAAATTCATGAGGATAAGATTAGCAATGAGTAATATTCTCTAAGGCTTAATTTTAAGATTCAGAGATTTGGTTTATAAAGAAAATTTAATCTTGTTCAGTGAGAGATAAAAACTTTTTTTTTTGTTTTACTACAAATATGAGAATTATCAAAGTTTTATTGTTCTGTTGATTCAGTGGAGAGTACCTGAGATGATAAAATAGACCTATAATACTGAGAAACTTAATCCTAAGGCAAAATTTAGAGAAACCATTTAGTATGATTAAAAATATGGGCTATATGCTTATTGCAAAGCTGTTTAATAAGTTTTTTATAGTATTACTAATAACGTAATTGGAATTATAAAACGCCTGGTGAATATTGATGCTTGATAGGCTACAGATGAGTATTTTCACTCCTCATATGATATAGCGATCATATAATAAAATTAAATTGAACTAGAATTGAAACCCTTAGGAAATTGATTTAATTGAGATTGAATATTTATTTTTAAAAATAGTTTGGAATTGAATTAGATTTGACAAATTTTCAATTTCTGATAGATTAGAATTAATTGGAATTGATAATAATAAATTGACCCAACCCAGGCTCTGTCACTCACTGTCCAAAGGAAAAGACAACCCTCTTGGCTGATGTGTTTGGCAGTAAGCAGAATTATGAGAAACCTGATCTTTTTTATTCCTAATTTCTTTTAGTTAAATTATCTAGTTTAGCTTTTCTTTTCAGTGAAATTAACACATCCCTGGTAGCCGTGATACTTATGAAGGTATAGACCAAAATCGTATTTTTCAGTTTTTTATAAGACTGCTGATTTCTTAGCTCCTAAGTTATCTGGGTTTTTTTTTTCACAAATTGGCAAAAGAGGTTCTTCTAGCACTTGATGGAGAATTGGTAATCTTACTCTATTTAGTAAATGTGTTCGTAATAGCTCTAGCTCAGCTGATTACCACCTAATTCTCATAACTCCTATATTAAAAAGGTTTTTTAATGTTCTATGGCAAAATATCTAATTAGCTATGTTGAAGGTACTCATCTGTTCTCTAGATTGAAATTTGGCTTTCGTAAACACCTTGGAGCATATAATGCCCTTCTTGCAATCTCCAATGCTGTACAGAAATCCCTCGATTGTGGTCAAGATTTTCTTGACTGTCCTTGACTTTAGTGGTGCCATTGACCATATTAGTCATAATTTGACTCTTTTTAAACTTTAACACCAGAGAATAGCATCATTATTGAATTTTTGTAATAGATTGTCAAGAGGTGTTGTTGATAAGCACCATATAAGCATAGGAATGTGATATCTGGTGCTCCTCATGGCAGTGTTCTTGGTCCATTACTTTTTTATACTATACACACATGTTATGTGGTTTGACCTAGAAAACATATGTACCAATCCTATCTACTGAATATAGCTTTGGGGTTTGTGAGTCCCTTAAGGAAGATCTAGCTAGAATCAGTGCATGTTGCAAATTATAGAGCATGAAGTTAAACCGTAACAAAACTCAAAGTGTGATTGTCAGTAGGTCGAGAATAGTAGTTATTCAACATCCAGATCTCAGCCTGAATCATTTTTATTTGACTACGTTTCTTAAAATTTTCAAGCGTGATTCTTGATAGCAAATTTACTTTTGAAAAACATTCGGTTGGTCTCATCTTCAACGACAAAAAAAAAAGGAGGGGGGGGGGTTATTGAGAAAGTCTTCTAAGATTTTCGGTGATTAATATATTCTGAACAAGTGTTTTAATTCTTTAATTCTTCCTTTTTTTCGAGTATTGTTCTGTCTAGTCTTCAGCTGCTGGATCTTATCTTAATTTTTTTAGACAGGAACTTCTGGTCTATTCAATTTCTAATACCAGATCTAGATTTTAATTTTTGGAACCATCTTTCATTTAGCTAGTTATGCATGTTGCATAAGATTTTTCAAAATCCTGACCATCCTTTGCATTCAGATCTTCCCGTACAGTACCACCGTGTTTGTAATACTAGGTATGCAGTTAATTCTTATAGCAATGCCTTCTCTATCCTAAGGCTGAAGACTACACAATATTTTAGAAGCTTTATTCCAACGGTGACCAAGTTGTGTAATGAGCTTCCTAATTAAGTTGTTGAATCGGTGGAACTTCAAAAGTTAAAACTTTGGGCGAATATTTTTTATGAACAGTCTGACATGTGTCTCTTTTTAAAGTTTATACATAAATTATATGTTTTAATATTTTTAGTGCCCATAAATTGTTTTACTTTAACTGATCATTACTTCTCTTATAGTGTATTTGTTCCCATATGTCCTTTCCTCGCTGGGCTATTTTCCCCTGTTGGAGCCCTTTGCCTTATTTTTTTTCGCTTCCTTCTTTTAATCAACTATAATAATAATAATAATGATAATAATAAATAATATTAATAATAATAATAATAATCACAGTATCCATGGATTCCCTACGTAGAAAATATTTTTTTGGCTTCGTTCTAAATTTCTAACTAAACTTTTCATAACGGAAACTTGATATTTATACCTTTTCTCTGTCTAAAGATACACTTTCACCCATTATCTATTATCCAGTTAAAATCATGTGGTGAAATTCTTAGTCAACCTCGCTAGATCAATGTGTTATATATTATATTTCATTTTTCCTTCAAATACATATGCATGAAAAAATCTGACCAGGCAATAAATTAGGCTTTCACCACTGTACCAAAGCATTTCAATACAATTTTCTTCGGTTTATTTCCATTATCAATCTCCTTTCTTTACTTTTTAGGTGTCTCTTAGTTTTCTTTAAAAAAAATTAAAGTAATCAATCTATTATTCACTTTAGAGAGTATATCTTCATATATATATATATATATATATATATATATATAATATATATATATATATATATATATATATATACACATATATATATATATATATGTATATATATATATATATATATATATATATATATATATATATATATATATATATATATATATATATATGTATATATATATATATATATATATATCTTATTTTGAAATCTGTTCATTTCCTTTTTGTTGCAAGAATTTTTTTGTAGTACACCTTATTCTTCCTGAAGCTTATGCTCATCTTCTCTCCTTTATCCTGTTTTACATCCGGCTTCTTTTTTTCTCTTGTTGTCTTGGTTGTCCGATTAACGTTTCCTTAAAATCATAATTGATTATGTTTTTCAATGTAATTGTTTAAAAAAAAAAAAAAAAAAAACCTTGTTAGCTCTTATTCACTAAAACATGCATCATCCCAATGCTTTAGGTTTAGCCATATTTTTTTCACTAAATCTTAATTCTATGTCACCGTCTTCTTACTCATTATCTTAGAGAAATGTGTAAGATCCTATGTTTGTCTTACAACTTTACTTTAAACACTCTCCCACTTTACTAATATCTTCATATCCCAACTTGTTGCTTGCATCGTCCCTGTCTTTCTCTCTCTTTAATATCGAGAATAACTACTTCCTGACTCTATGCACCTTAATAGAATTCTTCTTACTCATTTCTTCCACTATAGTATCTTTAACCCGAGCACATTTCGTATCCATTTCTCCCGAAAGCTAATCTCCACTCCTCCTTGCGAAATCTTGTCTTATACACTACCATGACTGCCACTTCTTCAACAATTTCTCTCCAGCTGAAACTTTTATGAATGTGGGAAACGAAATAAGGATAGAAATGAATTTTGCAAAGTGGACTACTGTAAATTAGAGAATTATCTGGAAAATTATTACTAGAAAAATAAAGCAATTTAGTTTTGATGACGGTAAAGGAAAAGGTACCAGAGGGTGACGGGTTTGTAAGTTGTGATAGTCTGATTGGGTATTTAGATGAAGGCCAGGCGTTAGAAGAATAAGGGGACATTGTTTTTATAGGATTATTAAAGATGATAGATGAAACATTGCATTCACTGTTAAATTGGGAAAGTCGTATGCTAAGTTCTATACAATTAACGTAAAACTGAAGGATTGATAGAAATGGCTGTGTTAGTTTGTAAGTTTATAAGTTGCTTTTTATAAAAGAGTTGTGAGGGAAGTTCATGAGATTTGGGTTGAAGAATCAAATTATGTATAATGAGCTACATGAAACTTATGAAGGAATTGGCAATAACATGATTTTAAGATTATAATGTTATGTGCGTGTGCTTTTTTTTTTTTTTTTGTGGGGAGGGGTGCTATTTAATCATCTTTCTAGATGTAAGGTTGAAGTCTGAAATATGTTCAAATACGTGATATTACAATATTGTTATAAAAGACTTGTAGAATCACTAACATTAGCAAAAGAGAGAGGGGTTAAGGAAGGTTAATAATAAGAAATATAAAGTCTTTATAATGGTAAATGTTACAAAGAGGAAATAAAAAAGGCAAAATGTAGAATGCAAAACATTTGGAAAATATGATCAAAGTAGAAAGCTCTTTAATTAAGACTGTGGAAACGGAAATCCGACTCAACTTGAGTGGATACTGAATACTAATGAAAACGACGAAGGTTGAAACCGTTGAGATATAAGACTTTCGTACCATATGTGTCAAAAAAGAATAGAATTGGTGATAGGTAAGCTCAGGCAAAGGGATCTTAGAATATCAGTAGATGAGATGAATTAATCGTTTGCGGAATGGTGGATGTTTGTATGTTTGCGTGAAAAGAGATTATGAAAGGTCTCCCAACATCAAGGAAAGAAGAAATTGAGATCAAGAATGTTTATGAACTTTTGGATTTCTGTATAACAGCCCGAGTCAGTAGTTCGAATGCAACAACCTTTAATGCCTTTATTTATCTTTGGAGCCACCACATGCTAAGGGAAGCCGGTTAATGCAGACAGAAGTATATATATATATATATATATATATATATATATATATATATATATATATATATATATATATACATATATATATTTATATATATATACAAATATGTATATATATATATATATATATATATATATATATATATATATATATATATATATACGTGTGTGTGTTTGAAAACGTGTTTGGTGTGCGAAATTAGCCCTCATTTCACAGCATTCACCGTTGTCAATTATCCTGCAACGAGATATTCTTCAGATTCGGCCTGTAATCGTTCCTCATACAGAATAGCATGTTTCAATACATAAATGAACTGTAATGGGCAGAACTCATTTTGTGCATGCATCATAATGTATAGCGAGAAGATACCCCCCCCCCCCTCTCTCTCTCTCTCTCTCTCTCTCTCTCTCTCTCTCTCTCTCTCTTTCGAACAAGTACACAAATCACTTACACTAAATAGTCTCTCCACATTATATGTTTTAATTTTTGACTGTGGATGAACCCCTTGCAGAAAAACTTCCACAACGTCAATCACTTCATAGACCTACAAAGTATGAATAGCCAGTTGAATATCCAACAAACGCTACTTTATTGACACATAACTTGCTTGAACTTTTGCACTTTTTGGAAATCGAAGATTTTCCTTTCCAATACACCTTTCATACCATTTAAATAAACCTTTCTAGGTATTCATGTTCTACCATATCTACTGTATATACTCTACTATAGTCACACATTTCTTCAACATAACCGAACCGTCTCAAAAATACTCTAAGCCATTTTTTCACAATCTTACCCTTCTTGACACTTCTAAACACCTCCATACTTCTCACCATATAAGTTCTTTTTACACCATATAGAATTCAAACAGTTAATATAAACATCGGCATTGATTTTTTAGTTTCCATTTAACAAAATATTACTCCTTGGCTTCTCAAACACTGCTACCCTCTTATTATCATTCCGAAAATATCCTTAGTTTTCTTTCCACCAATTCGGTGACATTCTTCTTCTCTTTGTCTCTTTAAAATTAACCTTCATATCCATATTCATTCTCCCAGCTATTCGCAGTATTTCCTCTTTAACACTCTTTTACAATGTTTTGCAGTTAATCTTTACAATGCCCAATCAGTTCAGTATCAACTGGAAATATCAGCCATTTCACAATCTATTCATAACCCATTTAGTTATCCCCCAGCCTGGATCCTCCATCCCTTTTCGTTTTTATGACATTTTGTATCAATCCATGCACGAAGATGTTGAACAGCCAAGAAAAAATGCTCTGTTTCCACGACCTGCATACAGAAGAAACTTTCCTGTCTACATACTTTAGCACATATTATATATATATATATATATATATATATGTGTGTGTGTGTGTATATATATATATATGTATATATACATATATATATATAAATATATCTATAAATATATATATATATATATATATATATATATATATATATATATATATATATATATATATATATATATCTATGTATATATATGTTTATATATATATATATATATATATATATATTTATATATATATATACATATAAATATGTATATATATATATATATATATATATATATATGTATGTATATATATATATGTGTGTATATATATATAGATACATATACATATATATAGATATATATATATATATATATATATATATATATATATATATAGACAGAGACAGAGACAGAGAGAGGGAGAGAGAGAGAGAGAGAGAGAGAGAGAGAGAGAGAGAGAGAGAGAGAGAGAGAGAGAGAGAGGTTCAACTCTGTTTCACCCATACATATGAAACTCAAGTTCAATACGAATATAAATGGGGCTGACGTCGATCATGCATTGAGGGAATCTTGGTAGAACAGTGTGATAAGGCCACTCAATTTCATTTTCCCCTTCCACACACACACATATTTATATATATATATATATATATATATATATATATATATATATATATATATATATATATATATGCGTGTTTGTGAAAGGCAAGAATATTACGCTTTTATATATATATATATATATATATATATATATATATATATATATATATATATATAAGCACATTATATATATATATACATATATATATATATATATATATATGTATATATATATGTGTGTGTGTCTGTGTGTCTGTGTGTTTGTGAAAGGCAAGAATATTATGCTTGTATATATATAAACACATTATATATATATATATATATATATATATATATATATATATATATATATATATATATACTAAATGTGTGTATGTATATATGTATGTATATCAAGAATGTGTATTTGCGTGTGTATTTCATATATAATACAGCCAGTACTGAATCTTATATCATATTGTGATCCCTTTGCCATTAATTCACTAATACGGAAACCAAAATATATGAAAAAATCATTAATGAATTGTTAACAACAATCGTCTAAAAATGTAATAATACGACAGTCAGAGTTTGAAAAGATTATAAGATTATGTTTTCTGCTTACCTTGATAAATGATGTCTTCATGAAATCCTGTTTTATTTTGTTTTTGTTTTTTTATACGAACGTTAAGCAATTAGTTGACACTGACTAAAAGTAACTGATTTTTTAGCATCAATATATGGATTATGTCTACATTATCTTTCTAAACATTAGGTCTACTATTATTTTCAGTTCGTTACACACCACTTCTTCAGAAGTAAATAGACTGTTCATGAAATCATGATAATAAAATATCCACTCCTGATCATTTATTTTCAGTAAATACTACTTATTTCATTTTTGAAAGAAACGTCAATATTTGTACATATAATATTATATATGTATATATATATATATATATATATATATATATATATATATATATATATATATATATATATATATATATATATATATATATATATATATATATATATATATATATATACATATATATATATGTGTGTGTGTGTGTGTGTGTGTGTGTGTAAAGACTTTTGTCTCCACTTAAAATACAATCAAAATATTTATCACATTTTATTTGGAAGTTAATGAAAATTTAAATTTGGAGTTTATATTAGAGATAAAGTCATTCTATTACAATGTATATTACTGAAAATAGTAAAGTATTGCATAGCATCAGAATTTTTTTTTTTTAATTTACAGTTTATTTATTCTTAACTCATAATGTTTATTTTGCAAGTAACCTACCAGGCGAACATCATTGAAATCAACGAATTCAACACACTTTCACCACAAAACACGTCCGAAGCCCGCTGAGCTTAGGACAACACTGAGTCTGAGAGACTCAGGCAGCCTGGCTACTAGCTTCGTGTCACCGTTTCTTCTATAGTCTGGCACCCCTCGGTTAGGCGTTCGTACGAATGCACACGCAGGCGTCAAATGAGCCAGTAGTTACTATGTTGTTGCTGCCTTTGCATTTCTGTCGGACGCAGTTAAATCTTTGCGAGAATAATCATTTCTTTTTTGCTCATAGCTTTCCTTTTTACAATATGGAAATACACACACACATACATACACACACACATATATATATATATATATATATATATATATATATATATATATATATGTGTGTGTGTGTGTATATAGATATATATATATATATATATATATATATATACTATATACTATATATATATATATATATATATATATATATATTATATATATAATATATATATATATAGTATATATATATATAATATATATATATATATATATATATATATATATATATATATATACATATATATATATATATATATATATATATATATATGTATATATATATATATATATATATATATATATATATATATATATATATATATATATATATATAATGAACAGATAACGTCTCAGCTGCGTCCAAAAATCGAAGACAGCTTCTCCACGGACATCTGTCCGTGGAGAAGCTGTCTTGCAGATAGTTTTCAGGATAACAGCAAAACTTCATTTACTTTTCTCTATTTATTGTTTGGTGTCGACCCGTGTTTCTGATGACTTTGTGACCCTTCTTCAAGACTACATAGAGTTATGGAACGACACTTTACTATAAACGTTATGGTAGTGAAAATTTGATACAAAATATTTGGAGATTCGGAAAGCATTCAACAAAAATTGCTAAATGAAAACTTTACATTCTTTGAAATATGAATACGAAAATTTAGGATATTTTTTGTTAGAATACATAAAAGACTTTTCAAAAGACTTCACAGAATTTCATGAAGCTCCCTATTCCATCCTTTGCAGTTGGACCAACGTTGGTTCCTCAGGAATAGCATCTTTTGTTCAAAGCACACCAAATTGTGAAGCTTACACGCTCCAGCAGGAATTTGGTATGTCATCTGCATTTAGCAGTTCCATTTGTAGCGGCACTTTTCCTTATGACAAATTGTGGTCTCGATGCTCCTTTATTTTCTTTGCAATGAAACAGTTTTTAAACTCCAATCCGTGCATTTTTCTTCTTTCTCCGATGCAGTTCAAGCTTCCAAGGTTGCAGATATGTTGATGCAGACCTTTCAAAACTGGTATCGTTTGTGCAACGCAGCTTAGGACATGAAGCTTACTCGCTATCAGAAGTTCCCTATTTCAAGACTACGTTGATCCCGGAGTCCAGTTCATCTGGAACTGCATTAATTACCACAACCGCTGTAATTCTCTTGGTTCCATCATTCTCTGCCTGGTGAAGTGTCCTCTGCGCTTCCATCCAGGTTATCCATGCCTTGCCACTTCTAATTATGTCACTTGGGCATGTTACTCTACGTTTATGATGAACAGACAGCGTCTCAGCGGCGTCCAAAAATCGAAGACAGCTTTTTTTCGGACAGATCATCCTGCCAATAGTTTTCAGGATAACAGTAGAAATACATTTACTTTTCTCCATTAATTGTTTGGTATCGACACGTGTTCCGGATCACTTTGTGAAAATTTGATAAAAAATATCTGGAAATTCGGAAAACCATCAACGGAATTGGTTAAATGAAATCTTCAGATTCTTTAAAATAAAGATATATAGAGATATCTTGTTCTGTGTCTTGCGAGGCAATGCCCTTATTGGCAGAGTCTACTGCCAATATATATATATATATATATATATATATATATATATATATATATATATATATATATGTATATATATATATATATATATATATATATATATATATATATATATATATATATATGCATATATATATGTATGCAAATATATATATATATATATATATATATATATATATATATATATATATATATATATATATATATATATATGTATGTATGTATGAATATATATAAATATATATATATATATATATATATATATATATATATATATATATATATATATATGTATATATATATATATATATATATATATATATATATATATATATATATATATACATATATATATGTATATGTGTGTGTATGTATGTGTGTGTGTAAAAATCAATAACAAATGGAATCTATTATCGAGTTCAACCTTGGGAATAAACACCCACTGAAAATTCCTCCATGAAAATGCTCCTGGCTGGACATGTACTCGAACCTATGCCCCTGAGTCGAGACAATCTTTCAGTAGACTCTGCTAATAAGGGCATCACCTTGCAAAGCAAAAAACATGATATCTCTAGAATCAGAAAACACCTCAAATAACAACAGTCGTTCACCCTATAACTTTCAATTGCTTAGCCACTCAAGATATAGAATAGTTGTATACATGATTATGGTTAAGTAACTTTTTAAATAATCTAAATATTTCAGATTTCATATTTAGGGTCTAGTGTTCTAGGTTTTTATAGATATAATTGCGCTAGTTATATTCAAAAGATCAGCATAAGAAGTTAATGAAACTTGTTTCCTCTTCATATTAATGGTGCTGTACCAACCGTGCGTCACACAATCGTACATAGTTCACTTTGTGTATATATCATGCTTGTATCTTAGCTCTTCCCTCGCACTAAAACGAACCTGAATAAACATGTTTGTTTTTTTTTTTCATCGGTAACGGTGTCAATTTTAAACATGAAAATTCTTGTTGCCTTGAGCTTTTGTATATAAAGGAGTGTGTTCTATAACAAAGTCATTCAGTTGCTTTTATCCTGTCTTTGAGTCACAACCTTCTCTTGGTGACCCCGGAACCAGAAGTCGACTCGCTCCTCCCGCCTTCCAGCCCCCCTCGCCCCTCCATCGTTGGTACTATGGCAGACTCTACGGAAGTTGGCGCTGCCGCTGCCCCATTGAATCTTTCATCATTCGCCAGCGGAGAGGCGTTTGCTTAGTTTCAGCGCGCAGAAGTCCAGTTTCGCATCAAGGGCGTCACTCGCTCAACCACCAAAGCAGATTATGTTCTCGTGGCGATACCCGAGGACACCTTCCCGGAAATATCCTACTGGCTTTGTGAACAAGGAGACACCCCAATAGCGTATGACGCCCTCAAAACATACCTTCTGCAGCAGTACTCGCCGTCGCCAGCCGCCCGTGTAGCAAAGCTTTTTTAACTCGTATATACACACACACATATATATATTTATATATATGTATATATATATATATATATATATATATATATATATATATATATATATATATATATATATATATATATATATATAAACTAAGTAGATCCAGGAATATCCAAGATGTAAGAGGCACTTAGAAAAGTTGTAGGGTAATGTTATAGTGAATAATGGAGATATATTACATATCCAACAAATATGAATAGTAAATTCTGCATACAAATTTCCGCCTGAAGACCCAGAACCACTAAATAAATATGATATTTTGGTTAATTTTGTTATGTTTTCCTTTAATAATATATATCTAAATTCAGAAATACGTATTTACATGAGGAGACCTAGACATTTATTGCTTTCCTTACCTTGAGAGGCTAGTGTAGCTTCAGTCTTTAATGGTTCGTATCGTGCCATAAAATTTGGAAGTTTCTTCATATATGTCTCACTTTGATTAAAATCTTTTTCTGGTAACTGTATCCGTAAAGTGCAATGATGAAGGGACGTTTAGAGGCCAATATGGTAAATATCACTTGTGGCTATTTAACATATATGATGTTCTAAAACGCAAGAGCGGGTCATGGCCTATCTTCATGATGGTCGATAAGGGTGCTTTTCCACTTAAGTGAAAAATATCCAAATTTGACAGATATACGTAATCATGATGTGATACAAAAATATTTCAGTTTCCATAGCTTGGGGGACTATTGCATCCTTTTTTGTGAATTTCAAAGAATTCTTCCGAAAGCTTACGACCACACATCATGTCTCTCTCTCTCTCTCTCTCTCTCTCTCTCTCTCTCTCTCTCTCTCTCTCTCTCTCTCTCTCTCTCTCTCTCTAAGATGACAATATTTAACATTCGATTTATGTTACACTGACAAAGGCAACTCAACTCTTCAAATGCAACTTCAATGAACTTTCCGAGTCGCAGGTGACATTCTGAAAAGCGATCATAATTCTAAACTGACTAGCTTCACACTTTTTTTTATCTAAAGTTTTCGAACATCTTCTGGCAAAACGTCTTAATAAGTTTGCTGGAGGTAATCATCTATTCCCTAGTTTGCAATTTGATTTTCGTAAAGGCCTTGAGCATGTGATGCCCTTCTTACAATCTCCAATGCTGTACAGAAATCCCTTGATTGTGGTCAGGAAGTTCGTATGATTGGCCTTGATTTTAGTGCTGCCTTTGACCGTGTTAATCATGAGGCCCTTGTTTTCAAACTCAAACAGTTGGGAGTGGGTGGGTCGTTTTATAGCATTATTGTTGATTTTTTTAAGTAATATATCTCAGAGTGGTTGTTGATGAGCACGATAATGAGTATAGGACTGTTATCCGGTATTCCATAGGGTAGTGTTCTTGGCCCATTACTTTTCATACTATATACACATGACATGCGGTTTGGCATAGAAAACAAGCTTGTTGCATATGCAGATGATGCTACTCTCTTTACATCAATTCCATCCCCTGAATGTAGATCTGGGGTTGGTGAAATTAGCTAAAATTAGCGCATGGTGCAAATTATGGGGTATGAAGTTGAATCCTAACAAAACTCAAAGTATGATTGTAAGTAGGTCAAGGACACGGTGGCTCCTCAACATCCGGATCTTAGTATTGATAATGTTTCTTTAAATTAGTATGACTCTTAAAATTTTAGACGTGATTCTCGACAGCAAATTTACTTTTGAAAAACACATTAGGTCTGTGTCTTCTTCAATTGCCCAAAAAATTGGCTTATTGATAAAGTCTTACAAGATTTTTGGTGATCAATCTATTCTGAAGAAGTGTTTTAATTCTTTCATTCTACCTTGTTTTGAGTATTGTTCTCCTGTCTGGTGTTCAGCTGCTGATTCTCATCTTAATTTGTTAGACAGAAACTTACGGTCTATTAAATTTCCTATTCCTGATCTAGATATTAATCTTTGGAACCGTCGTTCAATTAGTTCAATATGATGTTGCATAAGATTTTTCATAACTCTGACCATCCTTTACATTCAGATATCCTTGGACAATTCTATCCAGTACGTAATACTAGGCAGGCAGTTAATTCTAATAGCCAGGCGTTCTCCATCACGACCCTTAATACTACACAGTATTCTAGAAGTTTTATTCCAGCTGTGACCAAGTTATGGAATGATCGGGTAGTTGAATCAGTAGAACTTCAAAAGTTCAAAGTTACAGCAAATGTTTTTATGTTGACCAGGCTAACATGAGTTTTGTTTATAGTTTATATATGACATATCTGTTTTGACGTTGTTAATAGTTTATATATGAAATATGTGTTTCGACGTTGTTACTGTTTTAAGAATGATTTATTATTAACTAGTTCTCATCATTTATTTATTTCCTTATTTCCTTCTCTCACTGGGCTATTTTTCCCTATTAGAGCCTTTGGGCTTATAGAATCTTGCTTTTCCAACAAGGGTTATAGCTTGGCTAATAAAATATATATATATATATATATATATATATATATATATATATATATATATATATCCAAATATATATATATATCCAAATAAGCCATATATATTTTTGATACATTAATGTCCAGACATTAATGTATCAAAAATATATATGGCTTATTTGAATATGAAAAACACGTAAAAATGTGCAAAATTTATCATATATATATATATATTTATATTTATATATTATTAATATTATTAATATTGTTATTATTATTATTATTATTATCATTATTATTATTATTATTATTATTATTATTATTAATTGCTAAGCTACAACCCTAGTAGGAAAAGCAGGATGCTATAGTATTTGTAACATTTATTAAACCCTGTATATAAATGATATCATCAAACCAGATCTGTATGCAAGATATCCTCCAAATAAAGGTTAAATAACTGTTCGTCTTTAAATATTAAATATAATTTCTAGATTTGATAATATATTGTGCATCCTTATTTTGATACATAGTAAAACGAGATCAAATCAACTTGAAAGGAAATCTATACCTGGAATAAAAGTGAGTAAGTCTAAAACCTGCCCTGTATTCGATTATTGTATAACAGTAGGAACAAATGGGCCTGAAATAGATTTAGATGATAAATAAGAAAAAAAAATACTCTGAAGATATATTCATAGCATAATGCTCTCGAAAGAAGAGCATAAATATCAAACCATAGTTATGTACTACAAATGTAAAGTGATTAATCGAATCACTGTCGTACCTTAGAACTTTTATTCATTAGATGAAGATAACGTAATCATGTCATAATGGATTTGCAGTTCACTGAGACAGATGATAATTTCAAAGTTTGGCGAGATCATATCCGCAGCTGTTACCTTATGGTTTATCGCAAAGTACCTTCAGTTTCAACAAATATAAAGTAAGAAATGCAAAAATGACATAAGTCATGTATTATGAAAATTTACGATGATGATTCGTACAATTTCAAACACTAGTATGCTAACGGATATTAAAATTTAATACGCATGAAAAAAAAAATCAAATATGTCTAGAAGAGAAAACATAAATTATAAGTAATAGAGTGTACGGACCACTTAAGACAAGTATCAAGTTCATTATATAAATAGACACACACACACAAGCCTACGTATATATATATATATATATATATATATATATATATATATATATATATATATATATATATATATATATATATATATATATATATACTGCATGTATGTATATATATATATATATATATATATATATATATATATATACTGCATGAATGTATATATATATATATATATATATATATATATATATATATACACATTCATGCAGTATATATATATATATATATATATATATACATTCATGCAGTATATATATATATATATATATATATATATATATATATATATATATATATATATATACTGCATGTATGTATATATATATATATATATATATATATATATATATATATATATATATATATATATATATA
Organism: Palaemon carinicauda; assembly: GCF_036898095.1. Taxonomy (NCBI): domain Eukaryota; kingdom Metazoa; phylum Arthropoda; class Malacostraca; order Decapoda; family Palaemonidae; genus Palaemon; species Palaemon carinicauda. The sequence continues at coordinate 180,656,557 of NC_090725.1, forward strand.
TATATATATATATATATATATATATGCTGCATGAATGTATATATACATTCATGCAGTATTTATATATATATATATATATATATACATTCATGCAGTATTTATATATATATATATATATATATATATATATATATATATATATATACATATATATATATATATATATATATATATATACATGCATATATATATATATATATATATATATATATATATGCATATATATATATATATATATATATATATATATTTATATATATATATATATATGTGTGTGTGTGTGTATGAGTGTTTGTGTAAAAATCCTTACTGATGACAAAAAAAAATTTCCAAAAATAGGTATTAATGCCACAAAAGGAATATGGGAAGACTTGACTTACATCTTGTCATCATCAGGCTCACAATAAAAATAAAAGTACAATATTATTATCTTTATACAGACACATTTTACACATATAGTGTCAGTTTCTTGATGATCCCAGATATGTCGGATCCAAAATAGTGAGTAATACAGGATTGCCATTACTTAGATTTAAATCACGACCTTGGGTACAGGTGATTTAAAAGGATTCCACAGTATTTCTTTAGGGTCAGTCATCGATATTGATTACTGTTGGCCGTATTCTAATCTAGTGTGCGACCTATGTTGAGCCAATACATTATTAACGAGCTCCCTAGAGACAGTTATCTTTTGCTCTTCGGTTCCTACCGATGAGCTTCCAGATGTTTGGCGAATATAAGATAAATTGCACTTTATACATGTGCTCTATATATATCGTTTTATTGTGATTTTGAAAAATCTTTATAAGTAATATATTTTTTATTTTATAACTTTATTTAAAAAAATCTTAATTTTTTTCAGAATTTGTAAGATATCTATAAAATTTCAGGAAATTGTAAACAGCATATTATTCATCGCTTCCCCTTTCATCTATCTGGATGCTATAAAATGTCCTCTAAGCTCTATTCTTATAGTTTCAAAAAATGATGTTAGATGAACAAGTTGGTATATAACAGTGCAGGGAAGAGTGAGTGATAAGATAAAAATTCAAAACTGCTACATTGTGTGAGCGTGTATGAAACACGTGCGGTACATGGCGCCCCCCTGTAGGCGGGTCCTCTGGCAGGAGATATGCAGGTTTTAGGTGATCAATGGAGATCTTGTCTTTCTTGTCCTGGACATTGATGCAGAAAGCCATCAGCGTACGACAGATCACAAGAAAAGGGCCCATGTAAGGGTGACCTATCTTTAAGGAGGAAACATGTGTTGTTAAATGCAGAACTGTTGGTATGTGTTCGTTTTGCTTGGGGCTTGTGAGTCTAGCAGCATGAAGTAAATTTTACCAAATATGACGAAGGCACTAGAGATTGTCGGAGAAAGTTGTACCATTTCAGCGGCCGAGACAACCAGAGCATCTTTAGAAGTGATCCTTAGTATCAGGAGGACCTAGAGAACCTGGTAAAACCAGTTTGAGTTCCTGCAGCGGACAACAAAGCTGCTTTAAGCGACAGGGTGGTCTGCTGTCTTCTGATATAAGGTGATTCCCAGGAGGCTCACTAATGAGGTCCACAATTGAGAGGTTGAATTGGTACCTTTGTAAGAAATGATGCTCTTGGATACCAGATCTCGCTATCCTTCCTGAAAGTAATACAGCTGTACAAGAGGCGAACATTGCAGTTTCCATGGTAGTACCTTCAGGCTAACAAGTGGAGTGGTCAATGATGGTAAACAGGTAATGGGGTCCTTATGACGTGGGTAGGGGTCCAAACTATGTTGGCGTCGATGTGGGCAAACCAACGATGAGGTTAAGAAAAGGTGCCCACTCCTAAATCTGTGTGTCGATGTACTTTTGGAGTTTGGCATGCAGTTAAGGTGCAGACCCAATCCATAGCATCCTTAGTGATGCCGAGCCAAAAGAACTTCATCTTTGGTAGCTGTGCGGTAGACTGGCTCAAGGAATATAAGAGGCCATGAATGAAGATAAACACCTGTCGGCACATGGTTGCACGTATCCACAATCTAGGTCTACCAGTACTGAAGTCACAGAGGAGGGTAGTGTTGGAGTTGTCGAGGGGAACATCATCCCAACAGAGGGATACGCAGGATGTCCTGCATGCTTGGTACTCCAGATCCTTTTGTAGGGCTTCTGCCAAGGCGTTATAATCCAATCCCAGCTGAATGGTGGCCAATGTGTTTCTTGACAGGGCCGCTGCAACAGGATTCATTTTCCCAGGGATGTCTTGAAGAGTGCAATTGTATTCCACCTTGGCAGAGAGATGTCAGCGTTGATGGGCGGACCAGGCATTGGATTGTCGAGAGAAGGCGTGCATCAGAGGCAAGGGGTCCTTGCAAATGACGAAGGGCGTACCTTACAAAAAGTGGCAAAAATGACAGACAGCCAAGTGGATTGCAAGCAATTTGCAGGCAAAGGCAGAGTAGCCAGATTCCACCTTGGACAGTTTTCTACTGAAGAAGGCGGATAAGCCGGGCAAGCCGTTGACCAGCTGCTCGAGTGCTGCACTAATAGGGACATCGTTGGCATCGATGGAGAGAAGTGTCTGTGACACAGGAATAGTAAGAGCAGCAGCGGTAGATATGGCATTCTTTGCATTGAAGAAGGCTCTTCGTTGAAGGGGACTCCACTTCAGGTCTTTTGGCTTGCCCTTGAGGGGGTCGTAGAAGGGGGAAAAAGGGGCGGCAATGGCTAACATGAAATGGCTATAGAAGTTGATCATGTCGAAAAAATTTTACAGTACTTTAATGGTCGAGGGTGTGGGGAAGTTTTGAACTGCTGCTGCCCTCTCAGATATAGGATGGACTCCTTCTGGAGGGATGCAGTTCACTAAGAATGATACTTCTTTATCACCATAGGTACACTTGTCGTACTAGACTACAAGGCCGTTCTATCGTAGGCGGTCGAGCACTATGCATAGGTGACGGATGTATTCCTCTTTGTAGGAAGAAACCACAAATATGTCATCCAGTAACATACATAGAAGGGGAGGTCCACTAAAATGCCATCTATTAGGCCCTGAAAAGTGGCCCAAGCATTATGAAATCTGAAACAGGAGTAATTGAAGGTATATGTACCGAAGGGGATGTTGAGGTCAGTCTTGGGGATGTCTTCTTGGTTCATGAGCACATGAAAATACCCCTTAAGGAGGTTGAGCGTGGAGAAAACCTTTGCTTTTGCAAGTAGGAGATCACGTTGGCGATGTCTGCATGTTCAAGTGCCTGTGATCCCTACATGAACACAGAGAGCCATCTTCTTCAGGATGATGTGTAAGGGTGACGACCATGGGATTGATGCCTTTTTGGCAAAGGCCTGATAATTACATTTTGGTGAATATTTGTTTAGCAACTACCAAGCTATCCGGTGTGAGACGCCTGAATTGGGCAAATATTGGGGGCCCTCTCGTCTTGATAAGATAATAGATACCGTGTTTGGCGTTAACAGTAGGCATTTGACAAAATATTGGATGGAAAACTTCCAATTTATGACGGGAGGAGGTGGGCATAGGCATTTGTGGGTGCGCTGAAGTGGAGAGCAAGGTCGGTGGTTGCGGGCTGGAGAGGTGTCGAGAACTACAAATCCTTGTTAACTAACTGTTAGTGAGCTACATCAGCCAGGAGGTGGAAATGTGAGAGGAAATCCACACCGAGGATTGGTAATGTGACGTCAGCAACGTAAACTTTCAAATATATTCGGCTCTTCCAGACGATAATGTGAGGGTTTCATAACCTGTGGGTGGGTATCGCAGATCTGTTGGCAGCTAACGGGATGACATCTGCAGACTTCAACAGACTATGTCGGGTCCTGGAGAGTAGCCTTTGCTGAAGAGAAAGGCAAGCACCCATGTCTACCAAAAATCACATGTGAAAAAGATTAGTGATAGGGAAGGCAACCACTGTAAGTGATAGCCTACTTACACGTTTTTGGGGTGGGCCACTGACAATCGTTCGCACATTTCTTCACAGCAGCCATGTATCGGGAGTGGTAGTATCATAACTGCCGCCAATGGACGTCAGTACATAGCTGTAAAGATCATTGGTTGGAGTGTGACCGAATGGTGGGTGGTGGGCAGCTATGTGGCCACTCCAGCACGTCATTAGGAGGGCTGTCTGTGTCCTACCACATACAAAATAGCTTCAGTCAATGTTGAATAGTTGTCGTTTTCTTGCAGGTGGTGCATTGGGTGTCCATAGGGGGGTAAAACTTGGTCACCCGGTTCTTCATGTGCAAAATATTAACATTGAATATGGTTTTGGTAAGTATTGTATCCAATTGGCATGAAGTAGGTTCACCTCACAATGAGAGTTGTCTTCGGTAGGTTGAAGGTGAGCAATATTGGTCATTTCCCTAATAGTGAGCAAAGCCTTTTGTTTACCCAACGATTGTTGAGACTGAAAATTTTTAGCTATACGAGCAGTCAGTGATGATGGGTACTGCTCTTGGAGGTAGGATTTGTGGGCAACGAATCTCAACTTGCAGAGGACGGCAGTTTCTTTGAGGTGGTGTGTGGTGAAGATGGAGGTTCACTGGGCAGCATCTTCAAATAGTAGGTCACAGCAGTGATGGGGCGGGCGGGAGGGAGCGGACACTCTTCTGGTCACCAGTGTGCAGTTATGCCAGTTAAGTGATAACTGAGAGGCGAGGCGAATGCAACTAATCTTTATTAAAAAATCACCGAGTTTATATATAGGTATGTCCGAGCAAGGACGTCACAAAACTTCAAACATAAGAAAGCATGAACTATTATGATAACAACAAGTTGGTCTATAACAATGCAGAGAAGAGCAAGTGATAAGATAAAAAACTGTTACAGAGTACAAACGTGTATGAAACATGTGCGGTACAAACTCATCATATGTGTGCTCAGAGCTGTATATTCTTAGTACAATAAGGTACGTTTTTAACTAGTGTGGATGAAATGTGAACATTTCTCTTTATTAAAGTTATGAAAGCAGAAAAGTAATCAAAATAGGCATCGAAAACTTTGTTGCATATCATTTTGAAATACGAAAAGGACTAAAATTTTCTGTGTGGCCACTTGGCCATAACAATAATTAGAATAGTGCTAATGTATCTCTGCATGTCATAAGAGACGACCAAAAGGGACTGAATAAGGAGGCTGGAAACCCCTTCTCCTGTATTCTATATTCCTGTGAGACATCAAAGAGTTGGAACTGGTAGGAGAGTGACTGCTCCCCGCACTCTAGTTTGGGGGGGTCTGAATGTGTGTGGATGTAGTACGATAAAGTAAAAGATGTGAGATTGGAAATATGTTTAGTAATAGATGGATGGATATACTGGCTTTGTGTGAGACAAAGATAAAAGGGAAGGTGAAGTTATGTTTGGTGAAGGAACTGTCAGAGTATCTGGGATTGAAATGGGAAGAGAAAGAAAAGGTGTTGCTTTATTGCTGAGTGAACGGATGACAGGTATATTAGTGGAATGAAAGGAGATATCATCTAGATTAATGTGGGTAAGGGTTAGGCTGGGTAGGGAATGTTAGTGTGTATGGGCTAGGTTGTGTGAAAAGTGAAAAAGAACGGAATGAATTTTGGAAGGAATTAACTAGGTGTGTAGAAAGACTGAATAGAAAGAATTATGTAGTAGTCATGGGTGACTTAAATGCTAGAGTGGGCGCTGAAGAGGTAGAAGGTGTCATTAGGTAGTATGGCGTACCCGGTGAAAATGAGAGAGGTGGGAGATTGTTAGATATGTGTGTTAAACAAGAGATGGTTATAAGTTCTAGATTTTCAAAAAGAAAGATAATAACAAGTATACATGGGTAAGTGTGTCAAATGGAAGAGTTGTTGAAAGGGCATTAATGGATTATGTGTTAATAATTAGAAGAATGTTTGGAAGATTGAAAGACGTGCACGTTTTTAGGGTTATGGCTAACGGTATGTCTGACAATTTTTTGGTTGAAGGAAAATTAGTTGTAGCAGAAGAGTGGGGGAATAGAGTGGGGGGAATGTAAAAGGGAGGAAGTAAAGGTTAAGGAGTTAATAAAACCTGATGTAAAAAGTAAATATCAAGAAAGGTTGGAATTGGCATAAAACAGAGTGAAAGTGAGAGAAACTGGTAATTTAGAGGAGTGGAAGTTAGTAAAAGAAATTTTGTTAGGATTGCAAGTGGTGTGTGACAAGAGAATTATAGGAGGCAGCACAATGAATGGTATAGAATGGTAAAATGAAGAAGTGAAGATAAAAGTGAAAGAAACAAGAGGGCATTTGAAGAATGGCTGCGGATTAATAGTGGACAGAAGTATGAAAGATATAGAGAGAAAAATGTGGAAGTAAAGCGTAAGGTAGCTGAGGCAAAGAGGGTGGCTGACTGGAGGTTGGGCCAGGGATTGGGTCATTCATTTGAGGAGAATAAGAAGACGTTTTGGAAAGAAGTGAAGAGAGTAAGGAAGGGTGGTTTGAGAAATGAGGAGAGAGTGAAAGAAGGAAATGGAAGGTTGTTAAAAGGAGAGGAGACAATGAGAAAATGGGCAGAATATTTTGAAAGTTTACTGAATGTTGAGGATAATAGGGAGGCAGATATAATTGCTGTTGCAGGTGTTGAGGTGCCAGTGATGGGAGATGAGAATGAGAAAGAGATTATATGAGAGGAAGTGAGTAGAGCACTAGATGAAACGAAAGTAGGAAAAGCACCTGGTATGGATGGTGTGAGAACAGAAATGTTAAAGCAAGGGGGTGTGACTGTACTGGAATGGTTGGTGAGATTGTTTCATATGTGTTTTATATTTTCAATGGTACTAGTAGACAGGATGTGTGCGTGTAATAAACCACTATATAAGGGTAAGGTAGCTTTGCAAGAGTGTTATAATTTCAGGGGTATTAGTTTGTTAAGTATGGTTAGAAAAGTGTATGGTTGAGTACTAATTAATAGGATTAAGGAACAAACAGAGAATGCCATCTTGGAAGTACAGATTGGTTTTAGAGGAGGCAGGGGATGTATGAACAATATTTTCAAAGTTTGGCAGATATGGGAGAAATATTTAGCAAATAGTAAGAAGATGTATGTTGCGTTTATGAGTCTAGAGAAAGCGTATGATAGAGTTGATAGGGAATGTGATGAGGTTATATAGAATTAGTGGAAGATCGTTGCAAGCAGTAGAAGGTTTCTACAAAGGTAGTAAAGCGTGTGTTAGGATAGGAAATGAAGTGAACGAGTGGTTCCCAGTAAGAGTGGAGCTGACACAGGGATGTATAATCCCTACATGGTTGTCCAATTTGTTTATTGATGGAGTGGTCAGAGAGATGAATGCTCAAGTGCTTGTGCGACAATTGAAACTGATAGACGAGAGTGATCAAGAATGGGAGGTAAATCTGTTGTTAATTGCAGATGATGCAGTACTGGTAGCAGACTGTGAAGAGAACCTTGGTCAATTAGTGACAAAGTTTAGAAGGGTATGTGAAAAAAGAAAATTAAGAGTTAATGTGGGTGAGAGTAAAGTTATGAGATGTAAGAGAAGGGAAGGTTGTGCGAAGTTGAATGTCATGTTGAATGGAGAGTTACTTGAGTAAGTAGATCAGTTGAAGTTTTTTGGGTCTATTATAGCAAATGGTGGAGTAGAATCAGATATGCGTCAGAGAGTGAATGAAGGATGCAAAATGTTGGGGGCAGTGAAGGGAATGGAAAAGAATAAAGGGTTAGGCATGATTGTAAAGAGAGTTCTGTATGAGGAAGTGTTTGTACCAACTGTGATGAATGGATAGGAGTTGTTGGGAATCAATGTGAGAGACACAGAAATTGAATGTGTTTGATATAAAGTGTCTGAGGAGTTTGGCTGGTGTATCTGGATTAGATAGGGCTAGGAACGAAGTAGTGAGGTTGAGAACTGGTGTAAGCCATGATTGAGCAGCTAGAGTTGATATGAATGGGTTGAGGTAGTTTGGCCTTGTTCAGAGAATGGAAATGTGGCTGCCTGCTAAAGAAAGTGATGAATACAAGAGTTGATGGGATGAGTACATGAGGAAGGGAAAGGTTTAGGTAGATGGAGGGAGTTATGTAAGCTCTTTATGATAGGAGGATAGATGTGAGAGAGGCAAGAGAGCGTGCTAGAAATGGAAATGAATGACAAGCAATTGTGACGCAGTTCCGGTAGGCCCTGCTGCTCCCTCCGGTCACCATGTTGACAGCTAAGGTAGCAGCAGTAGGGGATTCAGCGTATGAAACATCATCTGTGGTGGATAACGGGGAAGAGTTGACTGTGGCACCCTAGCCAAACTCGATTGAATCCCGCATCAGGCTGGAGGAATGTAGAGAGGAAAAGGTCCCCTTTTGTTCATTTGTTTGTTATCGGCTAACCCCCAAAATTGGGGGAAGTGACTTGGTATGTAAAAAGATAGACTAAAATGGAGAGAAATTCTTAGGTAAAGTAAAAACATTTTAAACTTCTCTATGAAATCTGTGATCAAAGAAAAATAATCCACGATGCAGAATAGATAACTTTTTATTGATAGCAATAAAAAAATGCTAGCAACTTCTTAATAGTTCATATTTTTCTGCAACTACTTAACACCTATCAGTGTAAAAATACTGAGATAGAACACAAAACCATCCTTTATTACTAAGTATAAAACTTCAAGCTAATTGGCGCAAAATTGCAATATCTTTAGATAGTATGTCACTAAAAGTTATGATTATTTGGTGTTCTAAGTAGTCATAAAAGAAAAGACTGCAAGATGAAAGGGAAAATAAAGATCAATATTCAATATCCTGGGATTTTTTTTTTTTTTTTTTTTTTGGCTGGCCTTTGCGATAACAGTTATCCATAAATTTGATTTCTGTCACTCTAACAGATTCTTATTAAGGCCATTTTTTACACCAAGATTTCAGAAATAGAAGTTCCAAGAAAATTTCAGTTACATAACAAATATTTCGTCCACTTATATCCATCATATTAGCCTTTTTAACAGCTATAAGAATCCAATAAGTTAACCTTACAAAGAGAGAGAGAGAGAGAGAGAGAGAGAGAGAGAGAGAGTCTTACTTACCTTATTCTATGTTTGGGTTCCCCCAGGTCCCTTGGTGTGAGGCACCTCGTATATCCACCAGAGAGTTGCTAATGCATCTTCCGGTGTATTTTGTATCTTTCAGTCTTGGATGGCCTGGGATGCATCTTAGGTATTTATCGAGCTTATTCTTAAACACATCTACGCTCACTCCTGATATGTTTCTTAGATGAGCTGGCAGCGGATTAAATATCCGCTGCATTATCGATGCTTGTGCGTAGTGGATTAATGTCCTGTGCGCCTTCCTTAGTTTTGCTGGTATAGTTTTGGGCACTATCAATCTACCTCGGCTTGCTCTTTCTGATATTCTTAGCTCCATAATGTTTTCAGTAATTCTTTCGATTTGCTTCCATGTTTGTATTATTATGTGGCGTTCTCTTCTCCTTTCTAGAATGTACAATTTTAAAAATTACAGTCTTTCCCAGTAGTCAAGGTCCTTAACTTCTTTTGTTCTAGCAGTGAAGGGGCTTTGTACATTCTCTATTTGTGCAATATCCTTTTGGAAGTGTGGGTACCATATCACATTGCAGTACTCGAGTGTGCTACGTACATAAGTTTTGTAAAGTATAATCATGTGTTCAGCTTTTCTTGTTTTAAAGTGTCTGAATATCATTCCCATTTTGCTTTACATTTAACCAACAGCATTGCTATTTGGTCGCTGCATAACATATTCCTGTTTAACATTACACCAAGGTCTTTAATTGCTTTCTTGTTTGTGATTGTTTCGTTATTAGGTCCCCTGTATGCGTATACCATTTCTTCTCTGTTTCCATAGTTTATTGATTCGAATTTACCAGAGTTAAATACCATCTTATTTATCTCCGCCCATTCATATATTTTGTTTAGATCTCTTTGTATTAAGTTCCTATCTTCATCACAAGTAATTCCTCTGCTTATTATTGTGTCATCGGCGAAACTTCTCACTACAGAGTCTTTAATATTACAGTCTATGTCTGAGATCATAGTAACAAACTGCAGTGCAGCTAATACCGTACCTTGTGGCACGCCAGATATTACCTGATCTTCATCTGATTTCTCGTCATTTGCAACCACTATCTGTTTTCTGTTTTGCAGAAATTCTTTTACCCATTTTCCTATCTTTCCCACAATACTATACTTTCTCATTTTTTTCTCTAATATATTATGGTCTACCTTGTCAAAGGCTTTTGCGAATTCTAGATAGATCGCATCTGTCTTTTTCATTTATCATATTTTTGTATATGTTTTCATAGTGAGCTATCAGTTGGGTTTGTGTACTTTTCCGGGCACAAAACCGTGTTGACCTATATTAAAGAAATTATATTTAACCAAATGATTCATTATTTTCTTTTTTATCACCCTTTCATACACTTTCATAATATGTGATGTTAGACTAACAGGTCTATAATTGCTTGCCTCTAGTCTTGATCCACTTTTGAAAATAGGGGTTATATAAGCTAATTTATGTTTAACATATATCTTGCTCATATCTACACTTTGTCTTAGCAGTATAGCAAGCGGCATCGCGAGTGTGTGTGCAGTTTTTTTTTAACAAAATCGCTGGAACTCCATCTGGTCCGGCCGCCGATCCATTTTTAATTTGGCTTATAGCCTGCACAATATCTACTTCAACATTTTCTTCTCTCATTTCTGTTTCAATGTTCTCATTTGCAATTCTTGGCGTGAACTCATTCTTATATTTTTTGCTAATATGTTGCATATTTCCTTTTTTTATTCGTTAACCGCCCTTCAATTCTTAGAGGGCCTATTTCTAATCTCCCTTTATTCATCTTTTTTGCATAGGAGTAAAGTACTTTGGGTTTTTTTTTTGTGATATTTTGAAGTATCCTTTCTTCTAAGTCCTTTTATTCATTTTCTTTCGATTGTATAATCTTTTGTTCTGCATTTTCTATCTTACTATTTATTTCCACCATTTTCCATACATTTTTTTCTTTTGCAAGATTTTTCTTATACTTTCTAGTTTTCTGAAACAAGATCCTTCTGTCTCTTGGTATGCATGTCTGATGTTTATTTATTTTTTTTTTTTTCGGTACATATTTTTCAACAATTTTCTCCAGTATTTTGTACAGTATATCCGTATTTACCTGTATATTATCACTTACGAATACATTTTTCCAACCTTTGTTCAATTCTTCATTTATTTCTGACCATTTTATACTCTTACTATAAAAATTATATTTTCCATACCCTTCTCATCGTTTTATGCTTTGTTTATCTCTGTGTTCACTTACTTTGGAACGGACTATTAATTCTATGACATTGTGGTCTGAAATTCCCGTGTTGTACACTATTATTTCTTTAACATAATTCACCTCATTCACAAATACTAAATCTAGGACATTGTCCTTTCTTGTTCGAATGTGATTTATTTGTTGCATATTATGTTCTAATAGCATGTCTTGAAGCTTTTCAAATTGCCTTTTATCTTCTGCGCTACTGTTACTCTCTTTTTATATGTATATATACAACCACTTTTTTCTATCCGTTCTTTCCAATCCACGAAAAGAAAGATAAAATCTCCGGATAGGATTATATTCCAGTCTTTATGGTTTCTACATATATCATCTATTTTTTCTATTATTTTGTCAAACTGCTTAGTATTCAGGGGTCTATAAACTACAATATTCGCTAGTTTTTCATATTCAAATTCTACCGCAATCAATTCACATTCTGTGTTGCTGTATTTTTCACAGACTTTTCTTTGATTTATGTCTCTTCCATATATTGCAGTCCCCCTTGATTCCTATTTGTTCTGTCTGATCTACATGTTTGGAAACCCTTTATCTGGTCATCACTGCAATTTCTCTAGGGAATACCATGTTTCACTTATATATAATGGGTTAGTTGTTCTAAGAACTCTATTTTCCTTTTAGAGTTACTCGTGACTAAACCCTGTACATTCATCACTATTATGGTTTGTGTTTCATCCCTTTATTTAATATTGGTAATAATAGGGAATCTCCCATGCTTCCTTCCTGTTCTGATATGATGTTCTTTTCTTCATTTCCAGGAATTCTGCCATTAAAAATCCAACTTTTCTATTACATTTGCTCTTTCGCCTTCATGTTTATTTGTGTGTGTATACCTGCAATTATCCCCATATCTGCACCAGCCCCTGGTATTATAGATGCATTCTTTGTAGTTAGGCTCTAATTGTGCATATTTGGGTTGAAAGACATCATATCTTGGGGCCTTTTGTGCATAGTTTGGTATATACCCAGCTTGTTTTTTGTTTCATTTTTCTTTTCTGTTTGCTAAGTTTTCTGACTCTCATTCATGGTTGCAGGATGCATATATCAACAATTTTTGTTGAATTTGCGTTGTTTTCCTTCTTTCAGGTTTTTGCATATTTTTTGATGGAGATCTCTGCATTTGTTTCCATATCCGTCTAAATACGCACATTTACCCTATATTTCATAATTATGGCATATCTTTGGATGCTTGTAGTAACATCTTTCGCCAAATCTGTAATTCCCTCTTTTCAGTGAATTGCAGACTATATCTTTCTTTTCTTTTTTTTTCTTGTTCTTGCTCTTCCATAAAAGTATGTAGGTGCGGGTAGAGTCTCTTGGGTCTATTATTTGTTTCCATCTGATAATTTATTTCTTCGTAAGTATGTTGTTGAATAGCATCATATGATTTCCTCTGCATCCTTACACATATCCTGTTAATTTCTCTTCTTCTTCTTCTTCTCCTACTTCTTCATCTTCTTCTTCTTCTTCTTCTTCTTCTTCTTCTTCTTCTTCTTCTTCTTCTTCTTCTTCTTCTGCTTCTTTATCTTCAACTATTTGCAGATTCGGTCTCGACTTAATTATATTTTCTATACAGACTAAGCATGTTGAGCAGAATACCTTTGTGACTTTATCTTTTATTTTATGTTGCAATTCAGCACAAGTAGGGTGTGTTGGTACATGCCATGCATCGCATTTCCTGATCAGCTGATGTGGATTAATAATTGAATACCACATCTTACATGTATTTCACTAATTTGGCATTCTTTTTCCCAATGCATCAATCAGCGTATTCACCATATTGTGCTTCTTATTGTTCTTTGATGGAATATACTGAGTGATGTAAACTTTCTTTATAAGTGTCTTTATCACCTGGATCTTCTTTGGAATTTCTTCTATCATTTTGATGATGATTTCCGCAGATTGTTCTAGTTTGCTGGATCACATTATTTCAATATGGTGGAGAATATTTTTCCGTCACACTGGTTGGAGCTACTAGCAACCTCTGTTACCAAATGGTCTAGCTCTTGTTGCGCCAACTCATGGAATTTACTCTTTCTGATTGCAGCAATGTCCCTCCAAGCTTTCCCTGTGTTATAGAGCACCATCTTGATCAGATTTTTGGTAATTCACAAGATAACTATCCTAAGCCAATGTTTTGTCCCACTTTTCTGACATCAAACTAATCACCGAATATTCACGAAAACTTGTAGCTATATTGCACTCAATAGCCTTTTGTTATCCGTGTTAAATCATCTTATTTATCGGATCACACAAGCGTACTCATTCACTGGCATACAGAAACACTCGAGAGAGAGAGAGAGAGAGAGAGAGAGAGAGAGAGAGAGAGAGAGAGAGAGAGAGAGAGAGAGAGAGAATCTTTTGGTGATGGCTACGATGATGTAAAGTGAGTTCTTTACAATACCCTTCGTTCATTCAGATATTGAAAGAAACTTTACATCTTGCGCACAGTAATCTATGTCATCTATGGGTGTCTTGTGAACCTTTTATTATTGATATTCTTCTTTGAAGCTTGAAGATTCAGAATGTTAAATTTTTTGTAAATCTCATAAGGAATATTCGATATTTTTTCCTAATTTAGGGCATTATTAAATTGCATTGAAACTTAAGACTGTTTTCCAGAAAAGGAAAATATTAAAATCAGTAACAATGATGCCATTGTTAAAAAGTAACATCATTGTCAATTAAATTATAGGGTTAGGTACATTTGGGGCTTCATACTTTTTTTTTTTTTATCATTATGGTTACAGAAGACTTGGCATTATTATTCTGGGGTCAGTAATTGTATAGGTTTACAAGTCCAAAATATCATGTCTCCCTTAGTGATATGTGCTTTATTAAACCATGTTTTTTAAATGTGTTTAAAAAATTGCTTTATACTTTATACTTATAAAAAAATTCTCACTCCTTGTAAATATAATCAGCTTATGCACATGGAAAACTAAACCTCCAGTATTATAATAAGAACAGATTTTCTACTGATGCCTTCCTAATGATTCAGGTCTTCCTCAGGAATTAGTTTTTCTCTCGTGGCGTACAGTACAGTAGGCGTTACGACAGTCTTTGCAGTGTACCTTCGGCAACAAGCACCCACACTTCAGCCTTCTATTTTACCTCTGGCCCACGTTCTGTCTTCCAACTTACTGCCCAAAACCTCATAAAACCTAATTCATATTGTAATTGCCGAATTTAACCACATTTATATTTTGCTGCTGGAGGGCCTCCCAGGCCCTTGCTTTGGATCTTGTGGCCTAAATTCCATGAATTATTGCGTCACATTGACGTTTACTTTAATGTTGAAACCTTCATTCGTATTCTCTCTATATATATATATTAATTCAATAAGTTTTGGTTCCAAAGTCACACTTCCTTTCCGCCTGAAATACAGGAAAAGGGAAAAGAGTAGATTTATTTTTATTTACCAAGGTACTTTCACCAATTTTTGGGGTAGCCAACATCAAACAAAGGAACAAAAGGGAACCTTTCCTATCTACGCTCCTCTCAGCCTGATGAGAGATTCAGCTGAGTTTGGCTGGTACTGCTAGGGTGCCACAGCCCAACCTCCCCGGTTATTCACAACAAAGGAAGTTTCATATGCTGAATCCCTACTGCTGCTACCTCCGCGGTCATCAAGGCGACCGGAAGAAGCAGCAGGGCCTACCGGAACTGCATCGCAATCGCTCACCATTCATTCCTATTTCTAGCATGCTCCCTTGCCTCTCTCACATCTTCTACTTCTCCCATCAACTCTGGCATTCATTACCTTCTTTAGCAGACAGCCACTTTCCATTCTCTGAACATAGCCAAACCACCTCAACACATTCATATCCACTCTAGCTGTTAAATTATTTCTTACACCTGTTTTCACTCTCAATACTTCACTCCTAACCCTATCTAATGGAGATACACCGGCCATACTCCTCAGACACTTCGTCTCGTTACTTTCAATTCCTGGGTCTCCGTTACTTTCATTCCCCACAACTATGATCCATACATCACAGTTGGTACAATCACTTTCTCGTACAGAACTCTTTTTACATTCATGACTAACCCTCTATTCTTTACTACTCCGTTCACTGCCCCCAACACTTTGCATCCTTCATTTTCTCTCTGAAGCGCATCTTCCACTCCACCATTTGCTGCAACAAGAGATGCCAAGTACATAAACTGATCTACTTCCTTGGGTAACTTTCCATTCAACATGCCTTTTAACCTCGCAACACCCTCCCTTCTCGTGCATCTCATAACCTTAACCGCATTAATTTTCAACTTCCTTCTCATATATACCCTTCCTAACTCTGTCACTAATTGACCAAGCTTCTCTTCCGAGTCTGCAACCAGTACAGTATCACCCGCAAACAACAATTGATTTACATCCCATTCATGATCCCTTTCATGTATCAGTTTCAATCTTAGACCAAGCACTTGGACATTCACCTCTCTCACCACTTCATCAAGTAACAAATTGAACAACCATGGTGACATCACACATCTCTGTCTCAGTCCCACTCTCACTGGAAAATACTCGCTACCTTCATTTTCTCTCCTAACCACGCTTTACTTCCTTTGTAGAAACTCTTCAATGCATTCAACAGCCTTCCACTAATTCCATATAACCTTATAACATTCCACATCGCTTCCCTATCAACTTAATTATACGCTTTCTCCAGATCCATAAACGCAATATATATCTCCAAGCCTTTTGCTAAATATTTCTCACACATCTGCCCAACTGTAAAAATCTGATTCATACGCGCCCTACCTCTTCTAAGATTGCATTCTCTGTTTTATCCTTACTCCTATTAATTAGTACTATGCCATATATTTTTCCAACAACAATCAACAAACTAATACCCCTTGAATTATAACACTCATGCATATCTCCCTTACCTTCATTAAGTGGTACAATACATGCACACACCTAGTCTACTGGTACCATTGATAACTTAAAACACATATGAAACAATCTCTCCAACAATTCAAGTCCAGTCACACCCCCATCCTCTAGTATCTCAGTCCTCACACCATCCCTACTAGGTGCTTTTCTTACTTTCGTTTCATCTAGTGCTCTCCTCACTTCCTCTCATGTAATCTCTTTCTCATTCTTCTCTCCCATCACTAGCACCTCAACACCTGCAACTGCAATTTTGTCTACCTCCCTATTATTTTAAACATTCATTAAACTTTCAAAATGTTCAGCCCACATTTTCCTGGCCTCCTGTCCTTTTAACAACATTCCATTTCCATCTTTCACTTTCATAGGTAGAAAAATCAGTGATAAATAACGCGCTTATAAAGTTATCATTCTCAATATTGGATAAGTTGCCGAATTAAAAATCTGATAAGATTTGTATTTTTTATTTCAAATCAGAATTTCTTAAGCTGATGAAAATGAGTAAACAGAGTGGGCTTGTGTGTTTATTTATTTATAGTAACGACACTAGATTATCAAATCAGCAAATCAATTCAATTTACCAATTACCTGATGAAAATTTCTTATTACCCCACTCTTATCAATTCTATCTTAGATTTATAAGAAGTACAACTGTGGGTTTCAACATATTTTTCTTAATGTTCCTCCGTATATGTTTTTTCGCAAAAGCTTCTTGGTTATTATTAACTGTTATAGTATATAATAATAAAAGGATGGACATACTGAGAAAAATTAGGACGGTAACTCAAAAATTATGCCTTCATTAAATTTGTAAATTATGGTCTTTGCCCTAACATTCATCTTTCCGAAAAGACTTTGCTATCAGAGAGAAAGTAGTTTGCATAATTAATTACGGTTAATGCATTATAGAAAAAGCGCCTATAGAATATATACAATACGGATTTCTATTATATCATTTTCTCTACACTATTACCTTTGATTCTTATAAATCATGCATGCTTTATGTATGAATGAGAAGAACAAACTCTTATTTTCTAAAAGTAATCAAATCAAATATTGATTGTGATAGCATTTAATTCTTACAATTAATTTTATTTTCTTTAAACGTGATATCATTCAAGTTTATAACGAAATACACCAAGTCCTATATATTTATTCTCCTCTGAATTCTTCTTTTAAATCACATAATATTGCTTGATATTCAAAATTCAAACATTTTATTATTAATACGGAACAGCTTGTACTCGAATGATGGAATCTATATACAGTAGAGTTTTACCATTACAAAAGATAAAACTCCTACATCAGATATTTGGTCATTAAAGCGTCTATGGATATAGCTTTGACTTGTTTGCATTTACTCATATATCGCTTCAGCAGTTTATTGTAATAATAATAATAATAATAATAATAATAATAATAATAATAATAATAACAATAATAATAATAATAATAATAATAATAATGACAATAAGAATAATAATATTGGTAAAAGTAAAAATAATAATACTAATAATAATAATAATAATAATAATAATAATAGTAATAATAATAATAATAACATTAATAATAATAATAATTAAAATTATAATAATAATAATATTAACGATAATAATATTTTTAATAATACAAATAATGATAAAATTAATAAAAATAATAATAATAATAATAATAATAATAATAATAATAATAATAATAATAATAATAATGTTAAAAATCATAATAATAATAATAATAATAATAATAATAATAATAATAATAATAATAATAATAATAATAATCCATATTTCGCATAATTTCTTTCGCCAAAATCGAAGGTATTGAGAAGGGCATTTACTCACTCATATCTGTTTGTTTGTTTGTGAACAACTCTACAAAAAAGCACTCTACTGATTCTGACCAAATATGGTAGTCATGTTGGATATGACCCAAGGATGAATCTGTGCATTTTCAATATAGTACATCAAAGTACAAGTACGCAGTAGAGAACATGCCTTCGCCCCGCCAACCAGCTTTTTTCTGCTCCGAAGTGCACTGCGTACTTGTACTTCGGTGTATTTTGTTCAAAATCTAATGGATTTGTCCTTGATTCATACCCCACATGTCCACCAGAGTTCGTTGAAAGTGGTTCGGTAGTCTTTGCTAAATCACGTTCACAAACAAAAGACAAGCACTCTTACTTAGCTCTTAACTCCACTTCGTAAATGTATTTTGATGTATTTTCTTCAAAATCAATTGGATTTGTTCTTGGGGCATAATCCACATTTTCACCAAATTTCGCCGAAATTAGTTCTTTGGTTTTTGCGTAATGTAGTTCAGAAAAAAAAGTGTCTCATTTTGCACTCAACTCCACTGCCTACATGTACTTCGATGCATTTCATTCAAAATCTAATATTTTTCTGGTTTAAATGGCTCTTTTTTTTATTTTCACAAACAAAGAATTGTCATTATACTCAAAGTTCTGCTGCGTACTTTTACTTCAATGTAGTTTTTTTTTTTTCTAAGTCTAACAAATTTATCTTAAGAATATAACCCATATCTCCACCAAGTTTTGTTGAAATTGGTTTAGTAATTTTTGGAGTTAAGAGGAAAATAAGATTGTTTGGCATGGCGAAGTCATGGTCTCTACTGAGTGTACTTGTTATTATTCAGTGATATTTTCTATGGAATAATCCAGAGTGAGGAAAAACATGCTCATTATGCAACGGTCATCTGAGGTCACTCCTTCAGGAATAGTGCGCAGAACTATTGCTGCAATATCTTTTGTTATAAGAAATGACATTTCGTTAGGTTTTTGGGAAGTGATGTGGCGTAGTACTCTTTTATTATAAAAGTGCCAAAATGTTACCATTACAATGCTCTGTGCTTGTTAAGGATGCAAGTATGCTGATGCATCTACTGTGTAATAGTTAAGGCAAAAAAGAGAAAATCATTTGTTCAAATTTTAGGTTCTAATATGAAGGGATGTAATTTTGATGAGAACAGGTGCATTATATCATGCTAATAAAAAAAAAGGTGGGGGGGGGGGCCTGCCAATGAGAGAAAGCAACGAGTGCTCAATAATGAAATCAAAGTAAAAGTGAAGAACTTGCAGGAAAATTAACAAATAGAGCTAAGCAAAAACAAGGGGAAATAGATGAACATACAAGAGCGTCAAAGAGAAAGAACGATAAATTTCACTTAATGAAACCCAAGTTAAAGTTGAGGACACCAATGACGAGGAACAATAAAGGGCCCATAATTTTAAAATGGCGTATATATAGAAAATCTGAAGAGAGGAACAACAAACAGTTTACAAGTACATAGTGAAAGCAATGGGCATCCAAGACGTCTAATAAGAAGAACTAAAAAAGGACACTTGATAAAAACAAAGTTAATGTAGAGAGCATAGTATGAATGCCAAAAATGGAGAGTAATAAAGAACACATAATCTGGAAAGTTTTAAAAGGATAGGAATAAAGGGCAATTAAAGTAGAAGAGTAATGAATGATAATTATTAGCCGGCATGCGAGACTGCCAAAGATGTAAATACAAGACAATTTCCGGAAAAAAGGTGAAATGGAAGAGAACACAGGACTACCAAAAAATGAAGAGTAATAAAGGACGCATATTCTGGGCTAAGTAAAAGTGGAGGTCACGTAGGACTACCAAAGATGAAGAGCAATAAAGGACAATTATTATTACGGCCAAAGAGAAAGTGGAGAGCATGCAGGACTGCCAAAGATGAAGAGTATTAAAAGATACATAAGTGAAATTGGAGAGCATTTAGGACTACTAAAGATCAAGAGTAATAAAGGACACATATTTTGGACTAAGTGGAAGTGGAGGGCATTTGGGAAAACCAAAGATGAAGAGTAATAAAAGACATATTCTGGAGTAAGTGGATGGAGTGGTCATGCAGGACTACCAAAGATGAAGAAAAATAAGGGACAATTATTCAGGGCACAGTGAAAGTGGAGGGGATTCGGGATTACCAGAAATAAAGAGTAACGAAGGACACATATTGCGGACTATGTGAAAGAGGAAGGAATGTAGTGCTGCCAGTGATGAAGCATAATAATGGTCACTTATTCCGGGCAAAGTGAAATTGCGGGACATGAAGGACTGCTAAAAATGAACAGAAATAAAGAACACTAAGGGAAAAGGGGGAGGTGTAGGACTGCTAAAGGGGAAAAAAATTACACTCAATCCAACCACAATGGAAATGCAGGCATTTGGTACTGCCACGAAGGAAAAGAAGTACAAGGAATTACATAAAAAACAAACTGGATCTAGAACATACAAAACTGTCTAAGAGGAAGAGCGATAAATGCACTTGATGGGAACAATTTAAAAGTCTAGGGAATTTGATAAAGGAATGTTATTGAAGAAGCGTAATAAATGGCACTTAATAAGGACAAGAATATAGTGGGCCTGTAGGAATCCTATTAGAGAAGTGGCTCTTAATAGGAACAAAACGAATGGGTAGAGCATATTGGACTACCAAAGATGAGAAGTGAAATTGGATAATGGCGTACAATGATATTAGAGAGGAAAGGCAATAAATTTTAAATAGGATAAGAAGAAAGCGATAAGCATACAGGAAAGCCAACGAAGATAAATATTAAGCGGAACCTAATGAATCATATGTAAAAGTGAAGGGCATACAGAACATCCAAAGAGGGAAGTCAATAAATTGTACGTAATGAGAACAAAGTGAAAATGGAGTGGGTAATACATAACTATTATGGGGGAAGAGAAATGAGTGGCACCTTTTGAAAAAAAAACTAGAGGTTTGTAGCAACAAAACATATTGAAAATAAAATAATAAAAAAAGAGTCCTCACAGATTTGCAAAGATAAAGTATAATAAATCGTACCTGATGTGATACCGTAGCGAACACGGTGCTGGAAAAATAAAAGTCAGTGAATGACAATACTGAAAATAACGAGAGAAATTAGTTCATACAAGAATGCTACAGAGAGTGAACAATAAGTGGTATTTAATGAAAAAAAAAATATATGATATTCTGTAAAACTGGTAAATAGAAAGAGGTTATACAAGACATATGCAAAGAGGGTTAAATTGCTCTTAGTGAAAAAAAAATGAAGTAAGAAAAGGATCATAAGGAATTGCAAAGAGGAGGAGCAGTGGAAGGCACATAAAGTAAAAGTAAAAGAGGAGCTTATATAGACCGCCCTAGAGAAAGAGAATATTAAACGAGATATTCTACGGGCAAGTACATCCAGCGGCAATGTAAAGGAGAAATGATGAAGGCAGGGCATGTATCAAAAACAAAATCTGGGTGGGATATGTAAGCAAATATATCAGGTTCCGTGCATAGGTCTTGAGATTTGTGTCTATGGATTTTTTTTAACGAGGGGTTAAATACTGTTTTACAGTGTGATATACAAATTTACTTGCTGATTCTTGGTCATTGTACAGGGAATATCAAGACACTGGTTATTGCTTAGTGTATTTGTGTAAACAATTGTAAACATTGACATCGAGGTGAGATATGTGTTCAGCGAACCATTAGAAAAGATCAATGATGACTGCACTTCTGATGTGTCTAATAAATATAGCTTTTGCTGCAAGTATGAATAGGAAAGGGAAAGAAATAAAACTGGTATATAATTAGGAGTTTAAAGAGTGAGGACAGTTGGCAGTTTATTCTTATAAAATGTATCTTTTTTAAAGATAAACTGAAAGAATTCTACCTTTTAGTGATTCTGTGGTAGCTTGCTATTAAAACTACCACACTTTTCGAAGGTGTTCAATTTCTTTCATGGAAAAGTTGTAATGAATGGAAAAACATTGAAAATAGAAATACAAATATTATAATAATGTTCGCAATAATAAGGTTGATGATCTATATAGAAGCCGTAATGAATTCTTGTGTATATGGAGCCTATAAGTGAGGAATAAACTTGTGTTGACTAAGTTAAGAAAAGGGTATATGGGAGCAAAGTTCTTTTGCCAAATATGAATTTGATATGGTAAAAGTTATGGAAGTAAGATTTTACGTTCCTATTTCTAGTGTAATGAAGTCTGAAAAAAATCATTAGCAAAGACGAGTAGAGTGACTGAAATACTCGAGGAAAATTAGGATACACTGATAATATGAGCCGATATAAATAGGTTAATTGCCAAACAATATTGAGGTGTTGGAAAAAGATTAAAATTCAACCTGGAAAATATTGGGTTCCAAAGACTTCCAAATTTTCTAAAAGAAAGATATTAAGTATTCAGGAAGCAGAAGCAAGAATGTGAGACACAGATAATAATCAAAGGCTTAGTAAAAGGAAGAAAATAGATGTGCAGTAGGTAAGGTTTTTTGTAAGAACACGAAATGGCCATTGCTGCTTGGAACACTTAAAACTCTTAAATTTGTTTTCATAAGCGAGTTCAATGTGACAATAACTTTCGTCTTGTTTTCCCCTATATTATACAATTGTCTGGAAGCATTCAAGTCAAGCCCTACACTTATGCAGTTGTACATATATCACTATATCCTCTGTAACAAATACTTACAAGCTGCTGTTAAACAAATGCTACTAAGAGTTTATTCTTTATTTGATGAAAAACTTTAATTACCAAAAAATTGTTGTCTCTTGACTTGCATAATTTGCTTTAAAGCACCCTACTTCCTTCTAAATTCATTAATGAAAATACCCCTATCAGAAAACCCTCTAGACTTGTTTTTATAGGATGCAAATGCTCATCACATTATCTTCTTGAATATCTCCTCTTACTTGAGCAAGTATATACTTTGACTAGTGATCAATATTTCATCTCTAATAGATACTAATATACTTTTTGCAGCAACATACTTGCACTCTAAAATGTATCAATGCTTTATCACTTATAAATACTAATACGCTTTTTACAACATAGTGTACTTGCACTCTCATCTGGGCTACTCAAAATTCTATCTTCATTATTTCATATGCAGTGTATATTACATTACCAAGAAGACAGCATGCCCCTATTTTACTTTTATTTTCTCTTAATGTAGGTTCCTCTAACTATCTGCATGTACTAGCGGTACTAGGACAGTTTGGTACTGGACAATTCGGTACCAGACAATTCCGTTCCGGCCATTTCGGTCTCGGACAATTTGGTACTAGGACAATTCGTCCGAAGGCTAGCTCGGTTCAAGTCATGTCATGTTATTTATATTAAGTAGTTTTGGTGGCAAAAAAAGAAGTGTGTTAATAATATTTATCTAACTAAAATGTATTCATTAGGTTTATATCAGATATGTTTAATAAAATCCAACAATTAAAAACAGAATAATATAAATTACCCTATTTTTGGATGGAATTAGATAAGAAAATTAAAATTTGATTTTACGAGCGAATGCTTTTAAGTAAATCCTTCTCTTTGTTCGATCGTAGTTCTGTACTACTCGTAAGATACGCATATTCCAAAAATTGTACATCTTCTCTTGGAGGAATTCCTCTCTATGTTTTAACTTATGTGATTTTATTTTTGCTAACCTATATTCACTTTCAATAGGCTTCAAGGAGTGTCAACTGTTTGGATGAATGCTAGAGATTATTTCGATCAATGTACTGTGAACACTTTCCAAATTATGAATAGTACATGATTATTATCTTATTTCAACTAATATGAGCGTCCACCAGTGCGCACTCATTTAATTTCAGTTATAATATTTACAATAGTAACCTATGACTCACATCCCCTGTAGTCATGCTGTGATTAGGATTTCCAATATACTTGGGCACATGATAACTATCAACGATCTATATAGTCATAAAAAAAGAAAAAAGAATACATGGAGAAGATGGGCGGAATTCTACTTGACTCATCCAATTTCCAGCTACTGATGAATGATCGAACTGAAGAACTAATGAATAGAATGGCCAAGCTCATAACCAGACCCAACAATCAACAGAACACCATAGAATTTCCCAGAATTATCGGTAATCATGGGCCAGGGTACTGCTATGGTACGGTACAAAATCAAAAGAAGGGAAACCCCATGATACCTAACCTCTCTCAGTCCCCAGATCAATTCACCTACCTCGAAATTAGCGAAGGTCTTGAATGATATCCTCATGCCTTATATACCTAGCGTTTACTCATTTGAATGAACAGTGGAGTTCATTGATTTAATACAAGAAATAGGACCTGAGAAAGGCATTGCCTCTCTCGATATGGAAAGCTTCTTCACAAACGTCCCTGTTGAGGAAGCCATAAACATAATACTAAATAAAGTATATAGATCCATCATAGAACCACTACCCATAACTAAGGTTCTTAAGAGAAGTTGAAGGCTAAGACTATATAAGCTTTTCTCCTCTCTCACCGTGAACAATTATTTCGACAAATAGAATATCCTCTTGGGACTCTCTTTGCCGATATGTATATGGCACTATTAGAAGAAAAAACTTTCCTACAACACAGGAAGTTAATTATCTACGGCCACTATATCAATGACATATTCATCACGACAAAAAAAAAAAAAAAAAAAACAAAAAAAAAACAAAAAAAAAAAAAAAAAAAAAAAAGAGGAAGAAGAAGAGACAGCAAAATTAGCTGACAAACTTAGGAGAAAGTCCGTGCCCAGTTTCACAACCGAGTACAGTTAAGAAGAAAACCCTGCCTTTCCTCGATGTCTTACAACAAGACCAATTCAAGATAACGGTGTGCCCTATATCAACCAACATAGGAAGATGCTTAAAAGGCAAAGGTGAGTGCCTCAAAGCATGCAAAAATTCAGTAGCATGTCCTTACGTCAAAAGAGCATTCACGCACATCAAATCTTAGAAAGACGTAGACGCCGAACTAACCGAATTCAACAACTGCTAACTAATAATGGATATCGAGATATCATGGTAGAAGAGGCCATAATGAAGAAATTCAATGAAATTCATTAACCCTCTGAGACAAAATTAGCATAGATAAATACCTTATCATCTACCAGCACATTAGCTTTGGATAGCCCTACAAAGATGAAAGACGGACCTTGTAAGAAATTTTCAATAGAGGTGTGGTCCCCCAAAACTGGCTACCATATGATAAAACTTAACTGCAGCTCTTTTAAAGAGGAATAAAAGAAGAGTGTAAAAGTATAGTCTATAAGTTTTCAAGCTAGAGATGTGTAAATATCACAGAAAAGACTACATCGGACACAACCACGACACTCCAAAGACGCATGTTGGCTAATAGAAATCCAGAGGCAATAAATCAACACTAGATTGATATCCATGACCAGAAACCCTCCATGACAGAATTAATTGACATAACCCAGATTATTCAGAGGGAGAGCAACTATGGCAGGCTCATGAACGCTGAGGCTCTCTGTATTGTCCACCAAAGTCCAACATGCACCATTCAACTGGAGTCTAATTATGCAATCTCTTTAAGCAAAATGCGATATGGATAATCTCTGTTGTGGTGCGGAACGTCCGTATGTCTGACTGTGTACGCACATGCTATACATATATATATATATATATATATATATATATATATATATATATATATATATATATATATATATATATATATGTATATATATATATATATATATATACTGTGTATATATATATATATATATATATATATATATATATATATATATATATATATATATACATATATATATGTACAGTATTTATATATATATATATATATATGTATATATATATATATATATATATATATATATATATATATATATATATATATATATATATATGCATAAAACTATATAATCAGCCTTCATTATCTTCATAATTTCAAAATCTTTGAAATTTGAAATATTTTTAACTTTCAATTTCAGTTTTATTTGGAATATATTTTAAAAATAACCAATCCTAATTTTGGTAAAACCTCATATACAAAAAGAATCATAAACTTTAGTTAATCAGAAATCACTTGATAAAGAAATAGTTTTGTTGAAACAGTGTTTTTATGAAACGAATAAATGATTAAAAACAATAATCTTCGTTTCTTTAAACAAAGGCTCACAACCGGAAACTGAAAGATGCTAAGAAAATACGAGGATTCCTGTAAGAAACGTATTTATGCTCCTAAGCCAATCTCCTCCATTGAAAATTGCATTAGAGAGAAGTTATGTTTCTTATCCATATATATATATATATACAGTATATATATATATATATATATATATATATATATATATATATATATATATATATATTTGGGCTCAAGCCATGTCGTCATGATGGAAGTTCCTTAAAGTAGCTTCCTAAGGGATATATGTACATCAGTGATATTCCCAGAGAATTTTACCTTTAGGTATCCCAAATTCTAACTCCTGGCGCGAATATCCTTAAAATTTCTCCCAAGGATATCGCATAATATCAGCAGACGCATTCTTGACACGCCTCCATAGCAATCTGCACCCCAAACATCGTTTTGGCTTCGAGGAGGATGTGGCAAAATAAAAGGGAACCGTCCAAAGGCTCTCCCCGCTCTTGTAATACTATTGGGAATACAACAGCGCCATTCCCACGATGGCGGACATTCCTTTTTTTGTAGCGATCTCGCTCGGTGATATTTCCTGGTGATCTAACTTTTCGATCATTTTATAGGTTTATTATAATGCTTTCTCCATCTTCTTCCGCCTCTGGAAAGTTGAGTATCAGGTCTTTACTATGAGTATATTTTAGCTCCTGTTTCACAATGAAATTAGAGTATTTTATTGTGTTTAAGAGCTAGGCCAGTTACTGGAGGCGCCATGGCGCCGTCGTTCGGTAGGCATGTGTTATTTAGATAGCAGAACGACTTCCAGTTTTTAATAGCTTTATTTAATTATTTCAATTATTTAGCTATTTAAGCAATTATTCTTGTAAAGTTTCGATAATGTGCATAATTTTTGTTTCCCCCTTTTCTCTGTCGATCGTATAGTTAGAGTTTCGGTGATTTAGGTAACCGAGATCTCGTATAGCCTAGGTAACCTTACCTAGACGTTTTACTATACGTTCAGACTTTCCCTGGTTACCCTCGTGTATTGTTTTCATTCAGTGGAGACTGATACCTCCTAGAATGTCATGAAACATTACACGTCTCTTCGGAGACTTAAGGGTAATCTCTTTCCCTCTGAGTGTAGCCTCAGGCTACAACCCTGATAGCCGTGCCTTGAATTTTATTCAGACATGGCTAACTTAGGGTTTGTCCTTCCTCTTCCCTTAACCGTTGGTTGTGGTATACAATCGGGTTTTGGGATTTAGTCAGAATCTCAGAGTATTTAGTCTTATGTCGGCGACCTGCCGGCAGGGCGAATGGGTTGTAGGATACCATCATTCCTCTGCCGGCTAGGTGGCCGGCAATGGAGGTTAGCCCTCATTAGACGCACTTGAAGTTATTGTAGGATATCATCTTCTCCTTGCGACTAAAAGACTAGTCCTATGCCACAGTACTCTGGGCTGAAGAGTAATTTTCTTTAGCCTAGGATACGTGGCACTGGAACTCTGTTTCTTCTTTGTTGAGAGGAGGCGGCAGTGCCACCATCCCCTTAACTGTGTCGGCAATCTCTGGGATGGAGGACTGAGTCTCTCCTGTTTCCTGGGATTCTGCCAATACCGAAACAGAGTTTTTTTTACAGATGGTAGGACTGACAATTTTTGCCAGCTCCTTTCACACTCGTTACAGGACCCTGTTCCCTACCCCTCTGTCCACTTTTGATGGCTGAACCATTGTCTTTCTTTAGGCCGGCATCATGCAACCTTCCTTTGCTGGTAGGTTGCCGGAGCCAGCCAGACTCCCTCTCTAGCCATGTCTTTGGCTGACGGCAGAGCATAGTGCCGCCAACCACATCATCTGTCGGCATCTGCTGGCCCAGCCGGCAGCCAAGATGGCTGCCGGCGACCATGATGGCCGTGAGAAGGAAGTCCCTTCTGTTCCCAAGGTTCTTCAGTCCTCCCTTGGACTGCTGCTACAGGTCCTGTTGCCGGGGTACAGCCGGCCAGGCCGGTACAGATAGTGCTGACTCACCTGGCAGCACGCCGACTGTACTGGTACTGCTGGACTTGCCGGCCGGCAGTGTATCGGTGGTACCTTATCGGCAATAGTACTGTAGCTGCATGGAAGCCTGAATGGTACATTCTCCCATTCTATTAGAACCTTCTTACTGGAAAAAGGCAGTCAAATTAGACTTTTACATCCTTAATTACTGTATACATTCACAGTGAGGAGTAGCCTTTTTTTCCATGCTATCTCTCTCTCTCTCTCTAGCTAGCATGCCGGGTATACCAGCAAGACCTAGCTATGCCGGCTACATGCCAGCTGAACTACTGCATATTTTATACAGGTAGCCAGTATATCTGCAGTATAGAATATACTGCAGATAGAAAACTACTATATAGTTTATACTATTAGTTATTTCCAATATATTTTGGATATCCAACACAGGCATTTGCTGAGCCCAATCCTATATTAAATGAATATGATTTCTTCAATATCCTGATTAGAAATCAGTATTAGGATTACCCTACAATATTAAACACTTCAAGGCAGGAGTAATACACTCCTAACCCTTAAAGGGTGGAGCCTTTTTCCTCGAGTCTCCCTGATCAGGAAACTCTATATTCTAATATAGTAGGAAGACTACAGCAAATAGGCTGAGTGGGATATACAAATATATGTCTTTATTTTCCTAGTCCAGCTGGCTTCATGCTAGATGGACCATACTGTCATATGCTACTATGAAGGCAGCATAATGACTAGACTACAATACATGATGTACAGTAGCCAGTAAATTGCAATATAGACTTACTGCAATTAGAAAACTACAGTACCATGATACAGTAGTATTTTCTGACATACCTTGGGTACCCTTGTACGAGCATTCTGCTGGTACCGTTCATATATTGAATGAATAGTTTTCTTCAATATTCTGATCGAGAATCAGTCATCCTGACCCCACAGTATTAACATTATTTTGGGACTTATTTGATACTTCTCTACCCCTAGGGGTAAGAGTCCTTCTACTTGGAGTTACTCTATAGAGAAATCTCCATGTAGTTAATACTGAGGGGAGGCAACAGCATTTGCTCACAGGGGTACACAAGTATGTATCTCCTACTATCCCTTTATAGCTTACTATCCTAAGCTACTCTAGTGTAAAGGACATTTGCATGTTGATTGTCAAGGAGATAATCCATTGTATACTCATTTGGTTTTCCTTTCTTTACAGGAGGAACACCAGATACCTTGTGCTGCAGTCCTCTGCAAGGCCAAGAGTAAGTATTTTTACGGTCATAATACTTGCAGGTTTCATGCCTCCTGCAATATTATTTCCAGATCCCTACATTATTGGAACCCACAGGTTTTCAATATATGTCGGACATTAATATACGAAGGTTTTGAAAATCCCAAGTCTACAGAGACTAGGGATACAGCTCAATATAAATTACGCAACTGGGTGAAAGGCTTTCAAAAGATCTCTCCGGGACCTTTCCTACCTAATGATGGGATGCGTAAGCTACTATTTCCGGAAGCAAGTGAGGAAACAGTAGTGCTTCAGGAGCTAATTACATCCCCTAACGGCCTGAAAATCTTTGGGATTAAGGGAAAAAAATGCCCCAAGGTAGAAGAGGAAAATGTTGCGTCGGAATTTCCTCCGCCTGTGCCGGCTTTAGAGCCATCGATGTCGACATCTTCGTCTTCTACCCCTAATTTGGATAATGTGGTACAATTATGTGTCCAGCTGAAGAATCAAATAGACAGCTTTCGTAGACAAAACGAAAAGCAGGAAGTAAAACGCAAGATAGATCCTGGTAAAGTTTCTCTTGTCGCTTCCCAGGGGTCAGTCAAACAACCCATGAATCAAGATCTACTAACGTGCTCCATAACCAATCCCTGGAAGTTCGCGGAGCAGATGCCGATTTCAAATGGCAATCTCTACATCTCAGAGAAAATAGGTGCTGTTCCTTTGGACAAAATTCAATTTTGGCTAAGCTTTGATGATTTCCCTAATTGTTGGGTTCGACTGAAGTACGAACCAAAGACAAGAAAAGGAATGGAACCAAAGGAGGTCTTGATTCTCGACCATGATAAGGCACAGACTATCCTTTCAGGTAGTCTAGGAAAGGCGGGTTATTCAGAGTCGAAGGTATTCTCACTGAATAACGGACACCCTTCCTTTCTTGCTCCTACTTCACTCTCATTCCCCTTTATGGGGAAGGCATTTACTTCTGTTACCAAAGCGGTAGAGGCAGGTAAGTCATGTCCCACACTCGATGAGTGCAAGCCTTTCTCACCAGCTTTTCCCGGACAGGAAAAGGATTGGAAGGAAGTCCATTTGACGTTTTCAGTAGGAAAATTAGACAAGGACGTCGCAAGTCGACAATTCAAGGTGTCTCCCTAAATTGTCTGAGTTGCTCTTGTGTAATGAACAGGAGTCAAAGGACAGACTTGCGACATCCCTTTCTATACAAAACTACATAGAGTTGTGTTCAACCTACGAAAGTACCCCAGACATGCTCATGGTCATAGCCAAAATGCATATGGCTATCTTGGTGAAGGACCTTTACGCCTTTATGAAGGCTAGGAGAGCATGTAGAGAGTTTGTGTTCGCTGATGCAACAGAAAAACACGAAACAAGGAAGCTAATATCTTCCAACATCTGGGGTAAAGACCTCTTCCCACACGAGGTCACTAAGGAAGTAATTAAGAACGACACCATAGAGAACATAGGTCTTCTCCAAAAATGGGGCATTCCTGCAAAGAGAAAATCTTCTGTAGTTGTGAGTCCCCAACCTAAAAAGAAGATCGGAAATGCTGGAAATATCCGGGCTGCTCAACAACATCCCACTATTCCAGTGACCACGGTGCTACAGGCAGATGGTCAAAAGTCTAAGCCTACTGACTACTCGAAGCATAAAGACGCTTCAGCTAGGAAGAACTTTCCCTCAGGATCGTTGGACCTTCGATCCTTCGGTCCAAAGCCTATTCAAGATGAGCCATTGATGGGAAACAGAAATGTCCCTACCATCATTTCCTCACCTTCTCCTACAGTTCAAAACCCTCCTGGAGGAGTATACCTGAGAGCTATAGAGCATACAGGTAGTAAGAAAACTTTAGCTCATCGAGTTCCAGGGAAGGCTGCTTCGTGTTCACGAGAAGGACTCAAGATATCAATGAGCCATTCTGAACTTGTCGCCACTCAACAAGTTCATAAAAAACAGCAATTTCTGAATGTTAATCCTTCTGAACATATGGACCTTGTTCCAATTAAGGGTGTTCGTAGTCTTGTCAGACCTGAAAGGTGTCCTTCGGAACCTTTCAGTCAACCACCCCCCTTCCTCCTATCTAAAATTCATGTTACAGAGAGTAACATTCATCCTAAGGAAGATACGTGTCGGACTCACAGTCTTAAGTATCTTCAAAGGATTGACGAACTTAGTCACGTCAAATTCAAGCCTAGAAATAGTTCAGGTATTAATATACCTGATCAAGAGGCTGGAGTGGGCAGCACCCGAAGTGTCTGGCCAATGTGCATTCAAAGAGATGACCCGGTTCCTGGGACATCACGGATGCAAGATAAGCTTCAAGTAGTCTCGACTTTCTCCAGCTCAGGGGTTTCGTTGTTTAAAAAACCATCGAAGCCCTCAGTCACATCAACTCTCCTCTCCTTTGGAAATATAAAAGGAGCTCGTGAGATCTGTCAAGAGACTCAGGTATTCAGTCAGAATTCCAAAACGTCAACAGGAAAAAGCGCTAAACTTTCCCCAGTTCGCTATAGTGACAGACCTGGTGCTAAGGGCACACCGGAAAGATGCGTTAAGAGCTTGGAGAAAACATGCATCAAACGCTTGAAGAGATAAAAAAAGATTGAGATCGGTCCCTCTTTAATCGCTTCTCTAACAGAAATTAGAGCACGAAAGTCCCAAGACTCTGCTGGTCCTTTTTCAAAAAAAAAAAAAAAAACAATGAAAATTTTTTTATAACAAGAGCAGCGAGAGCAGAGTAACAATGACTTTAATGTCAATATTGGATAAAGAAACTTTAAAATTAAAGATATTAGATTCTTTATTTATATTGAATAAATATTAAATATGGCAAAGCAATGGAACTCTGATGGCTGAAGTGGAATCCTCAATCACTAGTGACTGCCTGTGGTAGAACCCACTCAACTCTTGCCTGTTTTTGAAAACTATGGATTCTGCAAACCACAAAAAATATTCCATCAAAAACCTAATGTAAAATTTATCTAAAAGTCCCTTTAAAAACAATAATGAATAGTATACAATATATCAATATCAAGTACAAATATGCCAATACAACATTACATACAACTGAACTAGGTACCTAATAAATTTGCCGAGACCGGGAAGATAACTGAAGCCGATGATACTAGGCTACCTTCCAGCAAGCACAAGTAACCTAGCCTAGTAACAAATGAAAAAATTAGGCTCACTAAAATCCTAAGTTAAGTAATATTAAATTAAATATGAAAAAACAAACTCAGGAAAATAGAATCTTACACGGTATATCGATTTAAGCAAATCTGAACACCCACTAGGCTATTCTATGCACAAAACAATGATTTGGAATTAAGCTAGAAATATCACTAGTAATTTTATAATGAGCTTATAATCCATAGAAAATTTATAATTAGGGTTGAAGACTTGAATAATTAGTATTCATTCCAAATATTATAACGCCCTAACCAAAGTTGAACCATATGCCACAAAATCATAGGAAACTTACGGGGTTGGTTGGCCATATCCTTAAAATCCCAATTCAAATTGAAGAGCAGCAGAAGATCCCATTGTTGAGAACTATGTATTCAGAAATCTTGATAATACACTCTTCATGGTAGCACTCGTGGTAAGCAATTGCAGGAGAGGTGGCTTTAAAATAAAGTGCTACTCCATCTTCATAGCACTTCTACACTCGAAGAAAATATTATCCAATATATCCAATATGTCCAATATCCAATCTCCGATATGTCCAATATGGCCAATATAACTGATCCGCCTCCTCACTCTTCCCTCATTACCAGTAGGTGAAAATTTTTTCCCAAGGATGATGGAATCAGGAACTGCAAATATTAAAATACAGCCAGCAGAGCCATCTATGGACTGAGCATATTATCCTTGAAACCCCCAGTATTTCTTTTTGATTTTGCTTTGTATGGCAAAAAGGGGGGTTTCAAGGATGAAACAAATATGAACATAAATAAATATATATATATACACAATTTTATAAATTTTCTACAGAATTAGTATATAAATAATTCTTCAACACTCCAAAGGGGGGATTCAAATTTAGTCAAAATTCGAATGGGAAAGGTAATGTTACAAAATTAAGTAACATTCTAAGGAGAAAAAATAAAAATTACCAACACCCAAATATATACTGCATACTAATTTCTCAACATATCTCTTGTTCTTGCCTCACTAATGACAGCAGCCATTCTCTTTTTTCTTTGATGTGTACTACTGTCCTCTTCACTATCTGCCTTTTCTTCACTGTCATTAGTCACAGGGCTTAAGAGAGGTATTACTGAAGTAACATGCCGTCTTACAGTTTCACAAGAAGCTCCCTTAAACACAGCTATGTCAGTTACTTCATCCAAGTCATTTAATTTTACTTTTTTAACAATACCCATTGGGTAATTTGAAGGTTTCATGTGCGGTTCTTTTAACAGAACAATATCACCTACTTGAATTCTTTTATGTGTCACTGGTTTATATCTACTCCTTTCGTCTGTAGCTTGTGACACTAAGTGTGCTATAAATTCTGAATTATAAATGTTAATAAGTCGAGACCTCACATTTCTAAGTTTTTGATACTTGTCTAAAAATTTGCTAACATGATCATCTGCCGTCCAGTTCAGATCTTCATCTGGATTGCCCTGCAAGTCAGGAATAATGTTAATAGACAGAAATTCATGTCCATGAATTAATATTTCTGGTGTAATTGCATCAGGCACTTCATCTGTGATTCTGTGATACTGTCTCCCAACCCTTCTTTGAAGGCAATAGGGCGCCTGTTAACTAAGTGAACGGTTTGCTCTACAAAAAACTCAAAATCACGGAAGTCTAACACAATATTTTTTAATGCTCCATGGATTAAACGCTTACTCATCTTAACACAAGTCTCAACAAGTCCTCCTAATTTGTTACATCCCTTTGGATACTGCTGAAACTTAATTGACTTTACACCATTTTCTTCAAAATATGCCTGACTCTCAGGATCACCCAGGAAAGTAGTGACCACATTAGCTCCAGTTACCAACTGAGATCCAAGATCTGACGAGACTAGTTGAGGGATTCCATACTGATATAAATGCAGTTCAAAAGCTCTTAAAAATTCTTTTGTAGTGAGATCTAAACAAATTTTTTAATTAATTGCCCTCGACCAGAGACAAGTTAAACAGAGAATCCAAACTTTGCTCTTTTTACCATTAAGCTTAACGTTATACGGTCCAAAATGACCAATAAAAATATACCTGAATGGTATAGAGGGAGGGTCAATCCTAAAATCGCGATAGGCACTTTGATTGACCTTAACCGTTCTCTCTTTGAATCTCTTACAAATGACACATTCTTTGAGGACCTTTTTTACTACTGAAAAGTAATGTGGTATCCAAAACTTTTTTCTCATCTCTGACAAAAGGGAATAAACACCAGCATGAGAGAATTTCTCATGAAAATCTTTTATTACTAACCGAGTTAACTTATTGTGTTTGTGAAGTAAAATAGGAAAGTTGACAAAAGTATCTTTTCTCCATTTAGGCATCTTACTTCTAATTCTTAAGAGTCCATGATCATCCATGTATACATTAAGTTGAGCAATAATATTAGGAATATCCTTTACTCTCTTATTTCTGCTTTCTAAATACTGGAAAACTTCACCATACCAGATTCTCTGATCATTCCTTATGATATGTCTAATAGCTTCCAAATGAAAGGAGGATGCATCACCAAAGTTAAAAGAAACTGAGTTTGCTCCTCTTTTGAGCAAAGCAATGAATTTAAGAACGTACTCGTGAATTCTAACAAGCTTAGAGAAACTGGAACACTTATCCAGGACGACTAAATGTTCAGGGTTTGATTCTGCTAAGACTTGTGATTCACTTAATTTAGATGCAGAAATTGAGAAGGAATTTTCATTCAATGGATTAAAATTTGGATTGGGTACAACTATATCAAATGTGTCAGCATTACTGCACAGTTCATCCCTTTCACATCTTAAAAATTCTGGGCCAGTGAAATAATTAGTTTTCAAAAGCTGTTTGTACGACATAGACCTAGTTATACAATCTGCAGGGTTCAAGATACCACTGACAAAACAAAATCTAACTGGGTTATTTTCACAGATCCTTTGAATGTAATCCAAACGATTCATGATAAAGACACTCCTTTTATTCATTTCATCTAATTTGTTCACATAAGAATTAATCCAGCTCAGTAAAACAAAGCTATCCGTATACAGTACTAATTCTACAATTCTAATAGGTTTAGGGCACTGAGGACCTGCCAAATCCTTACTCAAATCCAATAATGTTTCTGTTCCCAAAACTATCCCTTGGAATTCTAGAGATGGAATACTTTTGCTTTCTAACTGCTTGTTAACCAAGCGATTCTTTTCTAGAACAAAACTGGATGGAAATCATCCAGAGTGTTTTACAAACACTATGCAAAACAAGTGCATGAACTGAAACACTTGGTAAACAGTTTATGGTTTCGGACCTCACATGTCCTCGCACATGTAACGGATGAGAATCATCCAGAGTGTTCTACATACACTATGCTAGACAAATCCATGATCTGAAGCAATATGTGGTGACGCCAGGTAGAATATTTAACCTGCCGTCTAATTCTACGATGAACAGCTAATTGACTGGGACTGTCAAATAAAGGGAGAAGTGGTCACCCCTCTTAGGTGTGACTTGTTTTAATTAAGTGTTACCATGATAACACTAGCTCTGTTCAAAATCCCAGGTGTGGAATTATACAGATAGCACTAGTGCCGGTGTACGAAGTACACTGTGCAGATAGAAGTAACCAGTACAGGAATTATGAAGAGAAATTGTTTTATAATTTTTCTTCAGTCTGAGAGTGGCACTCATCATTTCTTCCTTCAAGAAGGAAATATAGTCTCTGTACTTGTTACAGGTATAATCCCATTGGCATGCTACATTCGTTTTACTGAACATCTTTTAGTCATTTATTAGTAATAAATGTCTCTTAGAATGTAGTGCGCCCACCTTCGCCAGACAATTGTATGTATACATGCCAGAGTTCTTCAACTTACCAAAGTAAGTATCCCTCATATATTTGTATGCATCAAATTTTAGATATAAGAGACACTGATGTTATTTTAGCAAAATATACAACTATGAGACTATTTGTATATTCAGTGTGTACTTATGTTTGGTCATACTATGTATGTTAACCTTAAGATCCCTTTTCTACTGTCTAGAATGACTCTTCCCTGTAGGAGGCAGGAAGCACTAACATTGGTTATGATTAGTGATGGTGACGAATAACGGTAACGTCCCTTGTCTCATGTGGTCCCCATGACCAAAGGAAAGGTTGCTATAAGGTTAAGGCACTGATTAAAAATCCACAAATACACTAATGCTCTGGTATGCTTCCATTACGACGATATGGCTTAAGCCCAAAAAACGGATTTTGAGGGAAGCGAAAAATCTATTTTCGGGTGAGATGGCCATGTTGTCCTGATGGACCCACCCATCTCTTCTAAAAGAAAAGATCTTCACAGTATCCCTCCCGTGGTACTGTATCTGTAACACCACGCTCAATGCTACAAGGAATGTCCGCCATTGTGGGAATGGCGCTGTTGCATTCTCAATAGTATTACGAGAGCGGGGAGAGCCTTTGGACAGCTCCCTTTTATTTTGCCACATCCTCCTCGAAGCCAAAATGCTGTTTGGGGTGCAGATTGCTATGGAGGCGTGTCAAGAATGCGTCCGCTGATATTATGCGATATCCTTTGGAGAAATTTTAAGGATATTCGCGCCAGGAGTTAGAATTTTGGATACCTAAAGGTAAAATTCTCTGGGAATATCACTGTAGTACATATATCCCTTAGGAAGCTACTTTAAGGAACTTCCATCAGGACAACATGGCCATTTCACCCATAAATAGATTTTTCGCTTCGCTCAAAATCCGTTATATATACAGAGAGAGAGAGAGAGAGAGAGAGAGAGAGAGAGAGAGAGAAGTTGTGTTCCATATATATATATATATATATATATATATATATATATATATATATATATGTGTGTGTGTGTGTGTGTGTGTGAGTGTCTATATATGCATATATGCACAATCAGACCAAAATTGACGAAACACTAAAGAAAGGAAGAAGTTGCAGTTATTCTCT
The DNA here is from genome assembly GCF_036898095.1 of Palaemon carinicauda. Taxonomy (NCBI): domain Eukaryota; kingdom Metazoa; phylum Arthropoda; class Malacostraca; order Decapoda; family Palaemonidae; genus Palaemon; species Palaemon carinicauda. Next base: position 180,694,076 of record NC_090725.1, read on the forward strand.
ATTTTCCTATTAAAGTCTGGTAATATACTCCATTGAATTCAGATTTACTATATTTCATGTACTATGTAGGTTATTCGATAAATATTCTAGAAAATCCTTAATTGGTACTTGTGTATAATGATCGTATTTAAAACGTAAGATATCTAGGAGAGCTGTCAAGAAATAAGCTACAGTACTTTCCTTTAGTATTTTTTTTTCTCTTTTTTTATTTTAAGGTAGACTCGAAATGTTAGATTTTATTTTTGTTAACGTTTGAAAAATAAATCATGATGATAGATTACCGGAAGTGATCTAACTCAAGAGTTCGTTTCGGTATACGACTTAAATAGTTTTAAGAATAATAAAGATCCTACCAAGGTGACATCAGGATTATAAGAGGAAATAAGAATAAAAAAAATCAAATAATATGGATGCCTTACATAAATAGAAATTTATTACATATTTAAAAAAAAAGAGTTTTCTTTTATTTTGCAAAAAAGTCACTTAGTACAAATAAAACGGTATTTAGCTGGTATCAGTTTATATATTTCCTCTATTAATCCACATTCCCCTGTGCTAAATCGTGAGGAATATCAAAAGTATCGTATTCAATTAAAAAAAAAAAATATACAATTGGTTTAGAATCTAAACCAAGTGTATAATTTTTTTTCTTTTCTTTTCTTTAGTTTCCGGACGTGACATGTTGTGCCTACGTCGCCAATCCGTTCTCCGTTGATCCAGCCGATCTGTCTGTTGGGACCGGGGAACAAGAGGAACTCATAGATATCCAGGCTGACGAGACAGCAAAGACGAAGCACGTAGAATGCTCTCCTTTAAACTTCTGGGTGAGCATGGCCTCCTCGCACCCGACGCTAGCCCGTCACGCTGTTCCCCGGCTACTGATTTTCCCCTCGACGTGGGAGTGCGAGCAGGGTTTCTCAGCCTTCATGGCCATCAAGTCGAAGAGCTGGAACCGTCTTGGTGCGCCCGGGCATGATTTCCGATGTGCTGTGAGCAAAGTCATGCCCCGCATTGACCACCTGGTGGAGAAGAAGCAGATATAGCCCTCGCATTGAGTTGTTGTTTTCTTAGTTAATTTGCGTGTTCTATTTTTACAATTATAGAAATAAAGTGGTATCTGATCGAATTTAGTTTCTCTGGAGCCAGGTGGTACGCGGCGACTGTACCGGACCTCCAAGTGGTACTCGATCAAAAAAAGGTTGGGAATCACTGGTTTAGATTAACAGATTAATACACAGCTTAATTTCGTTACCAAGTGGTTACTTAAAAGTTTAGACTTAGTAATTAGAAAGAGTGAAAAATACAGCAATTATACTACGACTTAACACTTCGTTTCTTTAAAGATTGGGACTATGGTTAGAGAGTTATATTAAAACTATAAGAAATTCAAACGCAATAGTGGTACTATTATTATTACTACTATTATTACTTGCTAAGCTACAACCCCAGTTGGAAAATCAGGATGCTATAAGCCCGAGGGTCCCAACAGGGAAAATAGCCCAGTGAGGAAAGGAAACAAGGATAAATGAAATATTTAAGAACAGTAACAACATTAAAATAAATATTTCCTGTATAAACTATAAAAACTTTACCAAACCAAAAGGAAGAGATATTATATAGAATAGTGTGCCCGTGTCTACCCTCAAGCAAGAGAACTCTAAACGAAGACAGTTGATGACCATAGTACAGAAGCTATGACACTACCCAAGACTAGAGAACAATGGTTTGTTTATTTAGTATCTTTCTGGAAAAGCTGCTTACTATAGCTAAAGAGTCTCTTCTACCCTTACCAAGAAGAAAGAAGTCACTGAAGAATTACCGTGCAGTAACTAATCCCTTGGGTGAAGAAGGATTGTTTGGTAATCTGAGTGTTGTCAGGTGTATGAGGATACAGGTGAATCTGTAAAGAATATCCCAAACTATTCGGTACATGTGTAAGCGAAGGGAAAGTGAACCGTGACCAGAGAGAAGGATCCAATATAGTTTTGTCTGGCCAGTCAAAGGACCACACAACTCTCTTGTGATAGTATCTCAACAGGTGGCTGGTACCCTGCCCAACCTACTACCTACAACGCTTGGACAGTTATATTAACACTCAAGCAATTAAAACACAATAATGGTACTTGGCTTGGATACTATCTTATGGCTGTGTCACGTCATAAATCACAAATCGTTTTTCCCAAAATGCTCTCGAAAGGACATCCGCAAGAAAAGAACCTTACATGTCCATAATTTCATAGGATGTAGTTAAAATTTATCCTATCAACTTATTAGAATATCTTTCAAAAAGATACCACTATTTACTGAGATATAACACAATGACATCACTTCCTTTCTAACTTCCACGTACATATGATTACTTCTAGAAACTTCTAGATTCCTTGGCTCGCAATAGATTTTTTCCACGTCCTACACCGCATTAGATCTGTATGTACAACAAAAATATAGAATTGATATGTTTGCGAAAAAAGTTAACACTATATTATCTTTTATATATTATTCCTTCAATAGGTATTGCCAGTTCATGTGTTTGTCCATCGTATACATAATTACAAGTATAAAAAAGTATCCTTTGATAGTCAACACAGCAAAAAAAAAAAAATATATATATATATATATATATATATATATATATATATATATATATATATATATATACTTGCGAAGCTGATCTAGCATAGAGTAGTTAATTTATTCATGTATTTTATTTATATATTTCATTTGTGTATTCAAGGTGAATATTCAGCTCTTAAGATGAGTTCCACTCGTGGAGATGTAAGATTGGTGCGAAAATTACGTAAGACTTTCATCGTTAATTCCATTGTATTTTTCATTTAAGTCAGTATATGTATATTTAAGTTATTTTTATAATTAACTTTTTATTTCACATATTTTGTTACAAAGTCTGACGTAATATGTTTAAGAGTGTTATGTGATCCATACAAGAGCTTATGCAATTTTTTTTTAAATTTTTTTGAGGTATTGCGTCATGTTTGTGAGAACATAGGCAATTCTTATATTTGCCACGTGCATTGTGTAAATCTTTGTAACTGGCCCAGTGAGATTAATGAAAATGCAGGAAGTTTGTAAGTTTACTAGTTACTTTAAGTAAGTTATTCAAAATTTTAAGCATTAGAGTGAAATTATTTCTCTTGTCTTAGTCTGAGGTTTTATTCATATTTAATTTCAAGAAAAGTGATTATATAATTTTCAGAGGGTTGCATTTTTTTAATCTAAATTTTGTTCAGATTTAATATTTCGAGGGATTTATTTTCTTATGTAAATTCTTTCAAAGTGTTGTAATTTATATAGAATATATTTATTTTTGTAAAGAGTATATTATTCCAATCACCAATGTTTATTTCAGTATTCACTCATACCCCTGTTAAAGAATTGAAGCAAGAGGTGGTTTTGAATAGTTCTTAAGAATAATTACCCAGTTTTGATTGAGTGTACTTAGGAGACCTTTGGATATTCAGTGTTTTTATATATAGCTGTCTGGGAGTTATATAATCGTCTCAGAGCTCGTGTATTAACATTTTCAAGTGTAACAGATTTAATGTAAAAACAAAAAGGTAAGTTTGAAACTCGAAAGGTTTTGTAGCTTGCCAGCCATAATATATATAATATTATATTTTGGTTCCCAGACACGAGACCATAGTATAATATAATTTTGGTGCTCAGACACTTGGGATCGACCAAGTCTGTTTTCAATATTGGTGATAAAGTGTTGATAGGATTCTGTGTATTGTTTAGATATATATATATATATATATATATATATATATATATATATATATATATATATATATATATATATATATATATATATATATATATATATATATACATGTATATATATATAAATATATATATATATACATATATATATATATATATATATATATATATATATATATGTATATAGATATTTTTTGAGAGGTAAAAAAAAATCCTTTTTTGTAATATTACAAGATACCACTTTAAAATCCTGGATTTTTTTAGTAATCCATAAGTTCAGGAATTATCAGAAGCTAATGTAACTAAAGCTTAGTGGCTCTCTATTTTAATGGCATATGGTGATCATGTAATGAATGGAATGATTAAAGCGTAAATCAATTGTCTAGCCTTAGAAGCGTTGATAAACTCGGGGAAATTGTAGCAGCTAGTGAACTGTTGGAGGAGTCTGAAGAAGAATTTGTATCGAAGCAAAGATCAGTTGACCCACAAACTGAAGGGATGTTGAGGTTGAGATTCGACGAATTGCAGAGGAGGAGAATTTGATCAAATTGAAGATGATGGCAGAACGAGAAGAAAGAGAGAGAAGACTGGAAGAAATGGAAGCAAGACGAGAAGAAGAAGAGAGGGAAGAAGCACGATGAGTGAGGGAGCAAGAGGCAGAATAAGAAGAAAAAGAAATGGAAGAAGCCAGAGAGGTCACAAGACATGTGATGATAATGGAAGAAAAAGAGAGAAAACGACAAGAAAAATAGAAGGAAGAGGCAAGGAAAATAGCACGACATGCGAGGGAGTTAGAGCTGTTGAATGCCTGTGAAAAGTCGGCAACGCAGACAGAGGCGGCCCCTGTTATTCCCGATCCCGTGTTCACTGTGTCGAATGTCCAGAAGTTAATTCCAAGGTTCACAGAAAAGGATCCAGACAAGTTCTTCGATCATTTTGAAAAGGTGGCATCGACGATGTAATGGCCAGAAGATAAATGGTATGTGTTGTTGCAGAATGTATTAATTGGGAAAGGCTGCAGTACTTACCTTTTATTGTCTCAGGACCAGAGGAAGGAGTATCAAGAAGTAAAGAGGAGCATGCTGCAAGTGTATCAGATGACCCAAGAATATTATAATGAAAGGTTCCGAAGTTTGAGGAAGGACGAGAAAAGGACTTTCCTGTATTACGCCTAACGGTATGACGATGTTTAAAGAGATGAACAGAGGCTGCTAACATGAAGGAGATGGCTGACTTAGAACTGATGGTACTAGAACAATATCTACAAGGAATTCCTGAAGACATTCGAACGTACTTGATGGAGAGCAAGGTGAAAAACTTGATAAAGCCGCTTCGCTGAGTGAAGATTATAATATTATCAGACGTAAACACCTCTCGGGCATGAATTTTCAAACATCGTTCTGACCAAGTGTCAACAGTATGCCAAACCATTGTAACCAGTTCAGTAATAACTATGTGAACAATTTCAATAGTTAAAAGGGAAGTAGCACTGGTAGTGTTCCAAAGCAGAATGCAATAGTACCACAGCAACAATCGTCGAATCATCCTCCTTCAAGTATTGTGAAACACGTGCAGAAAGCTAATATTGTCTGTTTTAAGTGTGGCAAGAGAGACCACATCAGTAAAGAATGTTTATCGAACCAAACGAAAGCAGTAACCCAAGTGATTAAGGATAATTCGACTTCACAGAATGTGAACACGAAGAAACATTTGGGAAAGAACGAAGAGGAAAATAAATCACCCAATGTTTACACGATGAACTGGACCAACCCAAACAGCATGGATACCTATAAACCATGTATTTATGAAGGTATGTTAGCAGCAATAGAAGGGAGTGAGCAAACTCCAGTCAAGATATTGCACGACACAGGTTGCAACCATGATGGTACGAGGAGTACACCTGTTGGTGGGACAGTCCCTCACTGGAGACCCGGTTATTTTGAAGGGAATAGGAGGTGAAGAGGTTACCCCTATTTGCTGTTTGAAACTGTCATGCAAGTTGGTGACAGGTAATTTTTATATTGCAGTAAACGATTCATTGGCTGTCAAAGGAGTAGACATCCTGCTGGGTAAAGAGGTTGGTGGAGCACCGTTTGTGCCTTGTCCCATTGTAACGGAGAAACCATTGACCTATAATCCTACGACTGAACTCAAGAAGGACTACCCGTATCTGCTTCCTAGTTGTGTGGTGACTAGGAGTAGGACGAAGAAAGACGCTGCTGGAGAAGAAAAAGATATAGAAGGAGCAATGAACTTGGAGGATTTGTTTTCTGAAGAAGAGGATTCCCTTGATGGTATGCAAGAGGAGAACTCCCGAGTAAGCCCAAGAGAAGAGGAACGACAGACGAGTGGATAAGAAGACAAAGAAGATAAAGGACCTGGAAAAGATAGAAAACTCTGCGCTAGAAGTAGGGCAAGTGAGTAAGAAAAGGCTGATGGAATTCCAACAGAAGGAGGTAACATTGACAGAGTTATTATACCGTATGGTGGAAGAGACGGAGGTACAGCAATCTCCGACCTATTATTATCTTAGGGATGGGTTGCTTATGAGGAATCATTGACCCACAGATATCCTTGGGAATGCCGAATGAGGGATATAGCATCAGATATTGATTCCCGCACCGTTTAGAAGACAGGAGATCGCCGTAGCGCATGAAACAGGATATATGAGGATGAGGAAGATGAAAGAGAAGATTCTGAAACACTTTTACTGACCTGGCATGCATAACGACATGAGCCAGTTTTGACCTGCATATCATGTATGTCAGATGGCTGGAAAGCTAAATGATTATATTAAGAAATCTCCATTACACCATATAGAAGTGCGAGGAGAACCCTTCAGCAAGGTAATAATCGACATTGTGGACACTTTACCAAAGACAAAAAAAGGTTGCAAATATATACTAACCTTGGTGTGTCCAGTGACAAGATACCCAGAAGCCATACCCATTAGGAACATCAGTGCCAAAATAATCGCCAAGAAGTTGCTAGACTTTTTTACTAAGTTTGGTATTATGGAAATCATTCAAAGTGACCAAGGAACAAATCTCAAGTTAAAACATCCACGGAAGACAGCAACGTATATGAGGTAGGGACGGTAAGCAAAGTGAATATTTTGTCTATCATTTGGAACTTGGAAGAGATATTAACTCATTTGAACAAGGAGCAAAATGAAGAATTAAGCCAATTAATTAGAAGTTTCCCTGAAATTGTCTCAGATGTCCCGAAACGAACAACCTGACAAAGCATGAGATACACTTCTAAGCTACAGGAAGGCCATTTAAACAACACGCTTATCGACTGTTGCTGTATCACCGAGAAGTCATGAGAAAAGAAGTGGACTATTTGTTACAAAAGGGATTAGCCAAACAAAGTTCTAGCCCCTACAGTTCTTCATGCTTGCTCTTGAAAAAACCAGACGGATCTTTCAGGATGTTTACAGACTACCGAAAGTTAAATTCCATCAGTGTGGCCAATAATCTTAGTAATAATAAGCAAGGGAAGAGATAAAATTTGAAAAACACTAATTCTTAGGATAAATAGTTCTGATGTTGCAATGCCGAAGGTCAGAGGCTAAAATCCTATGCAGTTTGGAGATGTCCTGAGTCACCTTATTAAGTGGTATGAATGTCAAAGTCCTGTCATTAAAAAAACAGCATTAGCCGGCCGGCTTCCTTAAGAGTGTTATATGATCCATACAAGATATGATCAAAGGCTTATGTAAATCTTTTTATATATTTTTTATGAGGTATTGCGTCATGTTAGAGAGATAATACGCAATTCTTATTTTTGCCACGTATTTTGGAAGGTTCCCGAAAACTCCAGTGTTAGATTTTATCTTCTTTTTTTTCCAGGGACAAAGGTAGGCGGAGCCAGCTGAGAGAGAGTTCATATAAAGGGAGGTTGATTCTCCTGTTCGATATGTGATATTTGAAAACTCTGGCATTGCTAGGGGCTGAACCCATGCCACGTGAATAATCTATTAAAATATTCTAGAATTAACTAAGTCATATATAAGCAGCCCCCAGGGATGCATAGGGGCTGAAGAGACCCAGACTGTACTGTGAATGAGCCAAAGTACCCATAGTGTGTACTCTCCAAAGTGATTTTGTGTCCCAACGTAAATTGTGTATTGAAACGATACGATAAATGTTAAAGGTGATTTTAAATCTGTGTTGTGGTGAGTGTTGCCATTGTATAAAACCTTGTGACTGCCCCAGTGAGATTTATGAAAATACTGGAAGTTAATAAGTTTATCAGTTACTTTATATACGTTCTTTAAGAGTTTAAGCATTAGAGTGAAATTATTACTTCCCTGTTAGTTTGAGGTTTTATTAAGATTTAATTTAAAGTCAAGTGATTGTATAATTTTGAGAGCGTATCATTTTTATCTTAATCTAAGCTATGTTCAAACTTAATATTACGAGTGATTCATTTCTATATGCAAATTCTTTCAAAGTGTTGTATAGAATATATTTATTTTTGTAAAGAGTGTATCATTCCAATCACCAGTGTTTATTTCAGTATTCGCTCGTACCCCTGTTAAAGAATCGAAGTAAGAGGTGGTTTTAAATAATTCTCAAGACCAATTACCCAGTTTTCATTGAGTGTACTTAAGCAACCTTTGGATATTCAGTTTATATATACAGTATATATATATATATATATATATATATATATATATATATATATATATATATACTGTGTACATATATATATATATATACTGTGTACATATATATATATATATATATATATATATATATATATATATATATATATATATATATATATATATATATATATATATATATATATATATATAGCTGTCTGGGAGTTATATAAACGTCTCAGAGCTCGGGTATTAATGTTTTCAAGTGTAACAGATTTAATGTAAAAAAAAAAGTTAAGGTTGGAACTCGGGAGATTTCGTAGCTTGCCAGTCGTAATATATATATATATATATATATATATATATATATATATATATATATATATATATATATATATATATATGTATGTATGTATGTATATATATATATATATATATATATACATATATGTATGTATGTATATATATATATATATATATATATATATATATATATATATATACATATATATATGTATATATATATATATATATATATATATATACATACATATATATGTATATATATATATATACATATATATATATATATATATATATGTATGTATATATATAGTATTTTTCTCTTCAACTATATACAACTTGTCTAAAATTCTAGATGCAGTTGATGATTAAAAAAGATTACTTGTAAGATACACATTCTGCAGGTTTTTTCATCAAGTGCACACAAAGAAAATGACATATTGAGAAAGTGTTTTAATATTTCCAGTGATTAATCTACCTGTAAATGTGTGTAATTTGAAATAATCATCAATATAAATGCCGTTAAAGTTTTTAAGAGACAGACTTAATCAAATTCACATATTTATATATGTAAATTTGATTAAGTCTGGTCATGAGCATAGAAAGTGCAAATTTAATGTTAATTGAGTCTTATCAAATGAATTTCCAGTGAACAGCGGAGTACTCCAAAGGAATGTGTTGTCACCTATGTTGTTTATCCTCCTCATGGATTTTGTAATTCATAGAACAGTCAGAGATTGTGGAGATGGATTGGACTAGATTGGTGATAGGAATTTAACAGACCTAGAATATGCTGATGCTGTCCTTGTTTGTAAAGCACCACAGGATTTGCAATTCTTGCTTCCCAGATTGCATGAAATATCACACGAGGTTGGGCTGATGATAAAGAGTAGAAAGACAGAGATGACTAGAACAGAGTATGCAATGGATGATAAAATATCATTGGAAGGAGAAAGGATTAATGAAGTAGAATCATTTAAGCATTTAGGAACTATGATCTCCAATACAGGGTCTTTAGAATTAGAGTTCAGTGAACGATTGAAAAAAGTAAATCCGACAATAGCTGGGTTAAGTAGCATTTGGAAATCAAATCGCCTGTAATTACACATAAAAATCAGACTATGTATTAGTTCAGTGAGATTGGTGTTACTCTATGGACATTAGTCATAGTATAAAAATGAAACAATCTCCAATAGGTCTAGTAAATTTGAGAACAAATCTCTCAGAAGGATATTGCAGGTAAATGGCAGGACAGGATTAGAAATGAGACTATAAGAGATTACTCGAGTGTCATATATGGACGAGTTCATGATGAGGGGTAGATGGAGATGGTTTGGGCATGCATTTCGCACTCCCCAAGAGAGATTAGTTCAATTAGTTTTGCTGAACTCCACAAGGCACTAGAAGAGTTGGAAGACCCAGGTCTACATGGCTGAGGACTATGGAGCGCAAAGTAAGAGATGATGACTTGAGAAGTATTGTATTATTAGCTCAAGATAGAGACGACTGGCGAAACCTAACCGAGGTCCTTTGTGTCAATAGGCCTAGGAGGAGATGAAGATGATTGAAGTTTTAGGTAGTTTGAGCGTTTCATCATACTGAAAAATATTCTCCCGATCTTTTTTTTCTTATTCAACTAGATATATTAATACCAACATATGCAGTATATTGAACATTCGTGCTTGTGGGTGTTGAATCCATTGAAAGTAGCATATAAAACTGAAAAAGTGCAACACAGCATAATGATGATCACCAATCCCCTAAAGCCCCTGTACACACACAGTTTTAACTGATCGGCCGACTGAGGAGGCGGGATTTAACCGGTTGGTTCAGGCCAGTTTGAGCGTGTATGGGGGTATATTGAACTAAAGGCAGGCCGGATAGGAAACCGGTTGAACTGAAACCATTGTCGAAAATATATCCATTGTCTGAATTGAGTGCCAGTTTGTACGTGTATGAAGGTGCTTGCAGTCCTAGTATAGCGTCAATGTAACACTAACTGTCGTAATGTCAACACCCAAGCCATCCGTCGCCCATGCAATGGCTATGTCCCGAGTGGATAAGTTATTTTGTTCTGAATTTATTTTTATTTTCAGAGTACAGTATACCCATCCCTTGAGAATGTAAAAAGTAAGGATTTTACTGACAGATATGAAAGTGCTGATAATATTATGAATATAATCATTTACATGTATATATATATATATATATATATATATATATATATATATATATATATATAAATTGTGACAGAAAAGTTTTTAGTGAGCCAGTACACCCTTAAGACCGATTTTAATCTTATAGACCATGAGGATGTTGGGGGTGTTCCTGCGAGGTCGGGAAGGAAACACGATCTTGAAATTAACGTAAGTTCTATTGAGAAGGTACAATACAAGAGTTAAATATAACAGGCAAGAAATACGTCTGCCTTGGGTGACGAACGATAATGCAAGCACACTGTGTGATCCCCAAGGCTGGGAAGTACATTGTTGCCATGTCTTCGGGGCATTGCCACACTTAATAATGTAATGAATAACTATGCATAATAACATGGTAATATAATGCATATACACATATGAGTACATAGGGGGTGTGTTTATTTACAAGAGACATATAATAAATGAGACATAAGAAATGGGAAACATAATATATTGCTTTAGGTATGATTATATGTTAACGTCAGTTAATGTAATGGTCTCACATTTTATATATCTACACCTCTCTCCCCCCTCGCGCTCGTAGTTCCATTCTCAAGCGAACTCTTTCTAATGAGCCTTTGAGATCTGCGTGAGAACACTTAGGGGTTAGAGACTAAGGACCTTTCTATGTCCGTGCAAGGGGCCACAGGTAAATGGGGGAGGGGGTCAACACCAGGTGTTGGCACTGGACGTAGAAAGCGGCGGTTACGCCACCAAACTCTGCCACTGGGAAGACGCACCTCATAGTCCCGTGATTTGCCGAAACCCATGATCACTCCAACCTTTTCCCATCGATTTGATGTCGGGTCTTGGATCCTTACTGTCTGACCTATTTCCAACTTGGGAAGTGGCCTGGCGTGTCGATCGTATTGTAGTTTCACTTGTTAAGCACGGGCAGCTGCACGGCCATCACAGTCCTCAGACTTGGCCTGCCATTCCTCTGAATAAGACTGTGGATGAGCAGGTACACAGGTACGGAGTGGGCGGCCATACAAAATCTGTGCTGGAGAGCGGCCTGTGAAGTTTGGAGTATTACGCAGTTCCAAGAGGCCTCGATCAAATTCTTCGCAGTCAATATTGCCAGAAGGTGCTGTCTTGAGAATTAAGTACTTAATGGCTTTTACAGAAGCTTCTGCATGGCCATTAGACTGCGGGTAATGTGGTGACGACATGATATGGTGGACACCCCATCTCATCATGAAATCTTGGAAGTCTTTGCTGGCGAATTGAAGGCCACCATCAGTCCTGAGACGAAGGGGAACAGAAGATACGTATGCTGTTGGAAGCAGTAGTGTCTCCGTTATATGGTATCACAACAGGCCACCCAGAGAGTCGATCGGTTACAACGAGGAAGGACTTCCCAGCGACACTGAAAAAGTCAGCTGAGACAGACTCAAAAGGCCTCGTAGGGTGGTCATCATTCAATAAGGGTTCCTGCTGAAGGCTAAGCTGCAACATTTGGCATGATTCACAAGCTCTGACAGTACTGGTGATGTCTGAATCAATTCCCGGCCAAAAAACGGTCTGTCTAGCATGTCCGTTTGTGGCTTCCACTCCTCGATGGCTATTGTGAAGACGAGCGAGAGTACAACGGCGGATGGCATCAGGGACGACACTTCTTGCTCCATAGAGAACCAGATCACCATCAGTCGAGAGAATTCCCTTAATTTCCAGAAAGGGAGTAACAACTGGTGTTGGTTATAGCGGCTTGATGGAAATCCCGAATTCACACAATTCACAAGATGGGTATATGATGGATCAGCTCTTCCTGCAGCTTGGAGTTCCTGAAGTGTCCTATCTGCATCTTGGGGCATAGAATCTTCTTCAGTGATGACAGCATCGACATTGACGATATATCTGACGTGTGTTGCAACATCAGCACAAGTGATATCATCTTCTGGAGTAGGCTGACCGACTGGAGCTCGAGATAAGGCATCTGGAATGCTGAGCTGCTTTCCAGCCTGCTACACTGCTGTGAATAGGTACGGTGAAATCTTTTCCTTGGGACGCTGAAGGCGAGGATTCTCCACTGCATCGAGTGTATAATGATTGAGAATTGGGATGAGTGGCCGATGATCAGTCATCAGGGTAAAATGCTGAAGACCAGCTAGATACAACCTACACTTAGACATAGCCCAGACCACAGCTAACAATTCTAGCTCTATAGTAGCGTAGCGGGACTCGGCATCTGTGAGGAAACGGGAGCCACATTGAACTAGTCGAAGTCTGCCATTACTATGGTCCTGTAGAAGGGCGTATCCAATTCCATATAGGCGAGAGGCATCAGTCTGGAGGATTACCGGCAATGCAGGATCAAAGGAGGCAAGGACTGGGGGGCTTACCAAGGCGGCCTTGACTCGACGAAATGCCTCGTCATGATCAGGAGTCCAAACGAATGCTCTCTTGGGGCTCATCAGAGGTCTTAGGGGCTGAGCTGTAGCAGCAATCTCAGGGGTAAATTCGGCCAACTGGTTCACTAAACCCATGAATAATCGAAGGTCAGTCAAATTGGTCGGAGTTGGAAAGTCCCGGATTGCACTGACTTTGCCAGGATCAGCTGCTATACCCTCTTCTGAGAGCTGATATCCACAAAAGGACACTTGAGATGCAGTAACCACAAACTTGTCTCTGTTGAGAGTAATCTTGAATTTGCGGCATCTATAAGCATCTCGTAGATTTGTTGAAGATGAGTGAAGTAATCTTCATCAGAAAGAAGTATGTCATCCACGACCTTTACACAGTTCTGCATTCCTTGAAGAGCCATATCACCGCGGAGACAGAAGGCATCCCCTGTAGCTGCAAAACCCATTGGGCCTCTGCAATGCTTGAAACGGCCGTATGGTGTAATGAAGGTTGTCAAGTGTTGGTCCTCTTCAGCAAATGCCATCTGCCAATATCCACATAAGGCATCTGCTGTAGTGAAATACCTAGCCTTCGAATTAACACTACAGATAGCAGCGAGCGGAGTTGGAGAAGGGTGGGTTGGTCGGGACACTTGGCTGTTGAGCTTAGTGAGGTCAATAGTGATACGGACACCTGAGTCCTTAGCTACTACGACAAGTGGGTGGCACCATTCTGAAGGTTCATCACCGGCAGGCTTGATAATTCCTTGGGTTACCATGGAGGCGAGTTCTTCCTTAACTTGATCGCAGAAAGCAAAGGGTATCTGGCGTGGAGTGTGGACAGCAAAGGGTACTGCACCATCCTTGAGGTGGATCCTCATTGGAGGACCGGTCATCGGCTGGAGTGGTGTTGTCTTGAGGTCTCCTTTGGTGACCAGAACATCCTTGAACTCCCGTAGAAAAAATTCTCTTGCCTCGGTAGGGGATGTGGTAGCAGAAAGGGGCAATTCCTTGCATCTTTTGACATGCTTAACTTCCAATATTGGCTTGGGAAAGTCCGGAGAACTAATTGCTAATTCCTTACAGTGGCTGTAAGACAACAATGGAGTTTGGACACTATCATGAACTTGTATAACAGCAGAACAGGACTGCTTACCCAGCATAAGAGTGGTTTGGAAGGTACCCAAAGCAGGTGTCATGGCTGAACCGTCGGCAGTTAGAGTTACAGTTGTAGGAAACGGCTTCAAACTACTCCTAGGTATCTTAAGTAGGTCAAGATGCTGGGATCCTACCACGGAGACTTCAGCGCCTGTGTCGGGTAACATCTGAATTTGGGATGTAACATCTCCATATGTTAGAAGAACACAGACAGGCTTAGGCGACTTGCCGAAAGTTTCGACTCGACGACAGCTGGACTTCTTTATGACCTTTGATTTACCTGACAATGGGGTAACTTTGTCACTTGAAGAGCCACCCTGTGTACTGTCATTTCTCTTTGTATTACAGTATTTATCGTAATGTCCCACATGGTTAGAAACTCGGTACTGTGCTGCATTGGCTGGGCACTTTGGAGTCCTGTCCCAATGACCTTGTCGACCGCAGTTCTTGCAGCTGCTTTCTAGGGCTGGGCAAACTTCGGAAGAATGGTGGTTACATGCACAACACTGGCAGGGATTGGCTGGTTTGGGTGGTGGGGTTGAAGAATGATTTTTACCACCTCCTTTCTGTTTCTTGTATGTTGAAACGACACGTAGCTGAGAGGTTGGTGCTCGAATGGCAGAAGTAGCCTTCCTGGCCGCCTCATATGAGCGACAAGTATTGACCACCTCCTGTAGTGAAGCTGTTGCATCAAGAGATATGAGTTTCTGGACAAGTTCCCCATCCCTGATACCCATAAGAATTATCATCTTCATTTGAGTTTCCTCATACACTGATGAATTCCCCAGACAGACGTCCACCTCTTCAGCTATATGCTTAAGTCGCATGTAAAAATCTGAAAAAGATTCTCCCTCAAACAGCTTGCAACTTAAGAGTTCTCTTCGGCGTAGGGCTTCGTTGCGTAGACTTTTCACGTGATCCTACAGCTCATCCAAGATCTCTTCTACTGTCTTGACTGTGTTGGGTGGAATATCCAGGGTTTGCTCCAAGATCCTCTGCGTCTCAAGAGTGAGGTACATTTTGAGCTGAATGAGTTGCTTCTCTCTAGGTAACTTGGATAAGTCCACCATGATGGAATAATCTTCCCATTGACGTCTCCATTTGCGAAAAACTTGAAAACTGGCATCTGCTTGAAGGGGAGGCGGGTTCTGGGTAATAGCTTTTTGAGGGGCAGTTATTACTGATGAACTTGAAGATAAAACAGTAGGTATTGACGACGTAGACGATGTATTGACTGAAAGGCTATGTGTGCTGTCAGGTTGGGAGGTAACAGGAAGCAACCTCTTCAACAATGCTGTAAAGCGACCACTTTCTTCCTGTCGACGTTGTTCGTCTTCTCTGGGTCGAAAATCCTCTTCTTGGCGCCTTCTTGCATTCTCTTATATTCGACATTGTTCAAAATACTTGATGAAATGAAGAAAATCGGATCCTGAAGCTGATTGAGGAGTTGTATAATGTGGGGTGAGTGGCGGTGGCAACTGGTACACTTCCTCACCAGTTAATCCACCGAGAGCTCCAACATTTGGATTAAATTCTTCCTCTACCTCTGCTTCTCGTATATCAGTAGATTCCTCGTGAAATTGCGATTCAGACATGGTTTATTATAAAAACCTTAACATTAACATATCAAGAAGGAATATGTAAGAAATAAAAGTTCAATTTTCCAAAATATTCAGAAATAATATAATTCTTACGAATATGTGCATATTATACTAAGTGTAGTTGTACGGTTCAGGTAGGGAGGGGGAGGAGTCTGTTCGACGAACAGTTACAGACTTACAGTAGTCCCCTCGGTGGCGTCATGGTCAGTTGCCCGGAAGCATTCAAAGTGAATAGACGTCAGTGTGCCGGTTTAGTTAAATTATGTGCTTAACTCGTTATTGTATTTAATTACGGGACAGCACATGAGGAGGTCACTTAACAGTCACTAAGGCACACTGCACTAAAAGGGTCTGCTTATAAGTCACTATGAGCAATGAACACTACACTTCCATGCACATGAAATGCACAATAAATCCATGGAGATTCACAGGGAGAGTAATGGCAGCTGTAATCTTCGTCTTGTGTTGCTTGAAAACTTGTAAAAGCACTCTCTTCTCACAAAATACTCACTGCGCCATGTTGGGGGTGTTCCTGCGAGGCTGGGAAGGAAACGCAATCTTGAAATTAACGTAAGTTCTATTGAGAAGGTGCAATACAAGAGTTAAATACAACAGGCAAGAAATACGTCTGCCTTGGGTGACAAACGATAATACAAGCACACTGTGTGATCCCCAAGGCTGGGAAGTACATTGTTGCCATGTCTTCAGGGCATTGCCACACTTAATAATGTAATGAATAACTATGCATAATAACATGGTAATATGATGCATATACACATATGAGTACATAGGGGGTGTATTTATTTACAAGAGACATATGATAAATGAGACATAATAGATGGGAAACATAATACATTGCTTTAGGTATGATTATATGTTAACGTCAGTTAATGTAACGGTCTCACATTTTATATATCTACAGAGGATAAATTTTCTTCTCTGATCAAAGAGTCTAAACTGCACACAAGGGCTCACACATCACTAATGTTGTTTGTCTAGTAACTCCTAGTCCACATGACGGAGGTTTACAATTTTAAGCTTGAAGGACCATGGGGTGGACTAATATAACTAGTATTTTATTTTTACTTGTTTTCTTCTTTTTATGTAGTATAAAAATGACACTGTTTCAACTTGTCCTTTTATTTACAAATTTCACCACTTAGATAATAGGAACAATAAACATAAGACACTGCTTAAATCAGGATCAGTTAGGTGGGAGTAGTTAGATCGATTCCAAGAGCAGAGCGAGGGCTTGTAGGCTGAACTCTGGCACCATTCTTAGTCTTTTTGGAGCCTCCCCTTAAAAATTATCATGGCCCCCAGGCAAAGACTTCTGATAGTGTAGAAGTAGGTCCTCCTCCTCCAAGGGTCACCTGGGAGGGATATCGGAGGGGGCGGAATTCATCTGCTAAAAGATCGGTGGGGTGAAGCTGTGAGGGGTGCCTTGAAAGTACCTCACTGTCCAGGACAATCTAAGGGGTGTCGGTGCTGGTAAATAGTGTGCACAAGATAGGTACTACCAAGAGTGGGGAGAGATAAAGGGTGTGATATGCAGGTGTTAAAGCTTTTTAGAAATGTAGAAAACATTAATATGGGTGCCTACTCTCTTTATAAATCTGGGAAGGGATTAACAATAGAGTGGATTAATTTCCCCAGAGGTCTAAGAGTCGTGAATGTTTTAACAATAGGCTTACATTAGGAGCTGGTCAACAGTGAGGGTCATAAGTCAACGTCTTAAGATATGAAGGGTGTGGAATGCAGGTGTTAAACTGGGAAGGGCTGAGTATGTTGGTAATTTCCCTTGAGAACTAAAGTGTTTGGAGCGTTTAATAATAGAGATCTGTTCAACAATGGACGTAGGGTGTGGAAAGGCAAGTGTTAATCTTTGACCATGGAGGTTGGATGTTTAGAGGACCCAAGTCAACATTTAGCCATATGTAGTAAGAATCCTCTGGGGATCACACACCTGGGCAAGGTGCGTAGTAAGGTGGGGATAAAACAAATAAAATTCAAGTAACAAAATGACCATGCTTGTCTGAGAATTAACAATGCAGGTGTGGAAACAAAATCTTGAGTTTAACAGGCAGTGAAAGAATAAAGATTGCTGTAGATGGTAGAAGTTGACATACGGTAGGAATAAGTTTCAGCTAGTCATAAAAAAGGTAAATCTATAAATGTTAATTAAGAGTAAAAAGCTTAAATTGCTTATGTTAAGAATATTCACTTAGGTTTTAACAAATATTATCAACTTTATATGAGCACTAAACATAAATGATTTAATAAAATTAATTTCCCAAAAGATTAATTACATGCAAATTTATTGTGAATAATTATAAAAATACTTTCCTCTTTCTATTAGTTTTTGTTAATTTCTCTCTTTTTCTCTGGAAAGAATTGTAAAATGCTCGAAATTTTTTATGAATTTTGGAAATCTAGCTAACAAGAAGAGGCAACTAAGGGCAAAGGTAGGGAAAGGTGCAAAAGATTTTTGACGTCTTTCTCGGAAGAGTCTGCCTCTTGCCGGAGGATCTGAGCTTGCAAATCTGTGTGGTGGCTGGATCTAGCAGAGGGCTGGCTGGCCGCCATGGTGGACTGACTGACAAAGGGTCAGTGCAGTGAAGCAATTGATTAGAGTATTGGGGGCTGGGTGGGATTTCAGGTGAGCTGGTTGGTGGCTCAGGCAGTTCGGCTGCCGGGTGGTTAACATAGCGTTGCAGCTGGCCGCAAAGTAGAGGGTTGTTGGTGGCTGAGGCAGCACAACTGTTGTCGGGTCAGCGCTGTGAGCTTATTGAGCTGAGTTCAGCGAATTAGGTGCCTACCCAAGCGGTATGGTTGTGGGGCGGTCAACATGGCTTAGCAGGTGGTTAGAGAGTAGAGAGCTAATCAGCAGCTATGGGGTTATGACTGTTGGAAGTCAACACTTTAAGCTGACTAAGTTGAGTTCAGTGGGTTAGGTGGCCATTCAGGCGTTGTGGCTGTCAGACAGTAAACGTGACTTGGCAGCTGGTTAGAGTGTAAAGAGCTTGTCGGTAGATGTGGCGATAAGATTATTAGCGGGTCAGAGCTTTGAGATTACTAAACCAAGTTCAGAGGATTAGGTGGTCGTTTATGTGGAGTGGCCATCGGCCGGTCAACACAGCTTGGCAGCTGGTTAGAAAGTAGAGAGCTAATCGGCAGCGGTGGAGCTATGACTGTTGGCAGCTCATCACTGTGAGCTGACTGAGGACTGGTGGCTGCTCAGGAGGCGTGCCCATCGGGCAGTCAACGCAGCATGGCGGTTGGTTAGAGAGTAGAGAACTAGTCGGTGGTCGTAGCGGCCGTAGCAGCATGACTGTTAGAGGGTCAATTTAATGAACTGAATTGGCAGAGTCCAGAATATTAGGTGACCGCTCAGGCGGCGTGGCCCTTAGTGTGGTCAACGGAGCTTGGCGGTTACTTAGAGAATGGAGAACTAGTCGGCGGCCTTGGTGAAGGTTCTCCATACACTGAGGTCCATAGTACTCCTGCCGCAAAACTATGAAGTACTACTGGTACCAACTGAGGGTGGATAAGAGTTGTCGGAGAAGCGTTGGAGCGGACAGAGTTGGCGGGCATATTCTGCCTTGGCGTAACACAAGGTGGGTAAGTCATGTGTAACTATCCTTGACAGGTTGAATTTAAAGGGTTGAGCAGCAAATCACTGAACAAGTGATTATTTCTGTCAGGTTAGAGCAGCAAATCACAGAATATGTGATTGGAAGCTGCATGAATCACGAATGTGATGGTACTTAGGCTAGGGCTTCAAGGGCTATGCAGCAAATCACAGAAAATGTGATATGAATCTTCATGATTCACGAATCTGAGGGTACTTTTGTTACGGGTTGGGAAGCAAATCACAGAATGTTATTGGAGGCTACATGATTCAGGAAAGTGTCATTACTTAGGTTAGGCTTTTACTGGTTACGCAGTAATTCAAAAAATGTGTGATTAGAGGCTGCCTGAATCATGAATGTGATGACATTTATATTAAGGTTTTAAGGTTTGAGTAATAAGTCTCTGGGCCACGAATTACGGAATATGTGACTGGGGGATGAAATCACGAATGTGATTGTAGGGGTAATTGGTTTGAGTAGCGTATAATAGACTATGCTATTTGGGGTACATGAATCACATGTGTGGTTAGGTTAGAGCAGCATATCAAGGAATATGTGATGGGAGGCTGCATGAATCACGTGTGAATAGTCTTAGGATTGTATTATGTCATAGCACGTAACATGTGCGGTAGAGAACTTTCGTTTATTAACAAGGGAGGTTTGTGTTAAGATTACTCTCGATTCGAGAGAAGTCTTAGTGACAATGAGGCTTAAATGAACTGTTACATTTGGCTTACAGGTAAGATTTTTTTCTCTCCTTTTAACGAAAGGTAATGGCTGATAGGTAACAATTTCTTTTAAGAAAAAAGCAGGGAACCTTTAAAAATACACTTCATTTATTATATGTTTTTCGAGATGTGTTGAATTCGTTAAAAATACATTTTACCCACTTGTATGTAAGAAATAGATTTCTTTTATCACCTTAGCGGTAAATTATACAAAAAAGATCACTAAAAAACGGATTTTGAGTGAAGCGAAAAATCTATTTTTGGGTGAGATACCCATGACGTCCTGATGGAAGGTTCCTTCAGTAGCTTCCTAGGATATATTTAACTACAGTGGATATTCCCAGAGAATTAAACTAAAGGTTATCACAGAATTCTAACTTCTGGTGCGAGTACCCTAAAGGTTTCCCTCTAGGATATCGTATATCAACAGGGGACGCATGTATCAACACGCCACATAGCTATCTACACCCCATATAGAGTTAACGCTTCGATATGGAAAGGTGGCTGAGTAACTGAGGAGCCGTTCCACAGTTACACTCATCCGTGGCTGCTTTTGGTACTCGAGACGTAAACAAACGGGCGCCATTGCTAAATGACGTCACGTCCGTCCTCATCCTGAGCTTAGCTTCTGCTAATCTCCATGATACAGCAGGTCAGGGAGGGGCATGAAAGGCTGAACTAGAATAGACGGGAGGGGCCATCAGGACGTCATGGCTATCTCACCCAAAAATAGATTTTTCGCTTCGCTCAAAATCCGTTTTTTGGGCTCAAGCCATGACGTCCTGATGGAAGTGTAGCAGAGAATTAATGTATCGTGGAAATTTTTCCCCTTTATAATGCAAGTGCCAAGGGCTTCGAACAGTATTATAGAACATGTCCTTACCAGAGATTTTATGATGAACTAGCTTCCTGCCCCCCTGGCAGGGAAGTCCTGGTGGACAATAGGAACATCTCGAAGCGATCATTGAAGAGCTACTCACCCTGCGGAGAGTTCACGCTGGACTCGGAGACAAGACTAAGATTAATATTCGGGTAGAAATATTATCAAGCATAGGTAAGTAAATAACATTTACTACTCCCCTTGGAGGAGAGATCGATCTGGTCTCGGAGACAGGACAAAGGTTAATATTCGAATAGGAATATCATCAAGGCATGAGTGAGCATATAACATAATTACATATATTATTCTTCTAATTTTTCAGGGAAAAAAAGGGGTAAATGAAACTATAACAATCGAATATTTCTTGATAAAGAATAGGAGCAGAGAGAGACGCACATGGAATAGAATAGACATTTTATTTCTAAGATTGCAGATCATTATGGTAGTAATTACAATAATGAATATAGAGTTTATCTACAATAATAAAAGAATAATGTACATAGAAAATAAAGACTTTAATCTTGATTCTGAAAAGAAAATTTACTTTTTAGAAACACAAGTTCCAGAGGAACATCAGTCTTTTTCAAAGGAAACACATCATGCCCTAGGGCATGTGGCACTCATGTAAAGTCTATGACATTTCACCTTGGTGAGAACAGTCTATTAGAAACACTAAGTGTCCATTGAATCACTATGTATCACAAAAGGGCAACACAGGCACCCGTAGAGTTAAAGTCCCAAGTAACTCACTGTTCTATGCAGAGTTAAACAGCAGGTTTCATAACACTACCTGCAGCTGCCACGAAATGCTTAACTTCGTGCACTTGTCTTGCGTAGTGCTTGAAGAAAACGCGCGATGATTTCCAGCCTGTAAAGCTCTTGAGGCTTTCGAAATCCATACTCTGGAAGAAGTTCAGAGAAGAAGCGACTTTTCTAGGATCGTGACCTGCGGGTGTACTGTCAGGATCCGCTCTGCGAATAAAGTAGGTGATTTTCGCTCTTAGTTGTTTCAGTGAACAGGTCGCTACCCGATGTTTCTCCTTTGAAGAGTTGTCCTCCACCGAAGTCTGAAGTTCTTCGAAGATAGACCTTAAGACTCTCCACTGGGCATAGAGAGACATCCTCCTTCAGGAGCAGATTCTCCAAGGGCCCCATCTCTTGGTGGGTAGTTCATTCTTAGCGAGAAACGTTGGATCGGGGAAGAGGGTAAGCTCTCCTGTCTCTGCGAACAGGATATGACCCTCTTCTCTTGATAATGCCACTATTTCACTGACTCGGGCTCTCGAGGCGAGAGCAAAAAGGAAGATAACTTTTTGAGTCAAGTCTTTCAGAGGGCACGAATCGTTGTCCAGGCTAGAAGAAAAATGGAGCACCTTGTCCAGGGACCAGGAGATAGGTTTTGGTGGGGGTGCTGGGCGTAGTCTAGCGCATGCCTTTGGCAGTTTATTGAAGATATCACTGGACAGATCAATCTGGAAGGCATATAGGAGTGGTCTAGTCAAGGCCGATTTGCAGGTGGAATTCGTGTTGGCTGCTAAGCCTTGTCCATGAAGGTGAATGAAGAAGGACATACAAAAATCAATGGTGATTTCCGTAAGAGACCCACTTTCTCCAGGAAGATTCGTATTGCCGTCTGGTAGATTCAGTCTTGTATTCCTCGAGTGAAGTATCCGTGTGGATGTTGATTGATGGAGGCGGGTGTTGAAGAGGAATGGACCTTTTCAGGATCTTTGCTTCTGACCACGGCTTCAAGAGTAAGCGAAGTCTGTTTGGAAGCCGTCTCTTGAGGTCTCTTCGAGCGATGGATGCAAAACGTCTCCAGACTCCCGCGGCATCCTTTAGCTGTGCACGAAGCACTGGGTTTGTCACAGAGGCGAACTGTAGAGAGCCGAGGACTTGTTCCTGCTGTTGTCTTGAGATCCATTTGGATTTTAGAAGCCTTCTGACAGACCCTGCTATTTCCTTCCTTTTCTTCTGTGGGATGGAAAGGCGATGTGACTGAAGATCCCAATGGAATCCCAACCATTGGAACTGCTGAGCTGGAGAGAGGCGAGATTTCTCGGCGTTTATCTTGAAGCCCAGATGCTCTAGGAACTGGGTGACTTTGTTGCAGGCTCTCACACAATATTCGGGCGATGTCGACCAGACTAACCAGTCGTCTAGGTAGGCCATCACTTGGACGCCCTGAAGACGGAGCTGTTGGACAATTGCGTCTGCCAGCTTGGTGAAGATCCGTGGAGCCACGTTGAGCCCGAAGGGCATGGCCCTGAAGGCGTAACTTTTCCTTTGGAGTCGAAATCCTAGGTAGGAGGAAGCGTAATGATTCATTGGGATGTGCCAGTAGGCATCCGCCAGGTCTATGGAGACCGTGTAGGCCCTTTGAGGCAGAAGGGTCCTTATTTGTTGCAGAGTCAGCATCTTGAATTTGTTGTTTGCAATGAGCTTGTTGAGAGGGGATAAGTCTAGAATGACTCTCTCTGAGTTTGTTGGAGTCTTTCTTGGGAATGCAAAAGAGTCTCCCTTGGAACCTGGTTGACTTTACTCTCCTGATCACCTTCTTGTTTAAGAGTTCCAGGCCATATTCTTCCAGGAGGGGGGTAGACTGTTGGGAGAATTGCTGGAAGGCTGGGGGTGGTTGAGTCCAGCTCCAGCCCAGTCCCTTCTTGACGATGCTGTGTGCCCAGGGATCGAAGGTCCAACGATCCTGGAATTGGCGGAGTCTTCCTCCCACTGGAAGCACATCATTGCTTCTGGTGTCACGAGGGTTTGCCACCTCGGCCGCTAGTTCCCCTTCCTCCTCTGCCTCTGGAGGGACGGCGAGAAGAATCTCTGCCAGAGCCTCTGCCTGAGCCCCTACCTCTGGGACGAAAGGTAGTCGAGTGTTGCTCGTATGCAGGGGTGAAGACCGGCGATTGCGACACCACCGGTTGGGGGACCAACTGAAAGGTCTGTTGCGGCTGCGTAGCCACTTGGGGAGTACCGGGACCCGGAAACTGTTGTCTCTGTTGACGTTGCTGGGGTTTGGGCTTTGAAGCTTTCCTCTTAGGCTGAGGGCCATCATCCTGAGAGGACTTCCTCTTACGGGACATGCCCCACTTATGGAGAAGGTTCCTATTCTCCGTGGCAGCTTTGTCCACTATCTCTTTCACCAAGGTAGATGGGAAGAGATACTTGCCCCAGATATTGGAGGAAATCAGCCTCCGGGGTTCGTGTTTCACTGTCGCGTTAGCAAACACGAATTCACGACAGGCTCTGCGAGCCCTAGTGAAGCTATATAGGTCCTTGGTTACAGTCGCCAGGTGCGACTTAGCTAGGACCATATAAAAGTCCGGGACTCTAGTATCCCCGGCCATGAGTTCAAGCTGTACCTAGTGGGACAGTGACGCGGTGAGTCTCTCCTTCGTATCCTGTTCCCTACGAAGGAGGTGATCGTTCAGCCTTGGGAGGTCCTCATTGAATTTACGACCGGCTACATCAGGCTCCAGTTTTCCTACCGTGAAGGTCGACTGGATGTCTTTCCAGTGCCTATCATCGGAGGGAAGAGTAATGGAGAAGGGTCTGCACTCCTCCAGTGCAGGGCAAGGTTTCCCTTCCTCCACTGCCTTTATGACTGCTGTGAAGGCCTTTTCGATGAAGGGGAAGGTCGCAGAATTTGGCGCAGCGAAGGTTGGATGCTTCTTGCTAAGCGCCGGCATCTTGGAGTTAGTGAAACCCCTACTCTTCACCGCCTGAGCTAACATAGCTTGGGCCTTCGCGAGATCGAACACAATAACTTCCTTTGGTTCGGTCTCCTCCTTTGAGGCTGGTTCAGACCTGAGCCGGACGTAACAGTCCGGATAAGCCTCGAAATTTGGGAAGAACTCCACTTCTTCCAGCAAGATAGAGCCAACCCTTTCACTGATGTAAATCTTGCCAGTTGTAATTGGCATATGCTCGGCGTATCTCCATGGGTTAGCTTCCGAGCAGGTGGGGAGGTCCTTAACCGAAATCCTTTTCGGTTGTTTGAAGCTGACGAGAGTCGTCCGGAATTGTTCCTGAATTTCTCGTAGCTTCTTTTCCATGAGGGCTTCAAGCATCTTGAAGACCTCTTGAGTGGCCGATGGAAGAGGGTCCGGGGTGGCTGAAGTCGAAGGAATAGGTTCCTCGGACGGTGCAGGAGTTGCTGGGGGAGCAGGAGCGACCTCGGTATCCGAATCAGGGTATTCCACCTGATCTTCCTCATAGTCGAGTTCCTCGCCCATGAGGTTCTTCTCCGTCTCTTCCGACACTTCCGACATACATTCCACGTTGTCGGAATCAAGATGGCACTCACGCATGGACAACATCAGGTTCCACCACGATCTGGACGGTGGGGATCTGATCACGGGGGACCACTGAATCTTTTGATGCTTTTGGGAAAAGCAAGGCCCTCAAGTCTTTGTTGGGAAGATACGGTCCAATGGCGTTCTTCTGGAAGCCACGCACCCATTTGCGTAGCTTCTCCCTAGCAATTTCCCTTGCCTCCGCAGAAGGAGGATCGTCGAACACCTCGACAAGAAGACTTTTGCAGACTGTACAGCTCTGCGGGTCCCAATACTTCAAGTCGCCTTTCTTGGCGGCGCAGGGGGTGTGGGTCCGGCACGCCTTGTGCCCGTAGAAGTCCGGGCGCTTCACCCCGCAGAAGTTACTCTCACACTTCAGATACTCCTCCTGTAAAAGAAAGAGATCATGAGTACATGGAAGGCATAAGAATGACTTACATTACTCTAAAATTAAGGATAACTTAATCTAAAATTAAGAATAACTTAACTATAAGAACATATTAATGCTTAAGATTAATGAGCGGGAAAGGAAGTAGATAGACACATACTTGTGAATCCCGCCCAGACGGTTACCGTAACCTTATCCGTAGACAATTCCTTTGTGCCCGAAGGTCACAATGAGGGAAATCCGTATGGATGAGCCAAGCTAGGCTTTTAACAGGAATTGTCCACAGAGTGAAATAGGGTCTGAGACCACTCAGATCCCTGGGGGAGAGGGGGCATAGGATAAACCCCTTATTAAATGTAGGTTCCGGCAATCGACTGCACTAAGATACACAGAGTATGCTGGAATTATTGTAATGTGCAATCAAACAGCATAGCCACAATCTTGGATGGTAAGACAATACCTATATGGAAGTGGCCAAGCCCTCTGGCTGCAGTATATTGAATGTCGGCATGTTGCCGGCAGCCAGGGAAGGGGTACATGTCCCTTAACGTCTCATGAGGGTTTCGGCAGACCGACGGTACACCGGAGGCCGGTCCTGCAGGGTGGAAGGCATCAATGCAGACACACTGAGTATCTATAAGGATAATACCATAGTGGCGACCGCCGGCACAGTGGCGGGTCGTCGGCAGGGGGCGGCGACTCCGGCAGCCGAAGGCTGACGGCATGGTGAGCCTTGGATCAATTCATAAGATAGATGTGTATATGGTTATATACCTATATTGCCGGCAATCAATGCCGGCATGTGGGTGGCCGACTCCGAAAGGCAGCCGGCTGTTACTAGGTAAAACGAAGGGTGGGACGTCGGCGGTAAGTCGACGGAAGGCGGCAGCCTCCGGTACACGGAAGGCTGACGAGACGGCAAGGGACCGGCACCAGGATAGAGAGAGAGAAAGGTAAGGAGGTATGGAAGGGGGAAGATCCTATACCCCTCCGGCATCCCTCCGGAGAGAGTGCACTCATGATAGGAGTGGATACAGTGAACCCTCGCTACTTCGCGGTTCGACCATCGCGGATTCACCACTTCGCGGGTTTTTCCCATAACCCATATATATATACATATCGCGGATTTTCCGGAAAATTCGAAAATACCGCGAAATCTGAAGACCCCCAAATACAATATTTTGTTACCTGTAATTCCATTAATACTGTAATTAGTAATATCTGCTCTTACTGATTGTTCATTGCATTACATATGATATATAATTCAGCACAGAAAGAAATAAAACACGAAAAGAGAATGTGATCATACGATAATACAGTACTGTATACAGTACGTAGTAAAATTAAATCGAACATGAAACGCAAATCAGATGCAGTCATACCATATTAGAATGGTGTAAGGCTGCTGATGGCTACTATACTACAAATGTAATGGATGTGCATCTTTTCCATGATTCTTTTGTATGTACAGTATACGTACGTAGTACTGCATCCAATAATATTCTTTGTTGCAAAAATCACATTTCGAATAAGCGTACGAGAGAGAGAGAGAGAGAGAGAGAGAGAGAGAGAGAGAGAGAGAGAGAGAGAGAGAGACATCCTACAAAAGAATAAAATAGCATACGTAAAGCTATTACGTGTATTATTATTGTTATTATTATTATTATGGTTGTTGTTGTTAATAAAATTATTATTGTTATTATTATTATCATTATTATTATTATTATTACTGTATTATTATCATACGATAATTCAGTACTGTATACAGTATGTAGTAAAATTAAATCGAACACGAAACGCAAATCAGATGCAGTCATACAATATTAGAATGGTGTAAGGCTGCTGATGGCTACTACTGTACGTACTACAAATGTAATGGATGTGCTTCTTTTCCATGAATCTTTTGTATGTATACGTACGTAGTACAGTACTGCATCCAATAATATTCTTTGTTGTAAAAATCACATTTCGAATAAGCGTACGAGAGAGAGAGAGAGAGAGAGAGAGAGAGAGAGAGAGAGAGAGACATCCTACAAAAGAATAAAATACTGTAGCATACGTAAAGCTATTATTATTATTGTTATTATTATTGTTGTTGTTGTTAGTAAAATTATGATTGTTATTATTATTATCATTATTATTATTATTATTATTACAGTACTGTACTGTATTATTATCATTATTCATTATTATTATTATTAATACGTACGTACGGTATGCACGGGGTATCTTGTATGAGTTGGTAACCTACGCATCATATACTGTAAGACGGGTTGTGATTGGTTCAAGCGCTGATAGATGACGAATCAGAACTCAAGTTTTGTTATCTAGCCTGTGATTGGTGTTTTGCCATCATCTCCAGCTTCCAGCATCTAGGTTCTCGCGGGCCCGGGTCGTCCACTCTCTGTTCCCGCGTATCGCTGAGTAGACGTTCTTAAGTTTATGAAGTTTAATCTGTGCTGTGTGCGACCTTTTTAAGTTGAACTTTTTGTCAAATCCTACTGTACAATGTCTCCCAAGCGTTCTGCTTCTACTAAGGCTGGTAGTGAGCCTAAACGCCACCGAAGGATGATGACGATTGCTGAGAAGGTTACGCTTCTCGATATGTTAAAAGATGGTAGAAGTTACGCGTCCGCTGCGCGCCATTTTGGGATCAACGAATCTACTGTTCGCTATATCAAGAAGGACGAGGCGAACATTAGAAAGACAGCTGCAATCACCTTTAGCAGATCAGCGAAGCGAGTCGTTACAACGCGTAATAAAACGATCGTACGCATGGAAGGTGCTTTAGCTGTGTGGATTGCCGACTGCCGGAAGAAGAACATAGCCTTGGATACGAACACCATCCGAACAAAGGCTTTGAGCTTGTATGAGAATTTTGCTGCAAAGGAACCTCAAGACGACGACGGCAACCATGCTGAAGAAGATGATGATGCAGATGATCCTCAACCAGGGACATCCACTGATTCCCAGCCTCAGAAACGTTTTTCCGCCAGCAAAGGATAGTTCGCGAAGTTTCAGAAACGCTTCGCTCTGAAAAGCGTTTCCCTGCATGGCGAAGCTGCTTCGGCTGACACTACCGCTGCTGAAACTTACACGAACCAGACATTCAAGAATATTATCGCCGAAGGTGGATACAAGCCGGAACAAGTCTTTAATATGGATGAGACCGGCTTGTTTTGGAAGAGAATGCCGTCGCGAACTTTCCTGTTCAAAGAGGAAGCCAAAGCCTCTGGCTTTAAAGCATTCAAGGATCGCGTTACCCTCGTGATGTGTGGCAATGCTGCTGGATTTTTGCTAAAGCCGGGGCTTATTTATAAGTCGAAAAATCCTCGCGCTTTGAAAAATAAAAATAAGAATCTCCTTCCCGTGTACTGGATGCATAATCAAAAAGCATGGATTACGAAGATGCCTGCCTCCAACTGGTTCCATCAGTGTTTTATCCCGC
The DNA here is from genome assembly GCF_036898095.1 of Palaemon carinicauda. Classification (NCBI taxonomy): domain Eukaryota; kingdom Metazoa; phylum Arthropoda; class Malacostraca; order Decapoda; family Palaemonidae; genus Palaemon; species Palaemon carinicauda. The sequence goes on from NC_090725.1 coordinate 180,723,408, forward strand.
AAGTCAGCAAATATCTCTTAGAGAAGGGCTTGCCATTCAAGATCCTTCTCCTTATGGATAACGCTGGTGGACACGCAACTGACCTGTCGCATGAGGGCATTCAGGTTGAGTTCCTGCCACCCAACACCACGTCATTAATTCAACCGATGGACCAGGGGGTTATCAGGGCGTTCAAGGCCCTCTACACGAAGAACACCTTGGCGGACCTCGTTGCGTGTGTGGATGCTGCCCAAGATAATGAGGATGAAGATTTTAACTTGAAGGCGTACTGGCGGCAGTACACCATAGCCACGTGCCTGCAGAATATTCAGAAGGCACTTCAAGAGATGAAACCTGCAACTGTGAATGCGAGCTGGAAGAAGTTGTGGCCCCAGATTGTTTACGACGACGAGGGATTTACACCTGCTGAAATCCAACACTCTGCAATACGCAAATCTGTGCAGTTGGCTGCCATAATTGGAGGTGACGGGTTTGGCGACATGACGACTGAAGACGTCGACGAGTTGTTGGACTGCCATTCCCAGCCCCTAACTGACGCAAACCTAGAAGACCTGACGAAATCGGCAAGCGAAGAAGAGAGTGAAACCCAGGAAGAGACCCAAGAAAATGTCGAAGAAACAGGCTTAACATTAGAACGGCTTGCCAAGGCCTGCAACCATGCGAAGGAGTTGAAAGAAATGTTGCAAGAGTGGGACGAGGATATGGTTCGGTCGATGCAATTCTGCAACAAGATCGATGAAGACATGACTCCCTACAAGATGCTCTTAGATCGAAAAAAGAAGCAGCGGCAACAACTTCCGATCACAATGTTCTTCCAGCCTCGCAAAAAAGAGCCAGTTCCTCCTGCTAGTACGCCTTGGGAAGAAATTGTAGAAGTTTCCCAGGAAGAAGTTGAAGAGGTGTCCCAGGAAAAGACACCTCCGTCTGAAGAGACGTAAAATACTACCTGGCTGCACAGTAGAACACATCATCAGCTTCATCATCATCATTTCTACTGTGCAGCAAATTCATCGCCATCATCATTCAAGTTTTTCTTGAACTTCTTTCGTGGTGAGTACAGTAACAATCTTTATTTTTTACTTTAATATTCTCACATTCTAAAACTGTATTTGTGCCTGTTTTATAGTTTAGTACTGTACGTACTGTATGCATTAAGTTAAAGGGAAGGTTTTAAAAGTCTACATGTTGTAACCTATCATATTTTTTTTGTTTAAAATTTACATTTACGTACGTAAAACAATCTCTCTCTCTCTCTCTCTCTCTCTCTCTCTCTCTCTCTCTCTCTCTCTCTCTCTCTCTCTCGTAAATTGATTTTTTTTGTTTAAAATTTACATTTACAGTACGTACGTGAAACAATCTCTCTCTCTCTCTCTCTCTCTCTCTCTCTCTCTCTCTCTCTCTCTCTCTCTCGTAAATTGTTTTCCTGCTTTGCTACGTACAATATGTACTGTACAGTACTGTATGATTTTATATAGATACGGTAAATTATATTTGTAAGGTAACATATTTTGTAAATGCTTTTACTGTAAATACTGTACTGTATCATTATTTATCACTATCATCATGCGCGTTAAATGCCTTGTTTGTTCTGAGCGTGGTTATTTACTGAGAGTACAGTACTTTATGACGCCGTCGTTTCAGGCGGCGTCATAAAGAAAAACATTTCATTTGGAAGTCCTAAGAAAAATAAAGTAAAACATTGGTAATAAAAAAATCAACATACTGTATAATCAATATAATCAATGCAAAAACTAACCTATACATATATGTGTACACTAAATGAGTTTGTTTCTTCATTATGATCAGAGATGAACGTAAACAAAACATTGGTTGCCATTTTTTATCGTGCTTTTTAGGTGTTTAGGAAACGCATGATATAAAATCGCCTTTAATATTTGTGCCTGTTTTAGTTTAGGGTGCTGTAGTACATGCATTAAGTGTTCTGTACATTAAAGGGTGGTTTGTTAACAGTACTACGTACAAGGGAAGGTTTTAAAAGTCCGAATATACATGTTAAATAAATAGGTAAATATGATGTCACTACTTCGCGGATTTTCACCTATCGCGGCCGCGTCTGGAACCTATCTACCGCGATAGACGAGGGTTCACTGTACTCCTAACATCCGGCAGCAGAGAGCCGGCAGGTGGCCGGGTGCCTGTGGTAACCCAAGGGAGGGATGGAGGGCACTCAAAGAGGGGGAATCCCCCGCCGGCAGGACCGCCGCCGGCAACCACCCCCATAGAACGCTATGAAGGGTAAGTGTACCAGAGCGGCCAGCTAGCAGGAGAACAAGTTAGCCCTACCACTCCACCCAAGAGAGGAGTTGTAGAACTAAGGACAGAGGTGTGTAGGCAAGCCTACACCAAAGGGATAGGTGGGGAGGGAGAAGAATGGGTTTTTCTAAAGAGGAGACTCTGCATGAGAATGCCCACCAAGGTAAGGGAGAACGCTCCCTAACCTAGGATAGGTAGCCCAGATCGAGAACGGTACTAATGTACCGTCTCAAACTATAATAAGGCAGAGTCAACCCCCCAGAGCTTAACCTAGAGTAGGAGGACTAACTCCTAGGCTAGGAAAGCTTGAAAGACACATCGCTAGTTGCAGGGAGGAAGGAGTAACCCAACCAGGTGCAACTGAAGAAGGGCAGGGCCCTTCCTAATATCTCAGGCACGACCGTAAGGGGGGGGGGGCATTCCCTTAGGGTAGGCAGAGAAGCGATAAATACTCTGGCTGTAGATGAGATTCCCCTATATAGAAGGGAAAGCAAGTCTACCCAGAGGGAATGCCCGCAGGCAGAGGGAATAGGGAGCATATAAGGGTTCCTACCTTAGGTTAGGAGGGGATGATACACAATCAGCACGGTCCCTTATATGGTCCCCGAAGGCGAAAACACTTACATCACAGTAAATAGTATGTTTAATAATGCCACAATCTTCATAACTTAACTTAGGAACACTGGTATATATCATGCATGAAAACAAGCACTAGGCTGTCCAGCCTAGGGGCTAAGCTAGCGATCTAGAATGGGGTCGAACAGCGACCGAGTCTGATGAGCGCTAAAACACGATATAAAGATTCCCTAGCTATGAAGACTAAATAACTAATAATATTAATTAGTTAAATGACCGGAGAGGGCTGTTCTGGCTAAGTAAATAAAGCATGCAACATGAACAGCGGCGCCATAAAATGGCACGTCCGGTATCGGCACAGCTCTGCCACAAAACACAATATTTTACGAGAAGTAGAAGTTACTTTACGGCTAGAGCTTATTTAAACAATACTGGGACCTGGTACTCAACTTTCCAGAAGAAGGCGAGGCTGAAGGTAGCGACATAATGGCGATGTAAGCTGATAAAGTAAGCACTTGGGAAAAATCCGACTTAGCAAAGAAGCTACAGGCGAAAGGATGAGGACGGACGTGACGTCATTTAGCAATGGCGCCCGTTTGTTTACGTCTCGAGTACCAAAAGCAGCCACGGATGAGGGTAACTGTGGAACGGCTCTTCAGTTACTCAGCCACCTTTCCATATCGAAGCGTTAACTCTATATGGTGTGTAGATAGCTATGTGGCGTGTTGATACATGCGTCCCCTGTTGATATACGATATCCTAGAGGGAAACCTTTAGGGTACTCGCACCAGAAGTTAGAATTCTGTGATAACCCTTAGTTTAATTCTCTGGGAATATCCACTGTAGTTAAATATACCCTAGGAAGCTACTGAAGGAACCTTCCATCAGGACGTCATGACTTTTGCCCAAAAATAAATCTTAACATAATTTTTAACGTAGAATGGTAGTATATAGAGTTATAGAGTTGGGGCAACGATTCGAGGTTAATTCTATTCCCTATTCTGGCACTTAAGGGTTTTTACATCAGCGTTATAAAGTAGCAGACTGTTGCACAATAGGGTTTATTTCATGAAAAGTGAGCAGAGCAAAGGGTTTTAGTTTTATTTGACATCACAAATATCTAAATGTAAGACAAACGTGGTTTGATCTATCTAAGCAAGTAGAGCAAAGGTTCTTAATTTTATTTGACTTATATAAGTGTTATGGAGACGTCGCAAATAACCGAGCGTAAGACATAAATGGTTTGGTTTATTGAGTGATTAGAGCAAAGTTATGGAATTTATTTGACTTGTATAAACGCTATGGAGACTAAGCGTAAGACAAAAATGGTTTGATTTGTTCAAGCGATTAGAGTAAATGCTGGGTTTTTAATTTGATTTAGGTAAATGTTACTGGGACATCACAATTAAAGGTAGTGAGCAAATTGGTTTGCTTTTCAGATAAATAACGGGGAGTATGGTAAAAAGGAATTTAGAAAGATCGAGCGTCTGAAGGAAGTGAAATAAAAGAATCTATAGGAACGAAAAGGATGCTGGCAGATCAACGTGCTACACTGACCATTTTCATTGTTTTTTTTTTTTTGTTTTTTTTTTTTTTTTGTAGTCTTCGTGGGCATTGATATTTCAGAGGTCTTCAGGATGTCAAAGTATCTTCATACTTTAGTTGCATCTTGAGCACCAGATTTTTGTTTTTCGTGAGTTAGATCTTCACGTGACTACAGCTTTCTTTTTTCTTTTGCGCTTATCTTTCATTTTGTTCTTTCGATTGTTTTTGTCGTAGATTTTTAGGGCACTATTTGTTTTCCTTTAAGCTCTGATTGTTTATCTTGTTCTTTCGATTGTTTCTGTCATAATTTTTAGGTCACTTTTTATTTTCCTCTAAGCTTTGATTGTTTATTTTTTTCTTTCGATTGTTTCTGTCATAATTTTTTGGGACACTGTTTGTTTTCCTATAAGCTTTGATTTTTTATTTTGTTCATTTGATTGTTTCTGTCATAATTTTTAGGGCACGGTTTTTTCCCTTCAGCTCTCATTGTTTATTTTGTTCTTTCGATTATTTTTGTCATAATCTTTAGGGCACTGTTTGTTTCCTTTTAAGGTCTGATTGTTTGTTTTGTTCTTTTGACTATTTCTGTCATAATTTTTTGGAGCAATGTTTGTTTTTTCTTTAAGTTCTGATTTATTTTTTCCTTTCGATTGTTTATATTATAATTTTTTTGGGCACTCCTTGTTTTCCTTTAAGTATTGAGTGTTTAATTTGTTCTTTCGAATGTTTCTGTCACAAGTCTTAGTGCGAAGTTTCTTTTCCTTTAAGCACTGATTGTTTATTTTGTTCTTTCGATTGTTTCTATCATATTTTTAGGGGACTCTTTATTTTACTGTAGGCACTGATCGTTTAATTTGTTTTTTTTTTCGATTGTTTCTGTTGTAATTTTTAGGGCACTGTTTGTTTTCCTTTAAGCAGTGATTGTTTATTTTGATATTTTGACTGTTTCTGTCATATTTTTAGAGCACTGTTTGTTTTCCTTTAAGCATTGATTGTTTATTTTGTTCTTTCAATTCTTTATGTCGT
>NC_090725.1:180731328-180763828 GCF_036898095.1 Palaemon carinicauda
ATATTTTCAATACTTTCTTCCACTCCTGGTTACATAAATAGGGTAAAAGTGTTCACTTTTCATTTATTTTATTTAAATTTTGTATAGTGTTATTTTATTTTGTAGAATATATTCTATGCTCTGGAAATTTTCTTAGTAAATTGATGGCTTTTCTAGTTTCTCTATCTGATTGAGTTCTCAAGATGCCTAATACTAGTAAAAATTATAATATTGAATTGCTTATTATTGCTACCTCACTTTCAATCTATATATAGGAGACCTTTTCTAAATTACTTATTATTTTCTTCTCTTCAGTAATCCACCCAGGAAGTAATTATAATCTTCTCATCCTGAAACGGGATACATTCTGGAAATTTATCTATTTTCTGTCGAACATTCTGAGTTCGCTGTGGTGTAGCCGGTATAGATAGCATACACTATTAAAAATTCGCATTAAAAACGGTAAATATATGGCAACATTTATTCCAGGATTTTTACCGTTTTAAAACCGGATATATCGACGTAAAGGAATGATAATACTAACACTAACAACAAACTAATGCAAATTTACGGTCTCCTGTATTTTACTGAAAACAGGTTGAGAACAGTAGGCTATATTTTTAAGGAGAATTTCCGATTAAAATGGTGGATTTTTTCTAACAGCGCACCTTGCAAAATTTATCTTATGGTAATCATATTAGTGTTAAGCAGTCTATTTCATTCCTTGAAACGTAGTGCTTTGTTTTCAAGAGATATTTCGATAATATCTTGCTTCATCTATAAACGGTTAAAACCTGAGTTTTAGTACTAGAAACATAGATGTTTATTTTTTTTTTTTCCCCTAGGATTCGTAAGGTCGCAGTCACTCGTTCTTGATCAAGGCAAGGCAAGGCAAGGCAAATTTTATTCTATCGACCCCTTCCGAAGTATGAGAACTACAAAATTACACAAATATATATATTTTACACAAAAACTACAAAAAGAAAAGACCAATAGATTACAACTATACTTATGTACACATATATTTAGGAACTACATATTTAAAGCGTAAAAGGTATTATGACAAAGGAAAGTACATACAATGAAAATAATGTCAGAATAATTAAAATCCTAGAAAGTATTAAATCTAAAATAAAGACATTATAAGGTTAACAAACTTTGCAAGTCTTTTCAACTCTCTAGCACTACTTGTATTGAGGAGCAGATTGAATTTAAAAGTGGTAGGTCTTCTACAATAGTAGGGCTTTAGGTATCTCTCTCTTATTTCTCTAATCACAGGACAAACTAAAACATAATGATATTCATCCCAACTTCAATGCTGTTGCATAGTCTGCAAGGGTGCTGATTCTCCTGCCCAGAATATCTTTCAGATGCTACAGGAAGTTTGTGGGTACCACACCTATATTTACTAAGGGCAATTCTTTCTGGTATATCTAAATTTATAATATACTTTTCTTGGCCAAATTCAGTCTTAAAAAGTTTATAATTACTACACAATATATTTCTTTCTACTTCTGCATGCCACTGCTGTCTCTCTATATCTTTGAGTTTCATTTCTAGTCTATTTATTTTCACGTGTGATTAAAATGTTCTGGATGTTCCCATATATTTGACATACCACATGAATCAAGGAGAGTTTTAATTTTATGGATCCAACTAGACTTATACTCATTCGACTCGTACAGAATTCTAAGAAAACGATAAAAAAACATTTGTCAATTTAGACGCCTTTGATTTTACAATTCTCAACCAAAATCCAATCATCCGTTTGCAAATATATATTTCAATTTTGAATCTACCAAGATCCCCATATACCATGCAGTTTGCTGTTCGCTTGTTCACACAGAGCTGATTTTTCATGAACTTCTTGTGAAATGTTTCAACATGATCTAGTTTGTGGTAACCCCATATTTCACAACCGTAAGTCAAAATTGGTACAACTAGTGCATCGAATAGATCACAGTTGATATCAATGGGTAATTCAAGTTTTTAAAATTTTATTAACATACTAAATAATGCTCTACGTGCTTGCATGACTTGTTTCTTAACAGCTTTATCCATTTTACCATTATAATTAAACATAGTACCAAGTCAACATAATCATCTACAATTTCGATGCTCTCCTCGCCATTTTTAAATTTCAGGACATTTCTAACTTTTCCTCTAGAAAATACAACTACTTTAGTTTTTGAAACATTAATTTGGAGTTTCCAAGTATCACAATATTCTTTTACTTTGTTTAAGGCGTTTTGTAATTCCTTTGGGGATTCAGCCATTACAATAGTATCATCAGCATAAAGTAAAACATGAATACGCAAAAACATTTCTATATCAATACTATTTAATTTTTCGTTTATTTCCCTTGAACATATATCCATCCCATTATACCCCCTGCTAAGAGAAGACTCAAAATCATTTAGGTAGATGGCAAAGAGTAATGGGGAAAGATTCTCACCTTGTCTTACACCTATGTTACATTAAAAAAAGTTAGAAATTTTGTGGTTCTGCTTCACACAGGATTTTGCATTATTATACATATTATATATGACAGCCATAATATTACCGTTAATGCCATGTGAGATTACTTTTCCCCACAAGGACGACCTGTCAACCAAATGAAATGCTTTTCTGTAATCAACAAACAAACAGTATATTCTCTTTTTAGAAATTAACAAGTGAATGTAATACAAAAATATGATCTAGAGTACTATATCCCTCCCTGAAACCAGCCTACTCCTCACCAATTTGACCAGTGCTGTCAATATAATCAGTCAACCTTTTATTGACACAAGCAGTAAAAAGCTTCGCTACACAGCTCAGTAGTGTGATACCCCTATAGTTATATGGGTCGTCAGGGGATCCTTTTTTTCTCAAATATGGGTTTTATTATCCCTATACACCAATAATATGGAACAATTGAGGAGATCAACACTATGTTAAAAATTTTGCATATTACATTTAGCATATCATGAGGGCAGTTTTTAAGGAACTCATTTATAATATTTACAATACCACATGCTTTTCTACTCTTAAGTTTTTTTTTTTTTTTTAATTTGTATCTCATCTACTGTAAAAACTCTATTTAATTCTTCGTTAACTAACTGGTTAATAATGCTTGGGTCGAAATTACCAGGGTGTTCAATCTCATCAGGTTCAACATTATCTCGACTGAGTTTAGCAAAATAATCTCGAAATGTTTTAAGTGCAATATTAGAAATCAGCTCACTCTTATCAGTATTCTTTAACAAATCCCAATAATCCTACTGTGATAACAATAGATAACCCAAGTAACTCTCACAAACTAGTGATTTGTATCCCCCAAAAAATGTGTTTGTGTATGTGGATTAATGTAAGCACGGTTTACTATTAAAAGGTCTTGATAATTGATAAAGTAAATGGTATATCAAAGTTTTGTGTGTGTGTGTGTGTGTGTTTATGTGCGTGTGTCTGTGCCTAGGCTTTGGAAAAAGTTAGTGATTCATGTAATGAGGCCAAATAACTAAATTTTTTTCTTCAAAGATAAGTTTATTAAAAATGCTACTTATAATTCTAATATCTTATACTGCAGTATTTGCGATTGTGACCAACTTGTGGAATAATCTTACCAGATTTGTAGGTGAATTAGTAATACTCCATAAGTTTAAACTAGTTGCAACTGCTTTTCGGTTGAGCAGGTTAACAGGAGTCTTGCTTTGAAGTTTAAACATTAATGATTTATTTCATTTTTTTTTTATTTATTTTCATATATAGTTTATTTGCTCTCTATATTTTCTTTTTCGCACAGAGCTGCTTTTTGGGTTGGAATCTTTGGTCCTTGGAAAAGTCCAGTTATGTTTGTAAGTTGGCCATTAATAATAACGATAGCAATGATAATAATAACAATGCTGGAAAGATCAAATACTGAGTATGATTGTGCAGCTAAGAAGTAGTAGATTTATTTATTAATGGGGGGAGATTTACCAACCCCATGAGTCCAACCTGACTCTTACAAAAGCTTCCCCATATAGATTCGGGAGAAGTATGAAGACATGCAACTTGCATATTACTAGGCAGACTAGAGATAGATGAAAGATTTGAAATATGGTAATGTCAAGATTGTAACACTAAGATTGGCAGCATCAGGAGAAAATTTCGTAATGATGACTGTTTATGATCCAGATATGGAAAGACGTTCCCAGTCGTTTGGGCCAAGTCTAGTTGAGCGAAGTCATTTGGAGCGATGTCATTTTGAGCGAAGTCTTAATTATGTCAACTTGAACGATACTTGTAGAGCAAGGTCGTATTGGCCGAACTTCAGCCTGTTAAATATAACACAATTTGAACAATGTCAATTTGAGTGTCAATTCGAGTGAACTCATATTTTTTATTTATTTTTTTTTCAATGATTTATAATAAACATTTACAAAGATTACCATGGAAATATAATAATAATTAAAGTTTAGGCGATAGATAAATATGGAAAGATATTAAGAACTAAAAGGTGAGGTGGATGATAAAAATGGAAAGAAATTATATTTTTTCATATTTTCTTTTATTAAAATGTACCTAATAAACATTTACGAAGTTTACCATGGAAATATAATGATAACTAAAAGATAGATTTTTATTTATGAAAAGCATGCTTTGTAAAAGATAAGGTAAATTTTTTATCAAAATCTCAATAAAGTAAAAGAAAACATTTAAAAAATATGCTTTGTAAAATATAAGATTGTTTTTTTCAAAAAAAAAAAAAAAATATGCAAATAAACATTTGTGAAGTTTTCAAGGAAAATACAATATTATAATAAGTAAAAATTATAGGAAAATAGTTTGGAATTTTTATTTAAAATGTAATATTGTAGGCAAGGTGTCTCAGATAAACAGTCATGTCTAAGTCTTTTATAGAAGCGATTATGCTTTGAATTCTTCTTTCCATGACAACGTATTTTCTTTTCTTACGTCTCTGTTCCCCGGAAGTTATCACAAAATGTTTAGTCTTTTGTAGGCTCTCTTTCCTTATTAAAGCCTCATTTAAGAGCCAAACTGTGGGCTGACTGCAAGACAGACTGCCTTGAAAAGCAGTGTGTCACCCTCCATGGAGTTATTCGTGCGAGGGAGATCCATTTGAACGCTGTTAAAAACATTTCACCAAGATAACGGAAATTTAGGTCTCCTTCTCCGGTTGATTGTCATTGGACGGCCAAGACAGTTATCTTCAAAATAGTCAAAAACAGAGTCGAGGCATTCATCATTATTTTCCAAGTTACATGTGGCTTCAAAGCCTCTTATGACATCATATGTAGGAAGAAAAGCTGTGCAAGTCATCATTTTAATTAGCGTTCTAACATTTTCTTCGCCGACATATTTTTCTCGCAGTCCCACGTTATTATCCTTTTTCCATATACATTGTTTTAGATGGAAAAAGCATCCTCCTATGCTACAACTTGGGAATACCGATGTTATTGCATTTTTTGTAGCAATCTCGAAATCTATCATAACGGAAATAGGATAGATTTCAATTGGGTGAATACTACTTTGTACATTTCTTCACATTTATTAGTGAGTAAAACATATATGCAAGGTATAATACTTTCCTTTATCAATCCATGAATTGTGAAAATCTGAAAAAAAAAATAGATGGAGCTGTTTTAAATGTCCCATCAGCTAACCAGTGAGGATTCTCTTTCAACCATGTAAGACTTTCTTTAGTGCCAAAAATAATAACTCTATTCTCATCACCTAAACCACTGTCATAGAGAATGAAAATATCGCCAGTGAAAGTAGAGCACGGCGGTTCTGGTATAATAAAGAATCAGCTCACTGATGAAGTGGAGGGTAATCCCCTTTAGCTCTTCTCTTCTTAGATATGATACGCTTCAATTTCTCTCCAGAACCGATCTTTGCCACCACTTCATCTGGTAGACCAGCAATGGCGTGTTGGGGTATGACTTTAAGCGGTTGGGGTGCATGAGAGTGTTCGCCTCTGTCATTGCAAATTCTGTCTCTTTTCTACTCTAATGTGGTGCTCAACTGTCCTTTGTAACCCTTCCCTTCACACCGCCAAGAAATCGTCGTTTGCGTAGCTTTATCCTTTCGATAAATAAATCCATTATAACCAAGTTTATTTTTACCACAGCTAAAAACTATAATCTCCATGATGGGCTGACTTCGAACTGAATACTTAATTTTTAGGTTCCAGAATAAGGAAATAAAAATAAAATATTCACGTAGAGATTACTTGAACAATCGCCAGCTAAGCTAACATCCATTCGAAGTAATCGCTTAAAATAAACCTTCGCTCAAAATATAATGTATCGTTCAAAATGGTTTTGCTCCAAATGACTTCGCTCAAAATACCTTTGCTGAAAGTAACTTCGCTCTAAAGGTGTAGAACCATGAAAAGAAGATGGGAGAGGAGTTGAGCCCGGGTCTGTGTGTTTTTTTTTTTTTTTTTTTATCTGATTTAATAGAATTTAGACCATTAGGCTAAGTGCATCTGACAAAAATCCTCCTAGTTTCTGTGTGAAATTCCAAGAGGCTAAGTAGCAGGCGGTAAAAAGGGAAGCAAATGGGTGTAACATAAAGATGTAAATAGTGACTGCAGTGAGGGACTGATGAAATGCTGCAAGTTTCTCAAGTACAGTAATAATGGCAGACTTTAAAGACTAAGAAATGGGGTAGTCATAATTAATTTCAGTAAAAAGCAAAAGAGATGGCACTACTGGTAGTTATGGAGATCATGAAATAACAAAAAATGGGCAGCATCTTCTAGAAACGTTTTTAGAGTAAAATATATTGTTGGAAAAACAGCATTTCTAAAGAATAGGAGTTTATGAAAATAAGTGTAAGAATTAAGTGGGAGGGAAACTAAGACAAAAGTTATACTTTTCATTCTTTCTTTTGGACTTTATATTTATTGAGTTTAATTACTTAGTCTGGTCATCTACTAAATCGCTCTTTTGCCACCACACTGCAGCACCTTAATTATGATCCAATTAACTAATAGAATTTATTAATTCTTCGACTTGCTGTTGCCTTTCTTACATCTATAACATTGACTTTCACAATCATTCTAAAAAAGAAAAAAAACGATGAAAACCTATATTGCTTTATTATCAAGACTTTGCAAATGACAAATTCTCTTATGTATCGCTACGTGATCCTTACTTTTGTCTTGCAATACAACAGCATAAAATCTAGTATCTCGCTGTGTAATCGTATAACTTTAAAATGTCCAAACATAGATTAGTTTTTAATGTTTTACAACATCTTTGTAGCCCCAAAAATTCTTCTGTTACTGCTTCATTGAAATTTATATTCTTTTGATAAACTCTATCTGCGTCAGTGCATCTAAAGCTGTCCTATATATTCCATTAAACTTACTGCAACCTATTTTCTCTCGTACATAACTTGCAATAACCATATTTCTGCCAAACTTTCAATCTTTAACTCCAATTTAAATAACTATATTTTTTACCATTTCCTTGAAGTCAAAATATCTCAAACCATTCCTTATCTCGCCATTTCATCTATCACCTTGCTCATCTGCCTACCTAGGATTAACAATTAACCCAGCAAACTCTCTACTTCACTATTTTTGTTTTTTTGTTAAATATGATGACGAAATTAGATGTAATTATTTGAAATCCTACATATTTTCATCAGGGGAGTCGCTACCTGGATACATTATGCAACATTCTCCAAATATATATATATATATATATATATATATATATATATATATATATATATATATATATATATATATATATATATGAGCTAAGCACAGTCAGGTTGTTACTTTGTGGAATAAGTGAATGTCAACAGAATTGTTTTCTTTGTTAAAGGAAAGACCGTTACAATGTGGCTGGGTGCCACTTTGAGAATGTCGTTATCGGCTTGGCTTTTGAGCACTCAAAAATGTTCGTTAAAAGTTAGCGTCACCAAAATCTCTCTCTATTGGTTCTTCATAAGACTTTCGGTCAAAACGACCAATCATCGATCAGGCCATAGAAAGGCCAAGGTGGGCGCTTGAACTACCCATAGTTTTTTGTCAGTTAAGGTTGGGAGGCGTGAGTGGTTAGACCTACACGTCCAGGTCACGGGTGCCAGAATGAGTGCCAACCAGTACCATTTCTCTGAGGACTTTTTATTAGTAAAGTAACGTAATGATAATTAAGGGCCGCCCTTGTAGCTTAAATAGAATATAGCAGCTGTGGAAAATTAACAATTCGACTATCATTGGTGCATGATCCTACCCTCTCTCGTAATAGTGTTAGCCATCAATTGTCTCTATCTTTGTTTCACCAAGTTGCGAAGTGTGAACCCCCCTTAATACGACCTAAATCGGGTCATATTAAATGGTGTCAGGTGTTGTGGGGTGATTAACAAATTAGCGTCTGTGCTAAGTGATTTTAGCCGACGTGAGATTTTTGAAAAAGTGGAAACAAAAGAGACTAGGACAATGGTTAACACGAGAAGTTCGACGTCGAGTGGAGGTGACGAAAACAGAGAGGGAGGGGAAAGGAATGACGCAGCTATTGTAGAATCGGTACTCGGGGAAGAGAATTTGGGAACAGGCGCACCAATACTCATACAAACACTCATGCGCGAATTGGCGGAAATACGTAGATACATGCAGAAAGATCAGAACAATAGAAGTGACATTACAACCTCAACTCGGTCGGAAATTGACGCGGGACCTTCAATAGAACCAGTGCAAGCGCGTGATCTTCTGGTACCAACGATTCCGATTGTCGAGTTCAATGATTCCCAACCCGCTGAGGGATACTTTTCGATTGAAGCCTTCTTGGCGGTGGTAGAGGAGGCTACTGCAGGATGGTCCGATAGACATCGGATTATACTGGCCACCCAGAAGATAACCGGGGCAGCAGCCGACAAGTTACTAGGATGGATGGGTCGGCCAACGGACTGGGAGTCCTTCAAAAACGAACTCTTGAAACGGTTTCGCCTCGCTGAAACTGAGAAGACGACCCTGTGGCAGAAGTACCAGCCAACCTTGCGGGCAGGAGAATCCCTCTCGTGTTTCGTCGCACGGATGTCTAGAGATTTAAATAGTTTCGCTCCGGAAAGCTGTAAGGACCCAGGATGGCGAGAAAGATACTGCAAACAGAAACTGATGGAAGGGCTCCCCTTGTCAGTCACGGCCGCCCTACAAGTTCCCGGGCAGTCCTTGTACGATGTCCTTCCTACCGTACAGGCAGCGCTGCGCGTATACAGGGAACGACGAGCGGGGGAAGGGGTGAACCAGTGGCCGACATCCACGATAGCTGCAGCCCAGACGTTGAGGCAGCCCGACACCCAGCCGGCTTTGACAGCCTCCCAGGGGCGGGGTACCCGTAGCAGTGGACCTCGAAGAGGCAGGGGTCCGAGAAGTGGGGATGCAGTGAATGGCAGTTGTTGGAACTGTGGGGGAAGGGGGCACCTCCGAGCTGTATGCCCCACCGTCGAGCAGCGGCGGTGTTTTGGATGCCATGCCACAGACCACCTACTGAACAGCTGTCCAAAAAACGGCGTCGGCTCAAGGGATCACGTTCCCCCTTCACCAACCAGAGGAAGGGGAAGACAACGCGGGAGGGGCACCAACGGTCCCGCGGGCCGTCTGTCCGAACCGCCAGTACCGAAGACAGAAGAGCCAAGGAGTCAAACGTCACCCCCCAGTGTGACGTCGGGGGAGGACAGTCAGTACCCCAGCCAGCAGTAAGGGATACCCCCGGGTCAGCGAGCGCGACTTCCCCGGGAGTGCCAGAGCGGGTTCGGGAGGTAGAGCAGCCGCCTCCCACCGCCGCTCCCACACATGCAAGCAGGAATGCGGTCCCCGTTCTTAGAGTAGAGCTGGGATCGGGTATCCAACGCGCTCTGCTTGATTCCGGGGCCAGTGTCTCCCTTATGGAAGAACATTTGGCGACGGATGCCATACAAACATCGAAGGAGTACCTGGTGTTGTACACAGCTGGGGGTCACAAACTGATGACCCGACGTATCGTTAGACAGAGATTCATCCTTCAAGGTCGAGAAGTGACCCATGCCTTCTATGTCATTCCGACATTAAATATGGGGGATATTCCCATTATCCTGGGAATCGATTTCATCAAGGAGAAACAAATGACAATACGGGGCCCCGATGGGGAGGGGCTGGAAGTGAGGTGGAAAGTGGGACCAGGAGAAGAGACAGAGATACCAGTTATGGGGGAAACTCGGCCACAAGTCAGGGTCGCCCTCACTGCTAAGGGGACAGCAGGGGCGGTTCCTGCCGGGCCGGAGGCAGGTGAATCAATCCCCCCCTCCTCCCTCTACTCCCTATCAGTGGCACCTGCACCGGAAATGCGCGAAGGTGACCTCGTATACGTGAAACCACATCAAAAGTGGCAGGATTTCATGTATCCAGGGGTCTCCACCGTTACCGAAGGAAAGGTTGAAATTCCCTTTATGAATGTAAGTACCCAGTGGTTCCGCTTAGGCACTGAGTCGGTCTGCGACCTTGAGTTATGTTCATTTGTGACAGCCGAACGGACACTGGCGACCTTGTCTTTCCATGGTCAAGGTCCCGGTCCGGAAAGGCTGAGAAAGCTCCGTCAAACAGCTATTGGAGCGACACCAATTAATTATTATAAGAGAGTAGGAGATATTGTAGAGAATTTTGAGGACGTAATTGCAGTTGGAGATGAAACCCCAGGGAGAATTACTAAGTTTCCATTTAACATCGAGACTGGCAGCCACCCCCCAATTCGTTCTAAACCTTATAGGACTCCCGTCTGTCATGTAGAGGCAATTGAAAGAGAAATAAATAAATTAAAAGAGCAAGGTACGATTCGAGAAAGCGAGTCCCCCTGGGCTTCTCCAATTGTAATGGTTCGTAAGAAGGATGGTTCTTTTCGATTATGCGTAGATTATAGGAGGATAAATGCTGTTACCAAGGATAATGCATACCCTTTGCCCTCTATCGAGGAACTGTTACTTAAAGTCAGGGAAAGCAGGTTTTTTTCTACTTTAGATTTAAAGTCCGGATATCACCAAATTCCCTTAGCTGAAGAGAGTAAAGAAAAGACGGCCTTTATAGCAAATGATCAGTTGCTTGAGTATAATTATCTCCCTTTCGGATTAAAGAATGCTCCTGCCCATTTTTCTCGTGTGATGATGTCTGTATTAGCTTCATTGCTAGGACATAGTGTTTTTGTCTATTTGGATGATATAATTGTAATTGGGGCTACGGCAGACGAGCATGAAAAAAATCTTATACAAGTGTTAGAAGCTTTGAGACGTCAGGGGATGAAGATTAATTTAGACAAATGTAAATTTTTTCAACAAGAGGTAGAATTTTTGGGGCACATAGTAACGCCCGAAGGCCTAAGGCCTTGTGCCGATAAAGTAGCTGCAATCAAGGAATTCCCAGAGCCAAGAAACGCTAAGGAAGTAGCCAGTTTTCTCGGGCTCGCTGGCTATTACCGTAAGTTTATACAGAACTTCGGTCACATAGCACGACCACTAGATTCATTGAGGAAGAGGCCTGAATTTCGGTGGGGAGAAAGAGAAAAAACTGCTTTTCAGACATTAAAGAATGCACTCACGAGCGACGAACTTCTGGCTTATCCAAGGTTCGATCGGCCATTTTTAGTAACGACCGACGCGAGTCAGATCGCGATCGGCGGAGTCATTTCTCAGGTTGATGATGAAGGGAATGAGAGGCCTATTTGTTTCGCTTCACGGGCTTTAAAGGGACCAGAGGTTAGGTACAGTACCTTCGATAGGGAGGCATTGGCAATTCTATGGATGCTGGAGAGACACCGCTACTTCTTGCTTGGGCATAAAATTAAAATAAATACAGATCATCGGCCGTTGCGAGACTTGTTTAAAAAAGGGGAATTAAATACTCGGCAAGCTCGGTGGATTGAGCGGTTGTTAGAGTTTGATATTGCAAATTTCGAGCATATTTCGGGGAAGTCAAATAAAGTAGCAGACGCTCTCTCCAGGACCGCCATAGCGGCTGTAACAACTAGGTCGGCAAGGCGGAAGGGAAAACAACAGGAGAGTTCGGGGTCAAATACACCTGTGGGAGGAGCGCATAGAAAACGGGAAGAACTTGGCAACTCTAGTTTGAGAGAGAGAGAGGACGAGGGCTGTCCGGAGAAGGTGGATGTTGGAAGTTCCACGGGGGGAACTCAGGGAGAATGCCCCGTGAATGAGTGTGTGATCGATTTGTGTGGCTGGAGTGTGGGTGAGCTCGTTGCAGGACAAAAATCTGAACCTTGGATCGAACAGGTCAAGAGGTGCGTGAGAGATGCGAGTAGCAAACTCCCGGATTTCTTGCGCATGCGACGAGATGAGTTCTTCATCGAAGACGATATCCTATTTTATAAGCATGAAAAGAGACCGGGAGATATCTGATCTCGCGTTGTTCTCCCTTCCTCTATGATAGAGAAAGCCATCCATGTAATTCATGTAATTCCTTACGCAGGACATGTAGGTATAGAGAGAGCCTTGAGAAGGGCCAGAGAGTCATTTTTTTGGATAGGGATGAAAAAAGACGTTGTTAGGTTTATTAATAAGTGCCATGTGTGTAACACTATGCGGAACCACAACCATGTGATCCCGAAGGCCAGAACATGGTCAATAGTGCCTGTTAAGTTTAATAGAGTGCATATGGACGTTTTGGGTCCATTTCCCCCCGGTGACGGGCAGTTTAAGTACGTGTGTGTGTTTGTAGATGCATTCACGCGCTTCACACACACGTATGCAATGGTGGACAAAACCGCAGTGTCGGTTGCGAAGGCGTTGTGCTCCTTCATAGTGAGGTACGGATGTCCGCGTACATTGATAAGTGACAATGGTCGAGAGTTTGTGAATGAAGTGTGTAAGGGGGTAACCCAGATCATGAACATAAATCATTTCACGATCGCCTCTTATCGGCCATCAGCAAATGGGCTCGTCGAGTCCCATAACCGAGAGGTGACAAATATTTTAAGGTATCTTGTGGGGGACAATCCAAACCAGTGGGTGGAAATGTTGCCCTCCAAGCACGAGAGAGTACGAGGAAACGTGGGTCTTGAGATAATGTCTACCACGAGGTGATAGAAGTCATAAAAATCAGGTCTTTTACGTATGTTCATTCCGAGTGTTTTGTGAAAAGATGAATTAAATTTTGTTTCGTTTTTTTTTTTTTGGTTTTGTTCTAAGCATATCACGAGTATATCATTTATCATACTGAGAAATTTCTGTTGCATTTATGTTATGTTGGAAATAATTCAAATTTCATTATTTTGTGTTGGTACCAATTTTGCTATTACCAATGATTTTATGTACGTTTTTCCATTGTGTTGTACTGTATTTAAGGAATTTCATTTGTCTGTGGAGGTTTTCAGTGCTATTACAGGTAATTATTAATCATGGGTTGAAAATTGAACATCATTACTTATGTTTTTGTTTTTCAGGAGAAATAATATTGCTTGGTTATTAATAAGTATGGGTTTCTTTTTATTATTATTCACTATTTTAGTTGCTCTTTATTGCAGTGTCACGGATGGTTAGAAATGGTTTCCTTATAATGGTAAATGTATCAAAGAGTGCTGGGATTGGAAGTTATTCATTTTGATTTCTCTTGATTTTTATCATTTTCTTTAGTTTGTGTATGTGATGATTGTTGGTCCTTATGGAATTTTATTGCATTTGAAACATTATTTTTTTTTCTGATTTTGTGCTCCAAATTTCGATGACGATGTATTTAAACCTGATTTTGTGTTTCTGTATGATCTATTGTGGGCGTGATATTCATCTTTGTGTAACTTGCAATTGTAACACGCCAAAAAGGCCCTTTGATTTGGTTTAGGTCTTTAATTTTAATGTTTGCATGCTCCCGAAGAGAGTGGTACTCAGAGGCAACATCTAGTGGAAAAAGAAAGATTGTGTTCAGTGAAAAAAAGAGAGAGAAAAAAAAATTTTGAGAAAAAAAAATCTGATAAGTGTGAATTTTACAGGACGTAAAAATTTGGGAAGGGAGTGATGAGCTAAGCACAGTCAGGTTGTTACTTTGTGGAATAAGTGAATGTCAACAGAATTGTTTTCTTTGTTAAAGGAAAGACCGTTACAATGTGGCTGGGTGCCACTTTGAGAATGTCGTTATCGGCTTGGCTTTTGAGCACTCAAAAATGTTCGTTAAAAGTTAGCGTCACCAAAATCTCTCTCTATTGGTTCTTCATAAGACTTTCGGTCAAAACGACCAATCATCGATCAGGCCATAGAAAGGCCAAGGTGGGCGCTTGAATTACCCATAGTTTTTTGTCAGTTAAGGTTGGGAGGCGTGAGTGGTTAGACCTACACGTCCAGGTCACGGGTGCCAGAATGAGTGCCAACCAGTACCATTTCTCTGAGGACTTTTTATTAGTAAAGTAACGTAATGATAATTAAGGGCCGCCCTTGTAGCTTAAATAGAATATAGCAGCTGTGGAAAATTAACAATTCGAATCTCATTTGTGTATGTCCCCCTCTCCTAATAATGTTAACCCATAAATGAAGTGTCTCTATCTTTGTTTCACCAAGTTGCGAAGTTGAACCCCCCTTAATACGACCTAAATCGGGTCATATATATATATATAAATATATATATATATGTACACACACACACACATATATATATATATATATATATATATATATATATATATATATATATATATATATATATATATATGTACACACATACACACACACACACATATATATATATATATATATATATATATATATATATATATATATATATATATTTATGTATATATGTATACATACATATATATCATATATATATATATATATATATATATATGTATATATATATATATATATATATATATATATTATTACTAGCCAAGCTACAACCCTAGGTGGAAAAGCAAGACGCTATAAGCCCAAGGGCTCCAATAGGGAAAAATAGCCTAGTGAGGAAAGGAAATAAGGAAATGAATAAATGATGAGAATAAATTAACAATAAATCATTATAAAAACAGTAACAACGACAAAACAGATATGTCCTATATAAACTATTAACAACGTCAAAAACAGATATGTCATATATAAACTATAAAAAAGACTCATGTCAGCCTGTTCAACATAAAAACATTTGCTCCAACTCTGAACCTTTGAAGTTCTACTGATTCAACTACCCGATTAGGAAGATCATTCCCCAATTGGTAACCGCTGGGATAAAACTTCTAAAATACTGTGTATTATTGAGCCTCATGATAGAGAAGGTCTGGCTATAAGAATTAACTGCCTGCTTAGTACTACGAACAGGAGAGAATTGTCCAGGGAGATCTGAATGTAAAGGATGGTCAGAGTTATGAAAAATCTTATGCAACATGCATAATGAACTAATTGAACGATGGTGCCAAAGATTAATATCTAGATCAGGAATAAGAAATTTAATAGACCGTAAGTATCTGTCCAACAAATTAAGATGAAAATCAGCAGCTGAACACCAGACAGGAGAACAATACTCAAAACAAGGGATAATGAAAGAATTAAAACACTTCTTCAGAATAGATGGATCACTGAAAATCTTGTAAGACTTTCTCAATAAGCCAATTTTTTGTGCAATAGAAGAAGACACAGACCTAATGTGTCTCTCAAAAGTAAGGTACCCAAGAAAACTGAATATATACAGTATATAAAGTATATATATATATATATATATATATATATATATATATATATATATATATGTATATATACATATATATATATATATATATATATATATATATATATATATATATATACAGTATATACAGTATATATATATATATATATATATATATATATATATATATATATATATATATATATATATATATATATATATATACATATATATATACATATATATATATACATATATATATATATATATATATATATATATATATATATATATATATATATATACATATATATACATATATATATATATATATATATATATATATATATATATATATATATATATATATATATATATATATATGTATATATATATATATATATATATATATATATATATATATATATTTATATATATATATACACAGTATATACAGTATATATATATATATATATATATATATATATATATATATATACATATATATATATATATATATATAAAACGGATTTTGAGCGAAGCGAAAAATCTATTTTTGGGTGAGATGGCCATGTCGTCCTGATGGAAGTTCCTATAGGGTAGCTTCCTAGGGTATATTACAACTACAGCGATATTCCCAGAGAATTTACCTTAAGGTACCCAGAATTTTAACTCCTGGAGCGAATATCCCTAATGAAAGGGATTTTGCGACATATCAGAGGACGTATTCTTGACACGCCACATGGCAATCTGCACCCCAAACAGAGATAACACATCAAAGGGGTCAATTGGCAAGAAAACGAAAACGAGAAAGAAAAAGGGGAGCCGTTCCCAAGGCTCTCTCTTCTCCCGTTTCGTAAGCGTGCATTGGGCCAATCCTGGCGCCATCTGTATTCCTTGTAGCGATACACGAGGTGCTACAGATACTGTATGTAGGGTGGGGTCCTACAGCCCTTTCATAGAAAGGGAAGGGCGGGACCATCAGGACGACATGGCCATCTCACCCAAAAATAGATTTTTCGCTTCGCTCAAAATCCGTTTTTTGGGCTCAAGCCATGTCGTCCTGATGGAAGTATACCAGAGCATTACTGTATCTGTGGATTCTCAGAACGTGCCATACTCCCCGGAGGTAATTCCCCGGTCGGCTAGACCTAGAGACCTAAGATGTTACCGTTATACATCTTTTCAACTAACCATAAACCATGTTAGAGCTTCCTGCCCCCTACAGGGAAGAGTCCTACTAGACTCTGGAAAAGTCTCGAAGAGTACATATACCTATGTATGAATACCAGGCAAGCCAATATAGTGGTCTCACCCTATATTAAGTAAAGCATAGTTTGTAAAGAACCACTGCGTCAATATGAAATATCGACCAGTTCTCCTCACAATACTTGTATTGGACAAAGGTTTATATCCGCATAGGAGGAAACTTGTAAATCCGCCACCGTCCCCTTATGGGATGGAGTCCTCCCGTTAAGGGAAAGCATAAACCAATGCAACATAGCTTGCATAAAGGAACAATCTATTAGAATTATCCCAGATAAAGTACATAGAATGAATGCTCAATTATACCAATAAATTGACACAGGTGAAGGAGACGCAAGGTTCTCAAGAACAAGTTTATTGATAGACAATAAATAGACAGGTTAACAACAATTATATATATATATATATATATATATATATATATATATATATATATATATATATATATAAGAAGAGGATAATAAGCATAAGTATGATAGTAAACAGGACTTGTTTATCTGAAAGAAAAAACATTATTGCCACTTTTAACATACTGAGGTATCAAAGTCATAAAAGTCTGTATTACTAATCAATCACATTAGCGTTAGAAACGCTCGGCACACATGTCTGCACTTATGCTAGGTTCACCTTTGGAAATGGAACAGTCTACGTGGGCAACTCAGTGCCCTCACTTAGTTTGTAGTACAGTATGTAACTACACACTCACCCTGGAATTAATCGTCCCAATTAAAACCACTGTTCCTCGCAGAGTTAAACAGTAGGGTTAACGACGCGACCCACTTCTACCACAGATCTCTTTAGTTCCTCTACTTGCTTCGCATAGTGGCGAAAGAACACTCTGGAAGACTTCCAGCCAGTGTATGAACGGAGATGTTCAAAATCCATACAATTAAAGAAATTTAAGGATGAGGCAACTTTCCTCGGATCGTGACCTGCGGGTGTACTGTCAGGATCCGCTCTGCGAATAAAATATGTGATTTTCGCTCTGAGTTGATTCAGAGATAAATTTGAGCCTGATGTTTCTCCCCTGAATAGTTGACCACCCTTGAAGCCTGAAGTTCTACGAAGATAGACCTTTAGGCATTCTACTGGACATAGAGATGCATCTTCTTTCAGAGGGCAGATTCTCCAGGGACCTCACCTGTTGGTGGGTAACTCATTCTTGGCGAGAAACGTAGGATCCGGAAACAGGTTCAGTTCTCCCCCATCCAGGAACTGAACACGACCTCCCTCTCTCGAGAGGGCTACAATCTCACTAACCCTGGCCCCGGACGCGAGTGCAAATAGGAAAATAACTTTTGGGGTCAAGTCCTTTAACGCACACTCCTCATTGCTCAACAGAGAAGCGAAATGAAGAACTTTATCTAAAGACCATGGGATGGGCTTTGGAGGTGCTGAAGGTCTGAGCCTAGCGCAGGCTTTCGGAACTTTATTAAGGATCTCGTTAGCTAGGTCGACCTGGAAGGCATATAGAATGGGTCTTGTCAAAGCAGACTTACACGCCGAAATCGTGTTAGCTGCCAACCCTTGACCATGGAGGTGGATGAAAAAAGATAAGCAGAAGTCTGTCGAGATCTCCTGCGGATTCTTCGCCTTGACAAAGGCCACCCATTTTCTCCAAGATGACTCATATTGCCTTCTAGTAGATTTGCACTTATATTCCTCTAGGAAGTCTATGCTGGCTTTCGAAATCCCGAAACGCTTTCTCACCGCTAGGGAGAGAAAATCATGAGCTGCAGGGTCCGGGTTTTCTGTAATGAAGCGCAGACAGTCGACTTCAGGACTCGCTGGGTCAGAACTGGATGTGGTAGCGGTAGAAACTTCAACCGTAGTTCCAATGCCAGGGGGAACCACACGCTGTTCGGCCACTTGTGGGCCACTATTGCCGCTACCCCCTTGAAGGATCTCAGTTTGTTGAGGACCCTCAACAGAAGGTTGTGAGGAGGGAACAGATAAATCCTGGACCATCTGTTCCAGTCGAGGGACATCGCGTCCACTGCTTCCGCTAAGGGGTCCTCGTACGGGGACACGTACAGGGGCAACTTCTTGTTGTCTTTCGTCGCAAAGAGGTCTATCTGCAGTTCTGGGACTTGACTCAGAATGAAGGAGAATGATCCTGCGTCTAAGGACCATTCCGACTCTATCGGTGTGAGCCTGGATAGAGCCTCCGCTGTCACATTGCGGACTCCTTGAAGGTGAACTGCCGACAGGTACCACTTCTTCTTTTCCGCCAATCGGAAGATGGCCAACATCACCTGGTTGAGAGGTGGTGACCTTGATCCTTGTCAATTCAAGCATCTCACAACTACCTCGCTTTCCATCACCAACCTTATGTGGATCGAGTGACGCGGGGAGACTTTCTTTAAGGTAAGGAGCACTGCCATAGCTTCTAGAAAGTTTATGTGAAAGGTCTTGAATAGCTTGGACCAAGTCCCCTGGACTTCTTTCCGATGAGAGTGACCTCCCCATCCCTCCTTCGAGGCGTCTGAGTGAATTGTCACCGACGGGGGAGGTGGCTGAAGAAGAACAGACTTCTTTAGATGTCTGGCTTGGGACCAAGGCCTGAGAAGAGTACGTAGCCGAAGCGGAACTGGTCTTCTCAGATCTCTTCGCGCGTTTGATGCATAACTTCTCCAAACTCCGGTTGCATCCTTTAGCTGTGCTCTTAGCACCGGGTCTGTCACCAAAGCAAACTGGAGAGAACCCAGTACTCTCTCCTGTTCGCGTCTTGATATCCTTTCGGAAACTAGAAGTCTCTTGACAGAACCCGCTATCTCCTTCCTTTTCTTCGCCGGGATGGAGAAACGGTGTGACATTAGGTCCCAGTGGATTCCCAGCCACTGGAACTTTTGAGATGGAGAAAGTCGAGACTTTTTTCTGTTGATCTTGAAGCCTAGATACTCTAGGAACTGGATCACTTGACTGGAAGCTTGCAAGCATTCTGTCTTGGATGCTGCCCACACCAGCCAGTCGTCCAGGTAGGCTACTACCTGAATTCCCTTTAGGCGTAATTGTTTGAGAGCTACGCTCGCAAGCTTCGTGAAGATCCTTGGGGCTATATTTAGCCCGAATGGCATGGCTCTGAAGGCGTATAGTCTTCGTTGTAGCTTGAACCCTAGGTAGGGGGAGAGTCGACGGTTGATTGGAACGTGCCAATAGGCGTCTGACAAGTCTATGGAGACGGTATATGCCCTCTTGGGTAGTAAGGTCCTTATGTGTTGCAGTGTTAGCATCTTGAACTTGCAGTTCACTATGAACTTGTTGAGTGGCGACAAGTCCAGAATGACTGAGTTTTTCCGAGTCTTTCTTGGGAACACAAAACAGCCTCCCTTGGAATTTTATGGACTTCACCCTTCGGATCACTTTTTTCTCCAACAGTTCTTGGATGTACTCCTCCAGAACGGGGGTGGAGTGTTGGAAAAACCGAGGGCACGGGGGTGGAGTGCTGTACCAGCTCCAGCCCAGTCCGTTCTTGAGTAGGCTGTGGGCCCAGGGATCGAAGGTCCACCGATCCCGAAAATTCTGAAGTCTCCCTCCTACCGGCATCATCTCACTTGGACTGCCGTCCTGAGGTCTTGCATCCCTGACCGCGACCACCCCTGAATCCCCTTCCCCTTGAGGGGCGCCTAGACGAGCCTCTGGCTGCTCCTCTAGGCTTTGCTCGAAAGGAAGTTGACTGCCCTTCGAACGTTGGGTTGAATGCCGTGGACTGTGTCGACACGGCCTGGGGTACCCACTGGAATGTGGTCGGGGTTTGTGCCACCATCTGGGGCACTGAAGGCAATGGCAATTGGAGTTGCTGTTGCTGTCTAAGTGGCTTGGCTGGCCGAGATGGTAGCCTAGTCCTCATAGTCTTCCTCTTTGGTTGAGGACCCTCATCCAGGGAAGACTTTCTTTTGATAGCCAGGCCCCACTTCTGGAGAAGGTTTCTATTCTCCGTGGCAGCCTTATCAACAACTTCTTTGACCAGTTCGCTAGGGAAAAGGTCTTTGCCCCAAATGTTGGAGGAGATTAGCTTCCTTGGCTCGTGCCTCACCGTAGCCGAGGTGAACACGAACTCCCTACAAGCTCTCCTCGCCCTGACGAAGCTATAAAGATCCTTCGTCACTGTGGCCAGATGAGTCTTGGCCACTACCATGAACATTTCATGGACCTTGGGGTCGCTTGCCATCATCTCAAGAGTGGTCTGAAGAGACATTGAGGCAGCCAGTCTTTCTTTTGTCTCGAGCTCTCTCCGCTAAAGAAAGTCAGACAGCTTAGGGAGGTCCTCATCGAACTGACGTCCGGCAATATCAGCCTCCAACTTCCCGACTGAGAAGGTAAGATGGACGTCCTTCCAGTCCTTGTGGTCCATAGGCAGGGCCAGCGACAAGGGTTTACACTCCTCCATGGAGGGGCAAGGCTTGCCGGCCTCGACTGCTTTTAATACAGCCGCAAACCCTTTCTGTAAAAAGGGGAAGGCTCTAGCAGGAGAGGACACAAAGGAAGGGAGCTTCTTACTCAATGCAGCTACCTTTGAGTTCGTGAAGCCCCTCTCTTTCATCGAAGATGAAAGCAAAGCTTGAGCCTTAGCATGGTCCATCACTATGACCTCCTTCGGCTCTGTCTCCTCCTTTGAAGCTGGTTCCTTCCTCAACCGGACATAACAGTCCGGGTATGACCCCTTGCTGGGCCAGAATTCCACCTTCTCTAGGGGAACTGAACCCAACTTATCCGACATGACGATCTTTCCAGTCGTCATCGGCATGTGCTCAGCATACCTCCACGGGTTAGCATCTGAGCACAAGGGAAGGTCTTTCACATTGAGCCTTTTCTGGGGCCCATGTGATGGTGCAAGCCTCTGCATCTGCTGTTCCATTGCAACCGCCTTCTCCTGATTCTCCTTCTGCATTTGTTGGATCATTCCAACAATGGAGGAGAGGGCCTGTCCCAGCTCTACTGGGAGAGCGGACGATGTTGAGGGAATAGGCTCAGGGATCTGAACCGGAGTAGCCGACACCTCGTCGACCTCTTCCTCTACAATGTCTGGGGCTTGAACTTCATCCTGGGCTCCTGGCAGGAGGTCTTCCTCCAGACGCTCGGACACGTCAGACATCCTGTCGTCCAACTGGATGTCTTGCAAAGTGACCGCAACTTCAGCATCCACCTGGATCTGAACTTGGGGATCTCCTCTTGAGGCTGGGGAATCACTGCATCAGCTGATGCCCTAGGGAAAAGGTAAGCCCTCATCTTCTCACTTGGAAGATAAGGTCCAGAGGTGTTCTTCTGGAAGCCCCTTACCCAGGTACGAAGCTTCTCCCTTGCTATATCCCTTGATTCCGCCGTCCTAGGGGAATCAAAGGCCTCAGTAATCAGGTTAGTGCACACGGTACATACCTGAGGGTCCCAATACTGGAGATCACCCTTGGAGACAGCGCATGCTGCGTGCCTCCTACAAAACTCATGTCCGCAGAGGTTCTCACTGCGGACGTTGCAGAAAACACTTCCGCACTTTGGATGGTCCTCCTGTAAAGAGAAGAAATTTCCATGAGTATCAAGTGAACTACCTATCACTGGATATGCACAGTTTAGCATAATAAATCAGAAAGGAAAGACACACACTTGTGTTTCCTTCACAACCAATTGTTGCAGCCTTCCAGATAATAAAATCGTATGGTTAATCTGTCCTAGAGTAACCAAAGAAAGTTTCCAGAGGAAACAGGTGTAGCTCACACCTAAGGTATGATTTTAAAATACCGGATAATAGACAAGAAAGAACTCACTTTCTTATCTGTAAGGCAACACCAAAGGGCTGTGCAAGACAACACAAAAGTGTTAGAACACACAGTGCTGTACCAAAACTATACTATAGTTTTCTTCCTACAGTATATTTTATACTGAAGAATACTGGTACAGTATAGAAGGTAATGTGCCGGCCGGCACACACCATAACTAGCTTTAAAGTATACTACTTAACAGCTATAAGGCGGCAGAACGCTGGTTCAAATGCATGTGCCGGCCGGCAGTGACTGCCGGCCGGCAACAGCCAATGTCGGCCGGCAATGACTGCCGGCCGGCAACTACACAAGGTAGTACCCGGCTGCCGGCCACTGCTCCTAGCGACCGGCAGACAAGGGCTTGACAATAGCCGGCCGGCAAAGGTAAACAACCGATGCCGGCCAGCAGCAAAAGAACCAGAGGACTACACCTGCCCGGCTGCCGGCCTCATAGGCCGGCAGCCGGGTCGGGTACAGCACTAGAAGAAAACAGAATGGATGCCGGGATAAGAGCGTAAACTACCTCCAAGCCCGGCAATCCGAAAGAGTGCATATAAGGAAGGGGAGAATCTAATTCAGGCTTCCTGACCAATGTCGTCTGGCTCTACAGGCAGACATGGATGAGGGACCAAGGGAGGTCCGGGCAGCACTCAAAGCAGAAGACCCTTGCCGGCCGGCATACTCTGCCAGCCGGCAAGAGACTGAGTCAATTCCACATCCTAACCTATCCTAGGTCCAGATGTAGAAAGACGTACAGTACTGTAATGGACGGAGTTAGAGGGGGAAGGGACAAAAGAGGGTCCTACCAACCTTGCTTTAGTGAAGAATCACCCGCAGCCGAGAAAACTCATCTTAGCCTAAGGGAGATCCAAGGAGGGAGGCCAGCAATACTTGCCAACCCCCACTGAACCAAAGCAAGGAAGGAGTTGCTACTCCCAGGGAAAGGATCTTATCCTCCCACCGAGAACAGCAACAAGGACTAGTCTGTTAGATCACAAAAGAAGGAATCATCTCATACAGAAACCTTCGGCAGTGACCTAAGGAGGCTAAGCCTCCTATGTCTGTGTCAGGCCAGCGAGGGAGACTCTACCCCAAGCCAGACAAACACAGACTCAGACTAAAAAACTCTGATGTTCTGTCCCTCGCTGAAGCCAGACTTACTGGAACAGGGAGGTACAGTAACACCCCAGTATAGTTATATTGAAAGTTAATTCAGATAAACCACTAGGGTTAAGCCCAAGGCTTAAACAGAGGGAAAGGGATTGCATACCTTCTCCGAAGAAAAGAAAGCAACCGGGGAGTATGAGAAAGTATACTAAGGCACCATAAGCAACTTAGCCTAGGCACCAAGAGAATCGATTACCTAAATCACCGAAACTCACTCGTATACTATCTTGGAAATAATCAACATAATCTTAAATGTATAAAAAACAGCCTAAAGCTTCAATAAAATTTTAAAACACTCGGAAATCCAAAATCATGCAGGAAAGTACTAGGACCAAACGACTAGGCTACATGGCCTAGCGTAGGCCAGAGTTGGCGAATACTTCGCCAAAATAAATAATACTAAAAGCACGAGAAAGGAAATCCTATGTAACGCTAAATAGCTAAAATTTATTAAAGCAAAACAACCGGGAATGTCGCTCTGGCTAACTAAAACTCATACCTAGCGAGCGACAGCGTCCATGACGCCTCCGGTAGGCAACGGCTCTTGTAACAAAGATTATTACTATTAATCACTTTAAAATTTACCAAGAGCCTACATTTATACATAAAAGAAATGGTACTCAACTTATCAGAGGCAGACGAAGTTGGAGAAGCCATGAAAAGATGAATAAATCCAAGATTTGCGAGAAACACAGGAAAAAACACCGAGTTGTTAAGCTACGCAAAAAGGAATACAGATGGCGCCAGGATTGGCGCAATGCACGCTTACAAAACGGGAGAAAGAGAGCCTTGGGAACGGCTCCCCTTTTTCTTTCTCATTTTCGTTTTCTTGCCAATTGACCCCTTCAATGTGTTATCTCTGTTTGGGGTGCAGATTGCCATGTGGCGTGTCAAGAATACGTCCTCTGATATGTCGCGATATCCCTTTCATTAGGGATATTCGCTCCAGGAGTTAGAATTCTGGGTACCGTAAGGTAAATTCTCTGGGAATATCGCCGTAGTTGTAATATACCCTAGGAAGCTACCCTATAGGAACTTCCATCAGGACGACATGGCCATCTCACCCAAAAATAGATTTTTCGCTTCGCTCAAAATCCGTTTTATATATATATATATATATATATATATATATATATATATATATATATATATATATATATACAGTATATATATACTGTATATACTGTATATATATATATATATATATATATATATATATATATATATATATATATATATATCTATATATATATATATATATATATATATATATAAATCTATATATATATACATATATATATATACATTATATACAGTATATACAGTATATATATACTGTATATACTGTATATATATATATATATATATATATATATATAAATTTATATATATATACATATATATATACATATATACTGTATATATTCACATACACACATATATGTGTATATATATATATATATATATATATATATGTATATATATATATATATATATATATTATATACATATATATATACATATATATATATATATATATATATATATGATAAATATTACACATTTAGACGTGTCTAATCACGTGGCCAGGTGCAATTTTGAGACAAGCTGCCATGTTGGAAAACACACCATATTATATAGAAAGAAGGAGGGTTGGAACAATGATGCAGTCCAGTCGAGTCCTGTGGTCAAGTAAGCATTAAGGTCTGTCTGACCCTATAGGTCCCTGCTGGGGGTCAGGCGTTTGCCTACTACATTCTGTCTCCAGAAATCAACATCAATCAACAGAATCACCTGACTCTGAAATTATTGCCATCCAGACCATAGTGTAGAAGTAAGCTTTGAAAAGGGAAGGGGATTCTGAATCCTGCCATCCATGGACAAAGACAGAGAGAGACCAGTCGACAGCAGAAGATAGACAGCAGCATTGTGAATGTCTAAGTGTTTCCCACTCCATCTGCCAAGTTCTACAATTTTGAGTATCCTTGGGCTTAGTGAATGTTAAAATTTCATGCACACTACTTACTCAAGTAATGTAATGAAAATACATGATCCTATCTATACCCAGCAATTCTTGAGGTATTGTTACTTATGTCAAATTAAGGATTCATTATGTTGTGACAAATGAGAGCAACTCTAACTCATATTCACTTTAAGAAGCTTCACTGGAATTCAGAATTAATTTTACGAATCTTCCCACTGGTGGCAGCCGTTAATGGATATTTATCGCGTAATGTTATTAATTCGTGAAAATTAATTTGAAATTATTCACATATACCACTTGATGAGCGTTTAGAAATGCAATCAAAAGGAAATTTTGTAACACAAGGAAATAGAATAACTCGAAAAAGATCTCTATTTTTAAAATGACTGACGAAGTAACTAAAATAAAGTAAGCAATCTTATAAGTGAAGGAGGAAGTAGGTGATATACACACCACACTGAATGGTAAGGCGTTTGAAAATATCAACACTTTCCGATAGAATAGAGAAAAATTTAGGCTATTATGGTGTTCTGCCAAAGAGACGAATAGGTTATAAAATTTACACGTTCCTATCGGCAGAGAACGATGTTGATTCTACGCCCGAGTTTGCCGCACAGATGGAAACTCGCTTAGAAATGATAAAGGATATGATTTTCTTGCTTAAGATCAAAATAATTGCTAATGACAATTGACTGTCTGAAGATGTAGATGAGGTATTGACTTACGTAGCATGTAGAATCCTAGAAATGGATTTTAACGAATAAAAAAAGAAGATAACCAAAACAAAAGGAAATAAGGAGAAAGAAGCCAAGGAACAAATAGGCACATATCCTAAAAGTAAAACTCAGAATAATTTAAATAGTTACCGGGAACTTACATTAAAGTAATGGCACAAATTACCCTAAATACAATATAACCAGAGTGATAAGCAGTTCTTTAGGACAAATTCAGTTCGAGGAAATGATCAATACAGAGGAAATAATGATGGCACATTTAAATCTAGGGGAAGTTCTTATGGAAAAGGCAACTAAAAAAGGGCTAAGTATTGCAAGTATTTTTAGAAGGTTGGTCACAGAGCAGGAATGCTGGTAAAAAAATAAGAAACCACATTACAACATAAAATAAGACACTTCTCGGAATACCCCTCCGGCACAGACAAAGGTAAACTCAAATACTACCAATAGTACAGAGGTAAGCAAATTCGAAAAGTGACTTTAGCCGGTTATAAAGAAAGTCAGCACGATAGGGAAATACCAGATAAGAGGGATAACATAAGTAATGGACGTTCAGCCACGTTGCAGGCGGCTATTTTATCCTATAGAGAGCAGGCATTACCAAATATTTATGTAAAGATAGAAAGAAAGGAAGGTCTCAGTTTGTTAGAATCTGGTATTACAGTTGATATGCTAGGAGTCAATACACTAGCAAATCATTTAGGTATTCCTGCTTCCACTATTCGGGGTGAAAACAATTCAGTTAAAAATGATTACAGACAACCAAATGAAAAGAGATATGAACTATAAGATTACATAGAGAATTATTAACAAGTAGTGTCAAGTGATTTATAGTAGTTTTGTTTTTGAAATGTAATATTTCCCGTTAAAGCCTTAGACATCGATCAAAATGAATCAATGATGAAGATTTTTTTTTCCATTTTTTTTTTCTTTTGTGAAAAGTGTAAGCTGAAAATAAAACTAGATAGTCTGGAAGCATGTTTTCATCTTGCCAATGACAAGTCTTTTACAAAACTGGCCACTTTGTAGGAGATGGAGTTAATAGTTGGAACCGACTCCGAACAAGGAAGGGAAATGGAAGTTGAATAAAAGAAAGCAAAGGTGGTGAGGAGAATTTAAAAATAGGAAATGTAGAGGATAGTAAATATACTCCTTTTAACTATGAATTTATGATAGACACCATAAAGAATGTCAACTGTGAATAGCATAGAATAGAATAGGATAGAATCAAATAGAATAGTATAAATAGAAAGGAATTCCAAGAGTTACTGCTGTAGGCAAATGAAATATTAATGAAGTTATGTTGCTTCGCAAATCATATATAAAAATTTATATTTCCATAGGCAAATGAAATAAAAAGAAGTCATGTGGCTATAGGGAAAGGGAATATAAAAAAGCTAAAAATCATAAGTATTATGAATGAGTTATGTAGCTGATAAGTAAATGAAATATAGTGGTCAGATTGAAATATGATATAATAAGCTAGAGACTAGCTAAAGAAATCATATTCATGCCTAATAAGAAAACAGGCATAAAAAAATGTAAAGAAGTCTTAACTATAATGGGTTGCCAAATTTTGTCAGAATAGACAAGTATTTAGTTCACGTGAAGGGAAATGGCTTTGAATATTTTGAATATAAACGACTCCGATGAAATACTTCATCTGAATGGCGGATAAAGTAATCAAAGTATGAGAAGGAGGATAATCTATAATTTGGAGCTTAAATAAAGGGATAGATAAAGAGGTAAATAACACTGATTTTTCATAATACAGAGAAGATTAATAAGAAGATTAAACTGAAATAGGCACAGAATAACTATTTCAGGTGATAGGTTAGGTAGAACAAACGGGCTGCAACACAAAATAAACTAGAGGGGCACTCAGTAGAGTGCAGACCTCTATCGCAGCAGCTTATTCTCGATCTTTTGCTTGATCCTGACCTTGCCCTTTGACCCTAACATGTATTAACTGATGTGGATTATCATACACGCAAATGTGAACCAAGTTTGAAGTCTCTATGACAACGATGTCCAAACTTATGACTGATTACGTGAATTGGATACATTGCCTGACCGTGACCTTGACCTTTGACCTTAACCTTCCAAAATCTTATCATTTCACTACTCTACGATTAAAATTGGGGCTAAGAAGCTGTTCGCCAACAAACATACATACACACACAAACGAACAAACACACATCATGATTTTCCCATGATGTTATTAGAAATAAAGATGGAAGTTAAAGACTAGTAATAGATTACAATATGTTGAATTAGAATGCAGTTCCGGATAGAAAGTCTGACCAAATAATAAATGATGTTTTGTCTCATTAATTGAGGAGCAGAGGTACCCTCGTCGTTAGATTTACTAACTTGATATTGACAAGTGCTATATACGAAGAAATACAAGCGATTAACGGCTTTCAACATTCATAAAGAATATTTAGAATTTTGAGTGATGCCGATGGGCTCACATCAGCTCCTTTGACTTTGTCAGATTAATTTTACACATTTAGGTGACATAGAGAATATAAAAGTATATTTAAATGCTGTTAAAATGTTAAATGGAGATATAGTGGGCCATTTAAAAGCATTATAACTAGTCTTGGAAAGATCCAGAATATCAGGGTTAAAGATTAAGATTGAGAAGTGTTAAATCCCTAGAATGAATAGGACATGCAATGAGCGTAGATAGTTTACGCATGTAAAAAGAGAAATGAAGGTTAATGTGAAATATCCTGATTAACAACAACTTGAAATGTGTAGGAAGATTTTAAAGAATGTTATGATCTCATAGATTGATTATGCAGCATTTTGCTACCGTAGTCAAGCCAATAGCAGAAGTAGCCAAGAAAGATATTGTGTGAAAAAAAAAGGCTTTTAACAATGATGGGAAAAATTAATAATTGATCCTACATTAGTATATCCAAAGTTTTACCAAGGAGTTTTATGTAGCATATGATGCCTCAAATACACAATGGGAGATGTTTTATTCCAGAAAGATAAAACCCGAATGAAGGTAGTGTATTATGATAATAGTCTTAATAACGTTGAAAAAAAACTAAGATACAACCAGGAAGGAATGTTTACACATTCATTGAGACTTGATAATTTTCAGGAATATTAAGTTAGGCATAAAGTATATGTACTGAGTGATCATAAACCTATTGCGATCTTTTCAAACGGAGGGCTTTTACTAACAATTCATAAATCAAATCATTGGTTCCATAGTGTACTGGAGTTCGCCCTGAATTTAGATACATTACTGGTAAGTTTATTACATTAACAGATGGATTATCTAAAACACTGGAAGATATTAAGATGTTTATCACTACCAATATTTTTTGTCTCAATTGTCAGGTAGGAGACGTAGGTCTAGAGTTAAAATAGAACAAGAGAAACAAGAGATTGTTAGAAATAATATAGGTGACTTACTACAGAATAAGAATTCTAGGTTAGAATTTGAAATTAATCAATTAAATATTTACAAAATGAATAGAGGGAGAATACTTGCTAAAGACTGTATATTCCTGACATATTAACCAACGAAGTACTAGCAATAACTCGTGCTCACAAATTAGCGTTACATCCAGAAATCGAAACCAGTACATATAATAAAGAATTATTTTTGACCTAAAGGTACGTTTTGTATGCAGCA
The DNA here is from genome assembly GCF_036898095.1 of Palaemon carinicauda. Classification (NCBI taxonomy): domain Eukaryota; kingdom Metazoa; phylum Arthropoda; class Malacostraca; order Decapoda; family Palaemonidae; genus Palaemon; species Palaemon carinicauda. The sequence goes on from NC_090725.1 coordinate 180,761,504, forward strand.
ATTGTTGCGATCATCGCTCAGCAATCATCGCCCAGCGATCATCGCTGAGCACTAATTACATTTATTCCTATCGGAATGTTTTGCAACTAGCAATTATCGCTACAGTGGCGGGCGATCATCGTTGGCTCCAAATAGTCGCTCGTTGCAAAACAACCCCAAAGGAATAAATGTAATTAGTGCTCAGCTATGATCGCAACAATCGCTACATGCAAAACGTACCTAAATAGAGACGTTGAAAGTTTGTGAGTAAATGCCCCACGTGTAATAAGTTTATAGACCATGTAGAATTTAGTCCTTCTAGAAAGTACCAATATATTTCAAATCCCTTTGAGGTAGTTAAAAATAAGGTCCCATGTGGTCCATATGGGACCTTTTTCATAGATTATCAACTTGATAAGAGATAAGAGATAATAGATAAGAGATAAGAGATAAGAGATAAGAGCGCTGCATCAGTAGTAGAAGAATTAAAGGCCAGACATTTGTGTTTGGAGATCATTTTCTCGGTCAATGCACCGGATTTACCAGTGAATGAAAAAGAATAATTATGCAATATTTTTCAAGTAATAAAGGTGAGAGAGAGATAGCACCCTATAAGCCAAGTTCAAATGGAACAGTAGAAGAAAGGGATATCCTGCCAACTATAATTAGTCCCACCTCAGAGACAGATAATCTTTTAAAAGATGACAAATTTACATTGCATAACTCGGTAAATGAATATATATTAAAATAAATGTAATCCGAGTTCTGATTGATAAATGTGCCTCTCAATAATTGAGGGACGCCCTTACATCGTTGGAGATATTTAGGAATATGATACGAGAAGATTTTATAAAGTTAGGGGTACTATTGATAATTCATGTAAAGAAGCTCATATGTGATTCAACCTTCACAGGTGTACGGAGATAATTTCCAAGATTAATGAAATAATGAGGCCAGTTAATAAAAAAATATTTAATTGCATTTTATTGGTAGTGCATTGAGTGCCATTTATTGTAACAGAAGAAAACCATGATTTAAGTCTAAACGATAGACTGGATAAAATGAAAACTGTGTAAAAAGTTAAATAGTTATTCTTTATTAATCAAGTTAAGAGGAATTTAACTAATATATATGAAGGAAGAGAAAATATTGAAACAATTCTGATGTAAAAAGGGAAATAGGTGAACTCTGTTAATCAAGTTAACCTGAATATAACTAATAAAATTTAAGAAAGGGAAAATATTAAAACAAGTCAAGATATAAAAATGTAAAAGGGGTGAACATAAGAATAGTATTCTTAGTCCCGTCATAATTACACAGAAAATGGGATACATTAGATACAAAGGTATCAGTTTTATTAATTGCACCCTTTCCCTTTGAAAATTGAAAATAAAACATTTAGTTTGAAAAACACACGAAAATCTAGTTAGCACTTGATGTAAATAAACAATTAATCTTCCAATGAAAAAATGGGAAATAGAAAGTGAAGAAATTAAAATGGCCTGTCAATGGTTTTTCATATTGACAGGTATTGTTATTTAATAGCATTGAGATGTTAGCTTTTTATAATTCTAATGTTATGATCTGCCTTTAAAGGCATTACAATTGAGGGGTGACATTATTGTTGATATGAATTAAACTAAAACAATCAAGGTATCGGAAAAAAATCACACTTTTATGGTATGCAGGTTGTAGTGACCTATTTGGTAACGTCCCTGACTGGTGATCACCAGACTGGAGTTCGAGTCCCCCTTAAACTCATTAGCTGTTTTGGTCGCTGTAACCCTACCTTCCTTGTGAGCTAAGGATGGTGGGGAGTATTGCCTATAGGTCCCTCAGCTAAGTCATCAGCAGTCATTTCCTGACCCTCTTTGGTCTTAGCTTCAATGGAGATGGGGCATGGGTGCTGATCTTATGTATATATGGTCAGTCTCTAGGGCATTATCCCGCTTGATAGGGCAGTGTCAATGTCCCTTGCCTCTGCCCTTCATAAACGGTCTTTAAACCTCCCAACTATGGTTCAATTATTCATAAAACAGTTTTACTATGTTCCAAGTGTGTTTCTTCATTATGCGATCAATAACATGTCGATTAAAAAGAATTAAGAAACTAAGGTATAAAACTGAAATTGGAAATTTAAACGTAATGGAAACTATATATTTTTTACTGATTATATTATCTTTTATAAACAAGAAGTTGAATAATTTTTAAAGATGTTTAATGTTTTTCTAAAAAAATTCATTACCCTAAGTGTACGGTAAGGTGAAATATTAATTTAAGATATTGAATGAAATGATTGATTTATATAGCTGGGGAGCCAGTATTGTATCATTTGTTGCACGCTAA
>NC_090725.1:180782220-180789720 GCF_036898095.1 Palaemon carinicauda
TTTTTACGTGTTTTTCATATTCAAATAAGCCATATATATTTTTGATATATTAATGTCTGGATTCTCTTAACAACCTCGGGATCACGGACCCAGGCGAAATCTCACAAAGACAAGAGCTTGGCTCCGGCCGGGAATCAAACCCTGGTCGGCAAGCTTATATAGACAGTGACTAACCCACTTGGCCACGAACAAAGATAAAAGTCAATGACAATTCTACTATACTTATTCCTGTCGAATTCTGGTATTTTGTACTTAGAATTGAAATCAACCCATCTTCACCATCGTAGCTAATTGGTAGTTTGTTACTTGGCATTCAATTAATGATAAATGTTGCACATTTTTACGTGTTTTTCATATTCAAATAAGCCATATATATTTTTGATATATTAATGTCTGGATTCTCTTAACAACCTCAGGATCACAGACCCAGGCGAAATCTCACAAAGACAAGAGCTTGGCTCCGGCCGGGAATCGAACCCTGGTCGGCAAGCTTATATAGACAGTGACTAACCCACTTGGCCACGAACAAAGATAAAAGTCAATGACAATTCTACTATACTTATTCCTGTCGAATTCAGGTATTTTGTACTTAGAATTGAAATCAACCCATCTTCACCATCGTAGCTAATTGGTAGTTTGTTACTTGGCATTCAATTAATGATAAATTTTGCACATTTTTACGTGTTTTTCATATTCAAATAAGCCATATATATTTTTGATATATTAATGTCTGGATTCTCTTAACAACCTCGGGGGTTAGTCACTGTCTATATAAGCTTGCCGACCAGGGTTCGATTCCCGGCCGGAGCCAAGCTCTTGTCTTTGTGAGATTTCGCCTGGGTCTGTGATCCCGAGGTTGTTAAGAGAATCCAGACATTAATATATCAAAAATATATATGGCTTATTTGAATATGAAAAACACGTAAAAATGTGCAAAATTTATCATTAATTGAATGCCAAGTAACAAACTACCAATTAGCTACGATGGTGAAGATGGGTTGATTTCAATTCTAAGTACAAAATACCTGAATTCGACAGGAATAATTATAGTAGAATTGTCATTGACTTTTATCTTTGTTCGTGGCCAAGTCACTGTCTATATAAGCTTGCCGACCAAGGTTCGATTCCCGGCCGGAGCCAAGCTCTTGTCTTTGTGAGATTTCGCCTGGGTCTGTGATCCCGAGGTTGTTAAGAGAATCCAGACATTAATATATCAAAAATATATATGGCTTATTTGAATATGAAAAACACGTAAAAATGTGCAAAATTTATCATTAATTGAATGCCAAGTAACAAACTACCAATTAGCTACGATGGTGAAGATGGGTTGATTTCAATTCTAAGTACAAAATACCTGAATTCGACAGGAATAAGTATAGTAGAATTGTCATTGACTTTTATCTTTGTTCGTGGCCAAGTGGGTTAGTCACTGTCTATATAAGCTTGCCGACCAGGGTTCGATTCCCGGCCGGAGCCAAGCTCTTGTCTTTGTGAGATTTCGCCTGGGTCTGTGATCCCGAGGTTGTTAAGAGAATCCAGACATTAATATATCAAAAATATATATGGCTTATTTGAATATGAAAAACACGTAAAAATGTGCAAAATTTATCATTAATTGAATGCCAAGTAACAAACTACCAATTAGCTACGATGGTGAAGATGGGTTGATTTCAATTCTAAGTACAAAATACCTGAATTCGACAGGAATAAGTATAGTAGAATTGTCATTGACTTTTATCTTTGTTCGTGGCCAAGTGGGTTAGTCACTGTCTATATAAGCTTGCCGACCAGGGTTCGATTCCCGGCCGGAGCCAAGCTCTTGTCTTTGTGAGATTTCGCCTGGGTCTGTGATCCCGAGGTTGTTAAGAGAATCCAGACATTAATATATCAAAAATATATATGGCTTATTTGAATATGAAAAACACGTAAAAATGTGCAAAATTTATCATTAATTGAATGCCAAGTAACAAACTACCAATTAGCTACGATGGTGAAGATGGGTTGATTTCAATTCTAAGTACAAAATACCTGAATTCGACAGGAATAAGTATAGTAGAATTGTCATTGACTTTTATCTTTGTTCGTGGCCAAGTGGGTTAGTCACTGTCTATATAAGCTTGCCGACCAGGGTTCGATTCCCGGCCGGAGCCAAGCTCTTGTCTTTGTGAGATTTCGCCTGGGTCTGTGATCCCGAGGTTGTTAAGAGAATCCAGACATTAATATATCAAAAATATATATGGCTTATTTGAATATGAAAAACACGTAAAAATGTGCAAAATTTATCATTAATTGAATGCCAAGTAACAAACTACCAATTAGCTACGATGGTGAAGATGGGTTGATTTCAATTCTAAGTACAAAATACCTGAATTCGACAGGAATAAGTATAGTAGAATTGTCATTGACTTTTATCTTTGTTCGTGGCCAAGTGGGTTAGTCACTGTCTATATAAGCTTGCCGACCAGGGTTCGATTCCCAGCCGGAGCCAAGCTCTTGTCTTTGTGAGATTTCGCCTGGGTCTGTGATCCCGAGGTTGTTAAGAGAATCCAGACATTAATATATCAAAAATATATATGGCTTATTTGAATATGAAAAACACGTAAAAATGTGCAAAATTTATCATATATATATATATATATATATATATAAATATGTATATATATATATATATATATATATATATATATATATATATATATATATATATATATATATATATATATATATATATAAATTTATATATATGTATTATAGCCACGAAAGGAAAAATGAAAAGACTTGATTGGAGTTAGTACTTTCATCCACTAAGGACATCAACAGACTCAACATTGTTGGGTTTGTTGATGTCCTTAGTCCTGTGACGGCCGAGAGAAAGGTTATGACTCAAAGGCAGGATGCAATCAACTGAGTAACTTTATTAAAGAACACTCTCCTTTATATACAAAAGGCAACAGGAACTTTCATGTTCGAGAAACAGACAATGTTAGAGAGGAAACATGCAGACATGTTTATTCTGGTTCATTTTAGTGCGAGGGAAGAGTGCAGATACAAGCATAATATATACAAAATATTTTATGTACGATCGTGTGACATGGCTCCCCCCCTAAAAATGACATACTGTACATGTTAAATAGGGCGCCCTGATCTAGAGAGGCGAACTGTAGGCGGGTCATCTGGCAGTAGATAAGCAGGTTTTAAACGATCAATGGAGACCCAGTCTTCTTTGCCACAAATGTTTAGTAGGAATGCTTTCGGACTGCGTCGTATCACAAGGAAAGGGCCCGTGTAAAGGGGTGTTAGCGGTGGCTTGGTAGTGTCGTTGCGCAGGAAGACGTGCGTTTCAGAGTACAAGTCTGTTGGTATGTGATGCTTCGCTGGGGCTTGTAAATCTGGTGGCATGGAGTAAATTTTTCCACGACGTGACGTATGCGCTGAAGATCATCGGAGGAGGTTGTAGCAGGAAAAAATTCGGCAGGGACGACCAAAGGGTCGCCATACACCATTTCAGCTGCCGAGACGTCGAGGGCGTCTTTAGGAGTGGTCCTTAGTCCCAGGAGGACCCAGAAAAGGTGAGTAAACCAGTTTGAATCCTTGCAGCGGGACATCAAAGCTGCTTCGAGGGTACGATGAAAACGTTCAACCATTCCATTGGCAGCGGGGTTGTAGGCCGTTGTAGATTCGTTAATGATGTCCACAATTGAGAGGTGAAAGTGGTTCCCCTGTCAGAAGTAATATGCTCAGGGATACCAAATCTTGCAATCCATCCAGAGAGTAAGGCAGATGTACATGAGGCGGACGTTGCAGTTTCCATGGGAATGGCTTCAGGCCAACGGGTGGAGCGGTCGATGAAGGTAAACAGGTAACGGTGTCCTTGTGATGTGGGTAGGGGGCCTACAACGTCTACGTGAATGTGTGCGAAACAATGCTGAGGTTGAGGAAAGGTGCCCACTCCTGAATCCGTGTGTCGATGTACTTTGGAAGTTTGGCAAGAAGTACAGGCGCTGACCCAATCCTTAGCATCCTTAGAAATGCCATGCCAAATGAACTTTGCCTTCAGCAGCTGTGTAGTAGAACGGCACGAGGGATGTGAAAGGTCGTGAATGAAATCAAACACCTGTCGGTGCATGGGAGCAGGAATCCAAGGTCGTGGTCTGCCAGTACTGATGTCACAGAGGAGGGTGGTGTTGGAGTCGTCGAGGGGGAAGTCTTCCCAACGGAGGGACGTGCAGGATGTCCTACATGCTTCATATTCTGGATCCTGTCGTTGGGCTTCAGCCAGGGCATTGTAATCCAATTCCAGTTGAACGGCAGCCAACGTGTTTCTTGACAGGGCATCGGCAACGGGATTCATTTTCCCAGGGACGTATTGAAGGGTGCAATTGTATTCAGCCACAGCGGAGAGATGTCGGCGTTGACGGGCGGACCAGGCGTCAGACTGTCGAGTAAAGGCGTGCACCAGAGGTATGTGGTCTGTGCGAATGACGAAGGGCGTACCTTCTAAGAAATGACGAAAGTGACGGACAGCCGAGTGCACCGCCAGCAATTCTCGATCGAAGGTAGAATAGCCCGATTCTGCCTTGGACAGTTTTCTGCTGAAGAAGGCCAATGGGCGAGGCGAGCCGTTGACCACCTGCTCGAGTACTGTACCAATAGCGACGTCGCTGGCATCGGTGGAGAGAAGGAGAAGGGCATGTGGGATAGGAAAAGTGAGAGCCGCAGCAGTTGATAGGGCCTTCTTTGCATTGCAGAAGGCTGCTTCTTGAAGGGGACCCCACTTCAGGTCCTTTGGCTTGCCCTTGAGGGAGGCGTAGAGGGGAGCAAGAGTGGCGGCAATGGCGGGCAAAAAAACGGTGATAATAGTTGATCATGCCTAAGAATTCCTGCAGAGCTTTGACGGTTGAGGGCGCGGGGAAGTTCTGAACGGCTGCTACCTTCTCAGGGAGGGGATGGACTCCTTCAGGAGTGATGCGGTGCCCTAAGAACGACACTTCGTTGGCGCCAAAGGTACACTTGTCGTTCCGGACTACAAGGCCGTTTTTTTGCAGGCGGTCGAGCACGATGCGCAGGTGACGGAGGTGTTCCTGTTTTGAGGAGGAGAACACAAGTATGTCGTCCACATAACATACACAGAAAGGGAGGTCCCCTAAGATGCCATCCATGAGACGTTGATACGTGGCCCCAGCATTACGAAGGCCAAAACAGGAGTAATTGAAGGTGTATGTACCAAACGGAGTGGTGATGGCAGTCTTGGGGATGTCTTCTGGGTTCATAGGCACCTGATAATACCCCTTCAGGAGATCGAGCGTAGAGAAAACCTTTGCCTTCTGCAAGTAGGCGGTCACGTCGGCAACGTTTGGGAGGGAGTAGTGATCCGGTTCTGTTTGCATGTTCAGGCGCCTGTAATCCCTGCACGGACGGAGGGAGCCGTTTTTCTTCAGAACGATGTGTAAGGGTGACGACCATGGGCTGGAGTTCCGGTCGTCTTGATATGGTGATAAATACCGTGCATGGCAGGAACTGTGGGCGTTTGGCGAAGTTCTGGACGGAAAACTTAGGGGTACGACGTGAGGAGGTGTGCGTAGTCATCCGTGGGTGCGCTGATGGGGAGGGCAAGGTTAGAGGGGGCGGGTTAAAGAGGTGTCGACAAGTAAGAGTCTGCATTGACCAATCGTTGGTGGGCTACATCGACCAGAAGATGGAAATGAGAGAGGAAATCTGCACCGAGGATTGGCATTGTGACATCAGCAACGAGAAACTTCCAATTGAATTTACTGTTTCCGAACGATAATGTGAGGTTCTCGTAACCGTAGGTGGGTATCGCAGATCCGTTGGTAGCTACCAAGCGGACGTCGGCAGATGTAGACACACTACGTCGTGTCTTGAAGAGTTCCCTTGGCAAAAGAGAACGACAAGCACCCATGTCTACCAAAAATCGCACGCCCGTTCCTGCATCATGTAAAAAGAAAAGACTAGAAACACGGGAGGTCACCGCCATGAGCGATGGCCTACTTACACGTTTTTTGGCCACTGACAATCCTCGGCACATTTCTTCGCGGTTGCCCCGAATCTGAAGTGGTAGTAGTAAAACTGCGGCGGATGGGAGGTAGTAAGTGGCTGTAGAAGTCGTTTGTTGGGGCGCAAGCGATTGGTTCGGGGTGGGTGGCTTTGTCGCCGCTTCGGCACGTCATGGGGTAGGCGTGTATGTCCTACGGCATTCATGTCAGCTTCGGTAGACGTTGAATAGGCATCCTCTTCGTTAGGGGTGGAGGCGTTGATGGAGGTCTTGAAGTGGCTGTCCATAAGGACGTCGGCTTTGGTCATCAAGTCCTTTATGGGTAAACTATCGACATCGGGTATGGCAGCGCGTACAGGTCCGGGTAAACGGCATATCCAAAGGGCACGAAGTAGGTTCACCTCACGAGGAGAGCCGTCTGCGGCAGGTTGAAGGTGAACGATACTGGTCATTTCCCTGATGGCAAGCGAAGCCCTTTGGTCCCCGAACGGTTGTTGAGAGAGCTGAAAAAGCTTTGCTATACGGGCAGTTGGCAACGGCGAGTACTGCTGCAGAAGGTATGTTTTGAGGGCGTCTTACGCTATTGGGGTGTCTCCTTGTTCCCAAAGCCAGTCGGATATTTCTGGGAAGGTGTCCTCGGGTATCGCTGCGAGATCATAATCAGCTTTGGTGGTTGAGCGAGTCACGCCGTTGATACAAAACTGGAATTTTGTGCGCTGAAACCAAGCAAACCCCTCTCTGCTGGTGAATGACGAAAGTTTCAATTGGGGAGCCACCGCGCCAGCTTCCGTAGAGTCCGCCATAGTACCAACGATGGCGGGGCGAGGGGGGGTGGGGGTGGAAGGCGTTGGGAGCGAGTCGACTTCCGGTGTCACCAATGTGACGGCTGAGAGGAAGGTTATGACTCAAAGGCAGGATGCAATCAACTGAGTAACTTTATTAAAGAACACTCTCCTTTATATACAAAACCTCAAGGCAACAGGAACTTTCATGTTCGGGAAACAGACAATGTTAGAGAGGAAACACGCAGACATGTTTATTCTGGTTCATTTTAGTGCGAGGGAAGAGTGCAGATACAAGCATGATATATACAAAATAATTTATATACGATCGTGTGACACACGGTTGGTACAGTCCTATGCTAAATACTATAAAACTTCTACAAATAGCCATGTTTCTCCTCCTTTCAAATATTTTTTAATATATGTGTACTACACAAGTTATTAATTTTAATGGCTTTGACATTGTAATTTTCCTGACATTTACCATCCACACTTTACTTCCAGGAAGAGTTATTATTAAAGAAACCTTCATATCCTCTAACCTTAGCTACCATTCACACTCCAAGTTTCTTCCTAATTTTACTAAGAAAACCTGAAATATTAATTGAATTCCTTACTTTCTAACCTATCTCTCATCCCGTTAAGCCATCGTCTGATTCATTTCATACGAAAAGAAAAAAACAAGACGGAACCAATTCCGCTTTT
>NC_090725.1:180799738-180802238 GCF_036898095.1 Palaemon carinicauda
AACATAAAATAGGTTACACTCTGAACAAGGAATGTTATATATTACATTATTATCATTTCCAGAACTATTCTTAATTAACATGTTTTTTAACGTACAATTATATTTAAAAACTACAGCAATGTCTAGTTTTTTCAAAAGGGGAATAACATCTAAAAAACAAACATGAAATGGCAAACAAAGCATATTATTAATGGTTTCCTTTCTCTCTAATTGAACACTATAAAATGTTTTCTTAGCCTTATTCATACATTTTTCTAAGAAATATTTAGGATAACAAAGATCTGTTGCAATTTTTTCTATTTTAGTGAACTCCTTCTCAATGTAATCTGGGCTACAAATTCTCAATGCCCTAAGGTACATGGAGGAAAAAACTGAATGCTTATTATTTTTATAGTGACTGGAGTAAAAATGTACATATGAAAAATTATTTGTAGGCTTTCTATATATGGAAAACTTAAATTTATCTGTTTCTCTAACTATTAAAACGTCTAAAAATGGGATACGGTTATTTTCTTCATTTTCTATAGTGAATTTTATTGATGGTACTAATGAATTAATGATTGAAACAAAGCCCTCAAGATTAAAATTTTCTTCTAAAATACCTAGAACATCATCAACATATCGATACCACACAATTTGAGAAGACCACACTGAAGGGATTAATCTAGATTCAAAAAATTCCATATATATGTTGGATAAAAGTGGGGGACAAAGGATTACCCATAGCCATACCAAAAACCTGTTCATAGAAATCTCCATTAAAACTAAATTTACACTTTTTAATGCACAAACAAATGAGCTCAATAATAGTATGGGTTGATAAAGGTAAATCATAAGCATCTAAAATACCCGACAGGAAATCCAATAAGTCATCAACCGGCACTTTGGTAAACAATGAAGTTACATCAAAACTTACTAATCTATGTCTAGACGTAAGGTTAACTTTTTGTAATTTTTCGCAAAGATCAACAGAATTTTTTATATGAGAGGTTGAAATAGATCCTAAGATCGAGGAAAGTAATTTGACTAAATATTTGGATAATTTATAGTTAATAGAACCTGTAGCACTGATAATTGGTCTGATTGGATATCCTGTTTTATGGGTTTTAATTAAACCATATAAATAAGGCAAAGACGGACCAGTAGAGATATCCCATCACCGAATAAATAAGCCCTTTAGCAATATCGATGTTACACTGGGGAATTTTCTTAGTTTTTTCCAATTTTACAAAGGCAGAGGCAATATCTACACTATTAGGTTTTTTATTTACTGCGAATGATAAACCATACCCCAAGGCCTTTTTTACTTCACTGGATACAGGTTTATCAGACAAATTTATAACACAATTTTCTTGAAAATTCTTGTTCCAATCACTCGCCTGTATTAGTCTATTCAATTCATTTTCCAAATGAACACTTAAAACTTGTAATTTCTCTCTAAGTCGGGAGTAGATCACGTTCAATACGGGTGTTCTCCAGTCAAGAGGAACATCACGCATAAAATCAAATTTAGTCTTGCGTAACTGCTTGAATAATTGTTGTTCTGACCTTCTTGTAGTTTCCAGATGTTTCTTCAGGGATAGAACACTAAAATCACTAAATGGTGGGTCAATATCCTTTCTTATTCGAGTTATTAGTTATTATGAACAAAACAACTTATTTAGAAAAGATGTATGTACTTTTATCTGATGTTTCCACTTACATAAAATTAAGAGTTAATCCCTTAGACGAGGTCATCAAAGATTTTATTAAAAACTTAAAATCTATCTTAAAACAAGAAAAATCCTTAATTAATGCCTTTATCTCTACTGGTCCGTCTTTGCCTTATTTATATGGTTTAATTAAAACCCATAAAACAGGATATCCAATCAGACCAATTATCAGTGCTACAGGTTCTATTAACTATAAATTATCCAAATATTTAGTCAAATTACTTTCCTCGATCTTAGGATCTATTTCAACCTCTCATATAAAAAAATTCTGTTGATCTTTGCGAAAAATTACAAAAAGTTAACCTTACGTCTAGACATAGATTAGTAAGTTTTGATGTAACTTCATTGTTTACCAAAGTGCCGGTTGATGACTTATTGGATTTCCTGTCGGGTATTTTAGATGCTTATGATTTACCTTTACCAACCCATACTATTATTGAGCTCATTTGTTTGTGCATTAAAAAGTGTAAATTTAGTTTTAATGGAGATTTCTATGAACAGGTTTTTGGTATGGCTATGGGTAATCCTTTGTCCCCACTTTTATCCAACATATATATGGAATTTTTTGAATCTAGATTAATCCCTTCAGTGTGGTCTTCTCAAATTGTGTGGTATCGATATGTTGATGATGTTCTAGGTATTTTAGAAGAAAATTTTAATCTTGAGGGCTTTGTTTCAATCATTAATTCATTAGTACCATCAATAAAATTCACTATAGAAAATGAAGAAAATAACCGTATCCCATTTTTAGACGTTTTAATAGTTAGAGAAACAGATAAATTTAAGTT
>NC_090725.1:180834963-180995941 GCF_036898095.1 Palaemon carinicauda
CTTGTCCATTAAGGAGCCTGAGGTATCTTAAACCACCTGTTGGGCAGCCACCACAGGACCGAGTGAACGTATCAAGCCTCCTGTGGTTCACGTCTTTGAGGTAATGTACTGTGAATGTGGTTTGTCTTTCCACACACCAGCTTGGTGGACCTGCAACACGGAAAAAGTTGTGTTTGAACGCCAGGGAAGTACTAATTCCCCTGACGTTGTGAGCTCTAAGTCGATGAGCTTGAGGGGGATCTGGAGACATGGCTCTTTCGATTACCTGGCATATCCAGGAGAATACTGTGTTCTTTGTGATCCTCCTATTTACTCTGCCTGAACTAACAAACAGTGATGTTAGTCTGGGCCGTGTTGCTGCAGTGCATTTAACATAGTATCTCAAACTCCTCACTGGGCATAGTAACAATCGATCTGCATCATTGGTTAAAGAACAAACACACAATCAGAAAGGGCCCAAATCTAAGGTACAGCACCCCCGGATTTTGAGTCTTCGTAATAAACTCAGGGACGAATCTGAGAGTCACTTCCCCCAATCCCCTTGAATCAGCGATGTCAGATGAGAGGCCATGAAGTTCACCGACTCTTTTTGGCGAGGCTAAAGAGAGCAGGAACGCCATCGTCAATGTGATATTTCAGTCCGTTGCATGGCGTATTGGCTTGCAGGGAGGCCCTTTAGGGACCTCAGTACGCGAACCACGTTCCAAGGAGGCGGCCTAATCTCAGACTGGGGCAAGTGATCTCTTAACTCCATATGAGTATAAAAAGTTCCAACGAAGAGGAAATATCTCCTCCTTTCAGCCTCAAGGCGAGGCTCAAGGCTGAGCGACAGCCTTCATCACCGATACTGAAAGGAGCTTTTCCTCTCGTAGGTATACAAGAAACTCTGCTATCACTGGAATAGTGGCATCCAGTGGAGAGATTCCTTCCACGACACCAACCACAGAAGACTCTCCACTTGGCCTGGTAGACCAAGGCCGAGGACCTACGCAAGTGTCCGGACATTCATTCAGCAACTTGTTGTGAAAAGCCCTTCTGAGTGAGGAAATGTTGGATAGTCTTCACACGTGAAATCTTCAGTGTCTTGTGGAAGATATTCATGTGTGGCTGTTTGAGTAGATCTGTTCGTGGAGGGAGTTCTCTCGGTCGATCTACGAGTAGTTGCAGGAGGTCTGGGAACAACTCTGCGTGATGCCATAGCGGAGCTGCAAGGGTCATCAAAAGATCTTTGGACGGTCTGGTTTTGTTGAGCAGTCTTCTCATCAGACAAAACGGGGGTAAGGCGTACACGTCAATGATGTCCCACCGTTGTTGGATACATCTTGCTATAGAGCCTGAGGATTAAGAACTGGAGAACAGTAAAGCAGGAGCTTGCTGTTCAGAGGTGTTGCAAACAGGTCTACAGTTAGGGAACCCCAAAAAGTCAGGACTTTGTTGGCTATCTGACAATTCAAAGACCATTCGGAGCCTACTATCCGAGTCGTTCTGCTCAGATTGTCCGCTAGCACATTCCTCTTGCCAAGAATGAAGCGAGCTGATAAGAGCCACCAAATGTTCTTCTGACCATCTGAGGATCTCTACTGCAAGATGGCATTCCACAACTTGGTAACATCTGGAATAGAACTTCTAGAATACTGTGTAGTATTGAGCCTCATGATGGAGAAGGCCTGGCTATTAGAATTAACTGCCTGCCTAGTATTATGAACAGGCTAGAATTGTCCAGGGAGATCTGAATGTAAAGGATGGTCAGAGTTACGAAAAATGTTATGCAACATGCATAATGAACTAATTGAACAATGGTGCCAAAGATTAATATCTAGATCAAGAATAAGAAATTTAATAGACCGTAAGTTTCTGTCCAACAAATTAAGGTGAGAATCAGCAGCTGAACACCAGACAGGAGAACAATACTCAAAACAAGGTAGAATGAAAGAATTAAAACACTTCTTCAGAATACATTGATCACCGACAATCTTGTAAGACTTTCTAAATAAGCCAATGTTTTGTGCAATTGAAGAAGACACAGACCTATCGTGTTTCTCAAAAGTAAATTTGGTGTCGAGAATCACACCTAAAATTTTAAAAGTGTCATACAAATTTAAAGAAACATTATCAATACTGAGATCCGGATGTTGAGGAGCCACCGTCCTTGACCTACTTACAATCATACTTTGAGTTTTGTTAGGATTCAACTTCATACCCAATAATTTGCACCATGCACTAATTTTAGCTAAATCTCTATTAAGGAATTCACCAACCCCAGATCTACATTCAGGGGATGGAATTGATGCAAAGAGAGTAGCATTATCTGCATATGCAATAAGCTTGTTTTCTAGGCCAAACCCCATGTCATGTGTATGTAGTATGAAAAGTAATGGGCCAAGAACACTACCCTGTGGAACACTGGATATCACATTCCTAGACACTATGGTGCCCATCAACAACTCCTCTTTGAGATCTATCACTTAAAAAATCAATAATAATGCTAAGTAATGACCCACCCACTCCCAACAGTTTCAGTTAGAAAACAAGGGCCACATGATTAACACGGTCAAAGGCAGCACTAAAATCAAGGCCAATCATACGAACTTCCTGACCACAATCAAGGGATTTCTGTACAGCATTGGAGATTGTAAGAAGGGCATCACATGTTCCAAGGCCTTTACAAAAACCAAATTGCAAACTAGGGAGTAGATGATTACCTTCAGGAAACCTATTAAGACGTTTTGCCAAAAGACGTTCAAAAACTTTAGATAATATGGGAGTTATGGAAATTGGGCGGTAATCAGTGGGACTTGAGCTACCACAAACACATTTACAGAGAGGAGTAACATTACCAATTCTCCAACAAGTGCTAAAAGCTCCTCTTCTTGCTAACTTGCGCAAAATAACAGATAACTTTGGAGCTAAGAAATCTGCTGTCTTTATAAAAAACAAAGGAAAAATACAATTTGGGTCTACACCTCCATAAGCATCAAGGTCCATCAATAGAGCTTTAATCTCACGAGATCGAAAGGCTAAACTAGTTAGTTTAGCCTCAGGAAAACAAGAATGAGGAAGTTCAAGGCCTACTGCTTCTCCAAATAAGCATGTCTACAATCATCATTGAACCACGGTTTGTCCTTCACTCGGTACCTTAGCACACGAGAAGGGATACGCCTATCAATTATGTTGACTAGATTCTCATTCAAAGGGACAACAGGATCTACACTACTATATAATTGTGACCAATTCAAGCACAAAAGATCATGCAAAATCAAATTCCAGTCTTCTTGGGATTTCATATAAATTTTACAAGAGTATGATATATCAGGGACAGGCTGCTCAGTCTTCACTAATAATGAAATCAAGGCATGATCAGATGTCCCGACTGGGGAACCAACCTTACTAGTTATAATGCCAGGGGAGTCAGTGTATACGAGGTCCAAGCAATTACCAGACCTGTGAGTAGCTTCATTTATGATTTGCTCACAGCCTGATTCAGAGACAAAGTCTAAAGCTCTTAAGCCATGGCGATCGGTAGGAGAGAGAGAACTTAACCACTCCTTATGGTGAGCATTAAAAATCACCAACAAAGACAAAAGAAGCCTTTCTTTCATCTTCTTGTATCTTAGCCATAATGGTAAGAAGACAATCTAAGATAGAATCATCCATGTCTGGATTCCGGTAGATCGAACACAAAAGTTGTTATGCCTGCCACAAACTTTTATTACCTGAATCTCATGACATCCACATTGATAGCAGGACTTATGAGAAGCAGGGTACAGTACTCGGTCCTAATATACACTGCCATTCCCCTGGCCCTAGGGATGGCATCACGTTTCAACATTATTGGCTTCTTAAAACCAGTTATAAGGAGTTCAGATGAGTGCCTCATATTAGAAACCAAAGTTTCTGAGCACAAAAGAATATCATACTGTCTGGAGGCAACTGTAAGGTCTTGGATATTTGCATGAAGACCACGAATATTGCAATACAGAAGACGACATTGACGAAATCTAGGACGTACTGGTCTCGGATTTCGCTCAATGTCTCCAGACAGCATAGGAATTAATAGAAATAAAAAGACACATCATACTTAAAAACTAGATTAACAAGAATTATAACAAAAACAATATGTACAGAATCATAAATAACATGATTGATGATACCCATAGACTATAGTAAAAAGTCGGAAAAACTGGTCAACATGGAGGAGCCGATACACCATGCAAGGCTAAATACCCTCCAGGATAGCCGCTTCAACTGAAGGGAGGACAGTAAGGATGGTTTTGAGAAGAAAAAGAATCAGAAAAAGGAAAAAGATAACCTCTTGATAAACCACCAGGCATCCATGGCCCTTCTATTAAGCCTGCCCAACACACCATTTCAAAAAACAAGCGGAAGAAAAAAAATAATAATAAGATAGAATAGTGTGCCCGAGTGTACCCTCAACAAGAGAACTCTAACCCAAGACAGTGGAAGACCATGGTACAGAGGCTATGGCACTACCCAAGACTAGAGAACAATGGTTTAATTTTGGAGTTTCCTTCTCCTAGAAGAGCTGCTTACCATAGCTAAATAGTCTCTTCTACCCTTACCAAGAGGAAAGAACACTTAAAAAATTGCAGTACAGTAATTAACCCCTTGGCTGAAGAAGTGTTAAGTACAGTGGAACCTCTACATCCGATCGTATCTACATCCGAATTTTCCAACATCCGAAGTAAAATTAGAGCAAATTTTTGACTCTACACCCGAATTTTATTTCGACACACGAAGTAGCAATTTTCGTCGTACCGGTTGTATCCGAATTTTTCGACACGCGAAGTACAATTCGAACACGTTCCGACTCTACACCCGAATGTTTTTTTCGACACCCGAAGTAAACAATACTCGTACGCGTAGTCGGTGCTCATAGCGCCTGAAGTGTTTTTTATTTCCGCCGATAGAAGGCAGCACATCGACCTCGGAGGGACGCTCAATAAGCGCGGCTTGGGTCAGTCCTCTGTTCTCGTCGGCTTCGTGCGGTTGTGCTCTTTGCGTTGTGATATTAACTGTGAATTAATCGTGATTTTTTACGTGCATCCATTAACGATAATTTACGTAAATCATGGGTCCAAAAAGGCTTAGTTTTGCCAGTGGTAGTGGTAGTGGTGAGAAAAGGAAGAAGGAAATGCTTTCTATAGAAATTAAGCAGGAAATTATTGAAAAACATGAGCGTGGCATCCGCGTGAGTGAACTTGCTAAACAGTATGGCCGTAATATGTCGACGATCTCGACAATCCTTAAACAGAAGGAAGCTATTAAAGCAGTGAAACCTTCTAAGGGGATCACTATAATTTCCAAACGCCGTACCCCTATCATAGAAGAGATGGAACGACTTCTACTAGTGTGGATTAAGGATAGAGAGATCGTTGGCGACACCATCACCGAAACCGTTATCTGCGAGAAGGCGCACGCCATCTTTACGGACTTGAAGGAGGAGAGCTCTGTGGGTGATGCTGGGGAGAGTTCAACCGAGCCTTCCTCAGATGATTTCAAGGCATCTCGTGGCTGGTTCGAGAAATTTAAGAAACGGTCCGGGATTCATTCAGTTGTTCGCCACGGAGAGGCTGCTAGTGCGGACACAAAGGCTGCAACTGACTTTGTTAAGAAATTCGAAAATATCGTAAAGGAAGAAGGCTACGTAGAGCAGCAGGTGTTCAATTGTGATGAAACCGGGCTGTTTTGGAAGAAGATGCCGAGTCGAACCTACATCACTGCTGAAGAGAAGAAATTGCCTGGGCATAAGCCAATGAAGGATCGGTTGACTCTTGCTCTATGTGCCAACGCTAGCGGGGACTTTAAAGTCAAGCCCTTGCTTGTTTACCATTCGGAGAACCCTAGGGCCTTTAAAGCACACAACGTCGATAAGGATCAGCTTCATGCTTTCTGGCGATCCAACTCGAAGGCCTGGGTCACTAGGCAATTCTTTGGGCAATGGGTAAACCAAGTTTTCGGTCCTTCTGTGAAGAAGTATCTTCATGAGCAGAAATTGCCTTTAAAGTGCCTGCTATGCCTTGACAATGCACCCGCTCACCCCCCCCGGACTTGAAGATGATATCTTCGATGAATTCAAGTTCATAAAGGTGCTGTATCTTCCACCAAATACCACCTCTATCCTCCAGCCCATGGACCAGCAAGTCATCTCTAATTTTAAGAAGCTGTACACCAAGCACTTATTCAAGCAGTGCTTTAATGTCACGCAACGCACCAGCTTAACTTTGCGTGAATTTTGGAGGGGCCACTTCAATATCGTGCACTGCTTAAAGATCATTGATCAGGCTTGGGTGGGATTAACTCGACGGACCCTCAATTCTGCATGGAAGAAGCTGTGGCCTGATGCAGTTTCTCCCCGACATTTCGAGGGTTTTGACCCCGAACCTGATCCCGTGGTCGGTGCAGCGGAAGCCGTAGAGGAAATAGTCTCCCTTGGCAAGTCCATGGGTCTGGAGGTCGACGCAGATGACGTTACGGAACTCGTCGCCGAACATCACGACGAACTGACGACGGATGAGCTCAAGGAACTCCATGCTATGTCGGAGCACATGAGTGATGACGAGGAAGAGAGCGAGGAGGTAGAACATGTGTTAGGTTCAGCGCAAATAAAAGAGGTGTTAGGAAAATATCAAGACGTGGTCGACTTCATCGACAAATACCATCCAAAGAAATTGCAGGTTTGTCGTGTAGTTTCTCAATTCGATGATGTTTGCCTAACGCACTTTCGAAACATTCTGAAAAGCCGTACGAAGCAATTATCTATCGATGCTTTCTTTAAAAAAACTGCGAAGCGAACTCGCGATGAAGAGGATGTAAGTGAACCGAAGAAAACGGCAAAGAGTGAAGAGGAAGAAAGTGAAACACAGAAAACGGAAAAGAGTGAAGCAAAAGAAATTCAGTCAATTTTAAATGTAAGTGATAGTGATTAAAATTACGTAATCATCAAAAAGAAAAAAAGAAAATGTAAAAAAAAATATAAAATATGAAAATAAAAAAAAAAATAAGCTAAGTTATGTTAAAGTTCACTTAGTGTAAGTTAGAATAAGTTACGGTAGTGTTACGTTTATCGTAGTTAACCTCTCTACCTCCTCGCCGTCCGTCCGTCTCCTCTCTCCTCTCTGCGTAGCGAAGACGAACAACACCTGCGCTGGAGTTTCTAAGGTAAAGTGACGCTAAAAACCCGTTTCTTATTTATCATTTTTTGCTAATTCTTCTTATTTACATGTCTATTCTTCTTATTTACATGTCTATTATCTAATTTAGTGTTCATTATTCTCATGGGAAAGTTATGTGTAGTAGTTTATTAAGAAGTTATCATAGGTTTTTGGGCTCAACCACGGATTAATCCTATTTCAATGTATTCTTATGGGAAAATTCGTTCCGACATCCGATCAATTTCTACATCCGAAGTTGGTTCTGGAACGGATTAAATTCGTATGTAGAGGTTCCACTGCACACTGTTGTCAGGTGTATGAGGAAAGACGAGAATATGTAAAGAATAGGCCAGACTATTCTGTGTAAGTGTAGGCAAAGAAAAAATAAGCCGTGACCAGAGAGAGGGATCCAATGCATTACTGTCTGGCCAGTCAAAGGATTCAATACCTCTCTAGTGGTATTATCTCAAATGGGTGGCTGGTGCCCTGGCCAACCTACTATCTATCTATACTAGGTTACACAAAGGAAATGGTTATTACCTGCAGATAGGTGAGGCCAACTTGCACAGGACCCATGGTGCTGTTACCCAAGGGAGGGGAAAATGAAAGAAAAGAGAAGACCCAATCATTCTTATTCATTCACCCGAGACTAATCCCAGGTAATCCATGCATGCCATCAACCATCTACTACTTGTCCATCAAGGAGCCTGAGGTATTTTCAAACCACTTGCTGTGCAGCCACCACAGGACCAATGGAAAACATTTCCATGTTCCTGTGGGTCACACCTTGCAGGTAGTAACCAGTGAAGGTCATCTGACGCTTTCATACACTGGCTTGCAACACTTGCCACAGAGTAGTTATGCTTAAACACCCGGGATGTGCCTATGGCCCCGACGTCATGAGCTCTAGGTCGGCGAGCAGGACAGGGGTCAGGATTCAGTGCCTGGTCAATGACCCTGCAAATCCATGCTGTGATGGTATTCTTTGTGACTCTCCTCTTGACCTTCCTCATGCTGACAAAGAGTGCCGACACTTAGGGGAAGAGCTGCTGCAATGCATTTAAAGTAATATCTTAAACTCCTCAATGGACAAAGTAACAGTTTATCTGGATCACTGATTAAAGAACTAAGACTCCCAATCCAAAAGGGGAAGAATTTAGGATCCGCTACTCCCGAATTTTGAATCTTGGCAATAAACACGGGGACGAAGCCCAGTGACGTCGTAGGATAGACCATGAAGTTAATTTTAAGACCTATTTAGTTCACTAACTCTCTTTGCCGAAGCCAAAGAGAGTAGGAATACCGTCTTCAAAGAGAGGTGGTGATCTGTTGCCTGGCGTAATGGTTCGTAGGGAGCATCCTTCAGAGACTGAAGGATGCAAACCACTTTACAAGAAGGGCTAACCTGGAACTGAGGGTAAGTGATCTTGCAGCATCGTATGAGGAGAGACAATTCCATTGAAGAGTAAAGATAGACTCCTTTCAGTCTAAAGGCCATGCCTTAATCCTGAGCAATAGCCTTTCACTGCCAAGACCGAGGAGCTTTTTCCCCCGAAGGTATACAAGGAGTTCCACTATTATAGAAATAGTGTCATTGAAGGGAGAGATAACCATTCCGCAACACCAACCATGGAAGACAGCCCACTTCGCCTGGTAGACTGAAGCAGAAAAGCCTCTCTGTGAGAGGAGATGCTGGATAGTCTTCAGGCAGGAAGATGAAGAGAAGCTACTGCCTTGTGAAAGATGTTTGCGTATGGTTGTCTGAGTAGATCTTGTCGTGGAGGGAGTTCTATCGGGAGCTCTATCAGGAGCTTCAAAAGGTCCGAGAACCAATTTGCGTGATGCCATAGCAGAGTTAAGTGTGTCATGAATAAGATGTTGGATTCTCGTCTTATTATTGAGCACCATTTTCATCAGACAAAACGGGGGGAAGGCATACACGTCAATGTTGCCCCACCGTTGTTGGAATGCACCCTGTCACAGAGCCTGAGGGTCTGAACTGGGGAACAGTATAGCGGAAGACTGAAGTTCAGGGACGTCGCGAACAGGTCTACAGTCGGGGATCTCCACAAAGTCGTAATTTTGTTGGCTATCAGATGTTTTAAAGACCATTCGGAGTCTACAATCCAAGTCGCTCTGCTCAGATTGTTTGCGAACTAATAGGGACACCAAATATTCTTCTATCTTAACATCTCTACTGCTAGATGGCATAGGGGATGCGAAAAGGTACCACCTTGTTTGTTTATGTAAGCCACTACTGTGATGTTGTCGCTCATCAGCATCCCAAGTGACTTACCATTAACTACTGGAGAGCTAGAAAGGCTGCTCTCACCTCTAAAAGATTTATTTGCTGGTACCTTTTGGACTCGGACCATAGCCCGGACGCCATCTGGTGCAGCATGTGGGATCCCCACCCTTCTATTGATGTGTCTATATAGCATCAATTCTGGGGGATGGATGACAAGGTACCTCCTTCTGCGGAGGTTCTCTTCCATCACCCACCACTGAAGATCCATCATATGCTCATGTCCCAGGGGAAACAACTATTAGGCTGGTTAGACTTCTCGTCTGAGGAAGGGACTTGCCACCTCCCTCAGCTTGTGTACTTTCTGAAGTAGTTGGTGTCCATCATCATATCCAGGTATACTAGTCTTTGACAGGGGAGCAGTGATGACCTCGAGATTTATCATGATCTCCAGATCTTGACAAAACTCAAGCAGTCTGTCTCTATGTTGAATAAGGGTCGTCACCGAGTCTGCTAGAATCAGCCAATCGTCGTGGTATCTTAGGAGATGAATGGAGATTCAGTGAGTCCAGGATGACACTAGGGCAAACACTCTTGTGAAGACGAGATGCTGTCGAAAGGCCAAAGCACAGCACTTTGAACTGGTATTGGTACGAAGACTCTTCCTTGAAAACGGATGGATTAAGATCTGGAAGCATGCGTCCGAGGCCTTACTGCCTGAAAGACTGTGTCTGCCATCTCCATCTTGAACAGAGTTTGTAGGACAAACTTGTTCAGGTAAGAGATCAATGATTGGTCTCCAGCCTCCAGATGCCTATTTCACATGAGTCAACTGAAGAAGTCTGGGGAACCGTCTAGTACCTCTTGGAGAGTGCCCTTCTCCAACATGGTTTTGACTTCGTCCAGAAGGGCCAGCTCCTTTGCTGATCCCTTTGCATAAGTTCAATGGAATTGGATCCCGAGTCGGTGGAGGGAGAGGTTGTATAAATAGGAAGTGATACCCTACACAAATCACTGAGATTGTCCAGGGAACTGCCTCGTGCTGTAGCCACCTCTGCTAGCAGCGTTGCAGGCATCCCCCAACTGGTGGACAGGTGAGAGGATTGCCCTCCAGAGGGAGCAGCCTCCGATGCTTCCCTTACCACAATTCCCTCCTCTGGAGAGTTTGGAGCCCTTTGGGCCTCTGGCACCTTCTTTAAGGACCCTGCTGTCCTACTAGTCAAGGGTTTGGTGGGCTGCAGCTATTTCTTGGGAGGTGGAGGAGCTTTCCCATAAGGGCTGGTCATCAAGGCCCTGTGAAGGAGGGGTTCCTTAGTGGATTTCCTCCAACATTCAGCCACCCTCTCAACTTCTTCCGCTTTGAAGAGATATTCGGTCAAGAGTGGAGTTCCTGAGCCTGGTCACCTAAGCCTTAGGAACTTGCCTGTGAAACCTTTCAATCACAGCATCTCTTTTCTTTAGAATTGCATTTGCCCACAAGTTAACAACCTGATGGGAAAGGAATTCCAAGGTCTGAGTGCCAGACAAGAAGAAGGTTTCCATGGTTATCCTTGTAGACTCCTTAAACAAATCCTCGGTACATACAAGGTGGCCCACCATTCCCTGCCATAGATCAAGCCCTGAAGCAGTGTGTATGTATGGCATACTTCGTGACTCCTTCCATGTTGAGGATCTCAGATGCCGAAAACAAGGATGAGAGCCCAGGAAGTCCCCCTTGAGAGAGTGTCTATCAAAGGATTTAAAGGATGTGCCAGAAGAGGCTCATCTTTGACCTCGTAATACCTATGTTGAACGAAAGTAGGTGGGAGGAGCTTAGAGGATAAGCCCACGCAAAGCGAGCTTCAGGAACCAGCAAGCTTGAAGAGTCAGCAATCTGGGAAAACGCCTTCTTCCTGGCCACCGTCAAACCCTTTGACGAGGGCAGGGCTGCACTGTTCTTAGGGTGTCTTTGAGTCCCATACATATGGTCAAAGACTGTGTCCTTGCCCTCTTGAGGAGCTGTCTCCAGGTTGGACAACCTATTGATAGCCCTCATGCAGGCTTAGACTTGCCAGAAGATGTACTTCGACTCCTTACACTCTGCCCAGGATCCAGAGAAGAATGGTTCTGCTAACATGCCAACCAAAATAAGACTTTTTCCTTGCAGGTAGTCAAATGAGCCCCTCCCCGCTAGAAATTCCATTGGCCGGTAACGTGCATTTATGAAGTCAGATTTTGTAATTAATTTCTTTTATTAAAACTATTCTCTGCATAAAACTTTTCCAACTTTCACTTTAATGGTAAGTTGACCTACATGGAGCCTGAGTCATCAAAGGTCAGACAACATGAAACTATCCGGTAATATACTGTCGATAAAAACAAAAATCCTTTTCATGTTATATATTATTGTACGGATTCATTTAACAAAACCGGGACAAATAATTTCTCAATATCATTTCAGTATTAATTTGTTGAATTTTTTCAAGCTTCAACACTCATTCTTTTACTTTTTATTAATTACAGTAATCTTATCTATATATTCAATTCTAAAATACAAATAAATAGTAGCAAAGAAATTTCTCATATCTTTGGGAACAACAAACTCAGACAATTCTAATTTATAAACTAGCGACTTGATGCAATCTCTACATATGAGCTACAATAAATCTCTCTCATAATAGCCATATGATACACACACAAAAGCATCAGAAAAAGGACATATAGTCTGCCTCTGTTGATGGTGCTAAGGCAAGAAACTTTAGATTCATTCCATTTTGATGCATTAGCCCATAAATTTGGACATTTTGATAAAAATTTTCTGACAACATATAGTATCTAACAATGCAATGATGGGACTAAGAAATAGACTTTGGAAGTTTGACTACCTCTTTCTCAGTCAGATTCTGTTTTTCTTCCATATCATCCATCATACCTTCACTTTCAATATCAAGTTCATTGAGAATATTCTTCAGCAAAATTCTAGCCAAGCAGAATGCTAGTCAACACATTTCTACTGACAGTTCTTGCTCAGTGATCTGTTTTGCATTAGCAAATGACAACTGCCCATATTAATACATTAAATTCTTCTTTACACTTTGTTGGAGCTTTTTCTCTTAACCGTGCAACTGCTTTCCTCAACAAATAATTTCTTATCGAATTTGAATTGTCAAGTGGGCCATTCATTTGGCACATGTAACCAGAGAAGTGTTCCAAGAAATACGATTTAATCACCTTGTAAGTATGAAATCAATACTATAGAATTTATTATGTATTTCATAAAGTCTTCAAGGGACTTACAATGCAGAATTACTTTTTTTTTTTTTTTTTTTTTTTTTTTTAATTCATACAGAAATTTGAATCTTGAGCTTGCAATTCATTGTTTTCATGGTATCAACTATTTTATGTTGGAATTATTTTCTGCTCCTCGTAATTTATCCCAAAAGCATATTGTGAAACTTTGTCACTAAACATTAAACAAAAATTGATAACATCAAACCATCTATCGACAAGATGAATGAAATTAGCAGTCTATTCTGTCTTCCTCTGACTATACATTTCACTAATGGCAGAACCAGAAACAAAACTATTATTTTGCAACTTCCACCCCAAACTGTTGTCAGCAATAACATCCTTGCAAAAATGCAGAGCAAATCCTAGCATGATCTTGGTTAAGTTCATCAGACCGTCGACATACCTATTTCTAGAAATCTCTTAAACATTCATTTCTTGGAAAACAAAAGAAACGTATGTCTAAATCGACTTTTCCTTTCATATTATGGCAGCAAAAAATTGCACAATTGTTCAGCATGTTTGGACAATATTTAAACAAAGTGTTTAAGCAGGAAAATTTTTTTCAAAGTATCGTTTACCACAAGAAATGTTTGCGAATGCGACATTGTACAAGACAACTGGTATTCACATGCCGGAATCCTAACCATATATTAATACTATTATTACTAGCTACGCTAGTAAAAGCAAGATGCTCTAAGCCCAAGGGCTCAAACAGGGAAAAATAGCTCAGTGATGAAAGGAAGGAAGTTAATAAATAAACAGTATAAGAAGTAATGAAAACTGAAAATAAAGTATTTAAAAAAAATTAACAACATTAAAAGAGATATCTGATATATAAACTATAAAAGGACTTATGCATGCTTGTTCAACATTAAAACATTTGCTGGGAGTTTAAACTTTTGAAGTTCAACTGATTCAACTACCCGATTAGGAAGATCATTCCACAACTTGGTCACAGCTGGGATAAAACTTCCAGAGTACTGTATAGTATTGAGCCTCATGATGGAGAAGGCCTGACTATTAGAATTAACTGCATACCTAGTATTACGAACAGGATGGAACTGTCCGGGAAGATCTGAATGTAAAGGATGGTCAGAATAATAAAAAATCTTATGCAACATGCATAGTGAGCTAATTGAACAATGGTGCCAAAGATTAATATCTAGATCAAGAATAAGAAATTTAATAGACCAAGTTCCTGTCCAACAAATTAAGATGAGAATCAGCAGCTGAAGACCTGACAGGAGAACAATACTTGAAACAAGGTAAAATGAAAGAATTAAAACACTTCAGAATAGATTGATCACCAAAAATCTTGAAAGACTTTCTCAATAAGCCAATTATTTGTGCAATTGAAGAAGACACAGACCTATCGTGTTTCTCAAAAATAAATTTTCTGTCGAGACACACCTAAAATTTTTAAAATGTCATACAAAGTTAAAGAAACATTATCAATGCTGAGATCAAGATGTTAAGGAGCCACGGTCCTTGACCTACTTACAATCATACTTGGAGTTTTGTTAGGATTCAACTTCACACCCCATAATTTGCACCATGTACTAATTTTAGCTAGATCTCTATTAAGGGATTCACCAACCCCAGATCTATATTCAGGAGATGGAATTGATGCAAAGAGAGTAGCATCATCTGCATATGCAACAAGCTTGTTTCCCAAATCAAACCACATGCCATATGTATATAGATGAATATGTATCAAAGACGTCACTAGGGACAGGATATATAATACAAAGAAACCGAAGGACATATTTTGGGTTGCCCTTCAAGCCAAATCTTTAACTTGGATTATTTGCTGTATACGAGCCCGGCCAAGGTTAGGGTCTCACGGGAGTTCACTATCCTAACTGCTCTGGTTCTGACCTGCGCGTTACCAGACACGTTCTTCCCGGGATCCTGACTCTGTCCTTGAGAGATATTCATCATCAGAGTCCAAATATTTATCCACCTCTAAGCTTTCACCCATAGGAGCCTGGAGTGGGTCGAAGTCGTAAACGGAAGACCTATCTTAAGATGATTGCACTACACGAGATCTCTTAGCACTCTCTTGCATGAGAGCTTCCCGTGTCTTAAGTGTCCTTTGGCTCCCTACAGGACGGCAAATACTCTTCCAGCAAAGAAGGTCTGGAGGGTGCCTGCTGTTACTTGGGAGCCTGAACCTCTCTTGCCTGATGTTCTTCTTCCTTTGGAAGTGGTCTGTGGACAGGTCGTAGTTGGGGGGAACTATCTCGATCGGCAACATTCTAAAGTAGGGCACATGAGATCTCGCAAGGAGAGCCTAAGCCAGTGCTAGAACGAGGGTGAAGCAGGGCAGTGTGAGGTGGAGTATGTCTTGGCATCATCCCCTTCTGCCTTGTCCTCATGACAGGTAGTAACTCCCTTGTGTACCTCTTGCATCTCCCTGCAATCTACTAATGGGAGAGAGGGGCATAGATGGTTGCTGGTCCCTGGAGGAAGCAGGTCTTTTCCTGGGGTCAGTAGGAAAGACACAGGAAGAGAAGGAAACAGACTAATATAATGGAATCCTAGGTGTGGAGGCCACAGCAGACCTCTGCCTGGATGTGGCCGGAACACACTTATCATAGCTAGCTTGACGGCATTGATGATGTTATCAAACCAAGATGTCTGTATCCTACAGACGATAGGTCCGTAGTGTCCTTGGGGAGGCATAGAGGTGGAGAGCGCTTCCTCAAAAGGCATTGCTTCGGAATTTGAAACAGGGAAAAATGGAAGAGGAACAGCCATCTGGAGACTCTCCTTAGTAACTTTCCCAGAGAGATCCGGGGAGATAGGCACGGTGTATTTGTTTGGAAGCTCTTTAAAAGCCTTCCGGGAGAAGAATGGCCATCGGCTTGGTACTGTAGATTTCTCTGAAGAAGTTAAGGCCTCTCTGGGAAACTCCTTGCTTGCTGGAGAGCTTGAAATGTTCACATTAGTAAATGAAAAGTGTGCAGAAACATCAATCGGTTAATTGTTGACGAGCGACGAGTTGGAGAGCGCCGAGCTAGATCGTCTAAATGAAGAGCATCACGTTGGCAACAACGTGATGGCGAGCGACGCGTTGGCGAGCGACGGGTCGGCGAGCGACGGGTCGGCGAGCGACGGGTCGGCGAGCGACGGGTCGGCGAGCGACGGGTCGGCGAGCGACGGGTCGGCGAGCGACGGGTCGGCGAGCGACGGGTCGGCGAGTGACGTGTTGGCGAGTGTCGCGTTGGCGAGCGACGCGTTGGCGAGCGACGCGTTGGCGAGCGACGCGTTGGCGAGCGACGCGTTGGCGAGTGACGCGTTGGCGAGCGACGCGTTGGCGAGCGACACGTTGGGGAGTGTTGCATAGGAGATCGCCGCGTTGGAGAGCGACGAGCTGGACAGTGTCGCATAGGAAATTGATAAGGAGCAGAGCGACGAGAAGGAGAGCGATGCACTGTAAAGCATCACGTTGGCGATCGGCGAGCAGGATGACGAGCTGGCGATCGACAAACAGGTTAACAGGTGACAGATGGGCTGGTGAGTGGAGAGGAGGAGAGGAGCATCACGATGATTTGCAAGATGGTGAACAGGGTCAAGGCAAACAGTGAGATGGTGAGAGGTGCACCATAGATCACTGTGCAGGAGAGCATCGTCTGGTAGGAGAGCATCGTCTGGTGGGAGATCGTCTGGTAGCATGAGGCAGTGAACGACGCGGTGAAAGGTCATGTCCTGACGAACTACGGGTAGATGGAGAACGACATTCACAAGGAGACACGTAAACGCGTGATGAATAGCGAGATGGCAAGCGTACAGCTGGAGAGGGACATTAAGCCACAGCAGGAGAACAATGGTCTACAGAGCTTCGAACACACGCAGGAGAGTGATGATCACGAGGAGATCAATGATCATGAGCAGGGGAACGATGAGAAGATTGTCGATCTTGAAAACTGGAGATCTGCCTGAAGGAGGAAGAACGTAGAGGACTATGGTCCCTGGAAGATGAAGAGGTCCGAGGATAGGGGGAGGACTTGTCGTCAGCAGGAGGTCGTCGATAAGAGGGCAAATGGGTGTGCTGATCACGAGGGCGAACTGGACTAGCTGGAACAGGGGAAGAAGAGAGGTGGACCTCACACGCAGCCAGAGCGTCAACAGGAGAAGGATCCCTTTGGGCATCCCACTGCAGAAGTTCAAAAAGGACTTCCTTGGAAGCAGGTCCAACCACACCCAACAACCGCCAAGCCAGCAGAACATCTTAAAAGGGAGAAACGCTCGTCCGAGGGTGGGGTTGAAGGTACTTCTCTGGGTTAAGCAACAACGTCCCCGGGACCCCGAGGTTGCCAAGGAGTTAGATGGTCTACGCTCCTGCTCGACTGTCCCTCAGAAGAAAGGAGCTTTGGGAAGAGATGGGGGGGGGGGGGGCAAGAGAAGAAGTTTGAGGTTTCTTAGACCTTGAAAACCCCGAAAGCGAGGAATCTCTTAAACTTCTTCTTTCACCGGCGCCCAAATTTCTCCCACTGGGAGGCAGATCACTTCCTACTCTCATTGTAGGTGGAACCATGCTCGCAGCAACGTCCTCTGCAGATCAGACACAGAGAAAGGGGGTCGGACCGAGGACATGAAGGCGACGCAAGTGCGCCCCTCAGGCCCTAAACAAGTATGCATGAGGAGTGAAAAGGAGAGCTAATCACATCTGAAAAAGAGAAAGTATGTAAAGCAATGGTCTGTATAGCCAAGTCTTTTAAGGAAGCAGAGAGTGGACACGTCCATTCTCCTCAAGCTAAAAGAAAAAATTGGAGTAGTTCAAGTGATGTGCGAGTGAGCAGGGTAGCTGGCAACCCCCCGGCAACTCCTCTCCCCCCCTCCACTAACTAGTGGTTGGGTGGTTGCCACCTCGCATTAGTTTTAATGGCTAGTCTTCCAGCTTCACTGAAAGATAAGCCCTATTAAATAGCGTAAGGTTTGTTTAGTATTGGAACTAAGAAATAATTGGAGAAAATACAAATTTTTTGTCACCTTTACCAGGTATGTGGATTTATGTAATTATTCAACTGTTGCATGTAATGCATTTTTAGGAAAAATAATGCCACCAGAAGCCTTAAAATGACTCAAAAACCTTAACAAAGATATTTTGGCAAAGAGGGTTTCATCTCTCCTCCACAAGCCTAGATCCTGTCTTATTTATCTAACTCATTGACATCGAAGAGGCTGAAAAAAAATTCTGGCTTTATTGCTAATCCAGTGGCTAAACGTGGTTTTGAAATACTTGACAAATACTGGAAACTTGAAAATGGTACAGTTTCTGAGATGTGATTTGGTAGTCTAGGATCATCAGTGTCTAGGATAATCAGTGTCTAGGATAATCAGTGTCTAGGATAATCAGTTCATACTAGTATTTGCACCAGAAACTGCTCTTCAGGATATAGCATCAAATTGTCATTGCTCATTGTAAGACTCAACGACCCTACCCAAAGCACCTATCAAATATGAAGGGCCTCAACCACTAAACAGAATCACCCTTACAATGGTAGATGTCAAAAAAGAATAAAGGGACTCCGCAAATCCAAGGGACCAGGTCCAGATGATAATCAACCAACAGACCATGGCACTAGAAGATGAGATAACCACCCACTTTTACATAATGTTCCAAATGTCCCGAAAGACAGCCAAAGAAAACAAAGCACCACAAGGATGGATATTAGGCAATGCTCCTCCAATATACAAGAAGGGACCAAAAGAAGAATCTGGTAATTACAGAACTGCGTGTCTAACTTCAAAAGTAAAACATATAGAGAAAAACAATCTACTGATAAATAACCAACAGTTTTAGACAAACAAGATCATGTGTGACAGCTTTGTTGGAATTTTTTTTACAATATGTTCAGCATTTACAACAAAAGTAGGGCAATAGACATCATATACTTTCAAAAGGCTTTTGACCAAGTGCTCCATAAAAGATTATTGTTAAAATTAGAGCACTAGGCATCATTGATGAGCCACCTGAATGGATCAAATATTGGTTAACAAACAGAAAACAGAGTTGTAATCAATGGGAAAGCCTCAGATTGGGCAGCTGTTATAAGTGAAGTACCCCCAAGGATCCATCCTTGGCCCATTACTATTTCTGATTTACATTAATGACATAGATTTAGGATTAACTAGTAGAATAGCCAAATTTGCCAACAATACTAAAATAGGCATAAATACTGCAAAATCAGAAGACATAGAAGCTTAAAAGAAGATTTAATCAAATTGGTAGAATGGTCTAGCAATGGCAAATGCCTTTCAACTGTGGGAAATGCAAAGTTATGTACATAGGTTATAGTTATAGTAACCCCCAAACAGATTACTCACTGCTTGGTAATGAAATAGGCAGTGTGGACCAGGAAGAACAACTTGGTATTATTAGCAAAGTTTTGAAGTACACCAACAGAGAATAAAAGTAAAAAAGAAAGCACAAAAACTAATAGGTTACAGAGAGAAAATTCAAATACAGAAATAAAGAAATTGTACTGCAGCTGTACACATCACTAGTAAGACCCCATCTAGAATATGGAGTACAATCCTAAGTTTCAAATATTCAGGATATAGATAGACTGGAAGCAGTACAAAATAGGGCCACCAAACTAGTCACAACACTAAGGGAATTTGGATATATCCTGAGCATGGAACATTTGAACTCATTTGATCTACAAACTCGATAACTATGGGGACAGCTAATAGAGGCATTGACATTAAAAAAAATACACACATCTACTTTAACCTTAACAAAAATACAGTATATAAGACAGACAAACAAAAACAATAATAAATGTCACATAATAAGTATTAAACTAATAATGATAATCCAAAAATTATGGTAATATCCTAACCTTAACACCAGGATGAGGATGGAACTCCCATTGTTTGGAGCGAGTAAGTGCAGGAGTAGAAACACCCTTTGGGATGTAAATAGATTGTGTGATTTCTCCAATTTCTTGCAGTGGACGCTGGATTCCATCATAGATATTACCCATAATACCAGGGCCAAGTTCAACTGAGAGAGGTTTACCTGTCTTCAGAACAGGATCACCTACTGTAACACCAGATGTGTCCTCATATACCTAAAATAAAGGGGGAAATGCACAATTGTTACACAATAGAATAATCAATATGGAGATGAACATGAAAAATTTTGAGATTACCATTAAACTATTTCAGTCATATAAATAAGTTTTGAAATTTCATCATTTTCATCTTAATTTTCATATAAATCACAAAATTTTGAAGTAATTTGTATTTTTCCTAACTATACAAAAATGAGCCTATTAATAGGAGTATGATTTCACCGAAGCTAGAAACAGCCGTTTGAACTTTTAACAAGGTGGTTCTAGTTGCTGGTGAGTGGAATGACTTTGACCTTAAACCTAGGAGGCAAGTGTAATTTAAAGGATTCTGGTTTGCGTAGTTATGATAAATACAAATTACTTTGTAATTTCTGGTTTGTTCTTACAAAAGCAGAAACTATCATCCCTTAACAGGAGACTTATCATTAGGAGGAGGAATTCCCTAAAACTAAACTTGCTAGTTTAATATACAGGGAAATGTCAAGGCACTTTGGTCCTGCACAAGACTCCTGTCAACCTCCTAACGACCTTAACATGACGAGATCGCAGGTGTAGGGTAGATCCCTACCAGTCACGTGAATGAACCTATTGCATATCTATACTACAGATATGTTATCTGAATGTATGGACATTTATGAGGTAGGGGTTTGCATACATTCCATCCATCATCCCCCCCTCATCTAAGAGGATGGGGGTGATACTTTAATACAAATTTTACTGTAAAGTTACTCGATTGAAAGGCTTACGTGCATCTAGCATCTGTTTCAGCACATAACAGCACTACTGCTGCAATTGAAGGGAGAAGAAGACAGTAGAGGAAAAAGGGCAGACATTTTTACAGCTATGTCATGACCGCTACGATGGACAAAATGCTTCCTCTCCCGTTGTGGGAACCTCAATTCACTTAAAAAACCTTCAAAGCAGCTACTACAGGCCATAGGGTAAAGGTATCCAAAGACTTGTGGGTATACTCGCTTAGATAATGAGCAGTGAAGGTTGTCTGGCACTTCCAGATTACCATCTTCAACACATGGGCCACGAACAGATTCTTACCGATACCCCTGAATTCGTGTGATCATACTTTGGTGGAAGGTGCATCAGTTTGTCTCAGGAAACCAGATCTATTTCATATTCTTGGATATCTTCCTCACAGTTCAGGTGTTGGAGCAAAGTCTTCGGTGCTTAGTCCTGAAGTACCGATTACTCTTCAGGTAGCACCGTAGCATCCTCAGAGGGCAGAAAAGCAGGTCACCTAATCAACGCAAGTCGCTTCTTGTAGAAAAAGGTATGGAGAACTTGAAACTAGAGTTGTGAATAGCTGGGTTCTGGGTCTTGGCCATGAACTTTGAAACAAAAGTGAATGAGACAATCTTCCATCCTTTGGAACGACTCGCGACATAGAAAATGCCATGCAGCTTACCGACTCTCTTTGGCATGGCTAAGCTAGCAAGAGTACAATCTTGAGAGCCACATCCCTAACTGATGCCCTTCTCAAGGACTTTTAAGGGGAGCACTTGAGGGAAACCAGGACTAGATTGATGTCCAATTCCAGTGGCGAGCTGTTTTGTAGGGAAGAACTGTTTGAAGCCCCTCATGAGCTTAGACATTTCCCAGGAAGAGGAAAGGTCTAAACCATTCTGTCTTTAGACCTGGCTTTAAGCTGAGTGATAGCCTTTCACTTCGAAACTGATACAAACTTCTTTCAATGAACATAAGACGAGAAAATCAGAAATTGTTTGCCGAGAGGCTCCAACCAAAAAAGTATTTCTTCTATAACAGCAATTGTAAAAGGTGGTCCTCTTTCCATGGTTGACTTCACACGAGACATCTGAGCAGTGCCTCGCAAAAAGCCTTCCGCTCACAGGAGATGCTAGATAGTTGCCATACTTGAAAGTACAAGGGGATGACACAGAATTGTGGTACCTCTGCAGGTGGGGCTGATAGAGGAGGTTTGGCCACAGGATACCTAGAAAAGGAGCACTGGCAGGTCTGGATACCATTTGGTGTGTGGCCACTTCAGAGCCACCAGGATCATCCTGACACACTGTCATCAGCAGTCTGTTGAGTAATCAGTAAATCAGACAGAAGTGTAGAAGAAATACATGCTAGTAGCATTGCTCGCATTTCCAGCAGGTTGATATGCAAGCACTTCTTCGGTAGACAATGTTCCCTACGATACGTATGTGAATAGCAGCAGCTCCAGAGGCAGAGAGTCAAATGGAACTCCCTGGTGAGGTTTTTGTTGTTCAGCCACTGGGCCAAATTACATGGGGAGATCACTGGTTGCTGACCAGTGATGCTTATTACACCATTGAGGGTCACCTGTGTAGAACAAACTTCTCTCACTTTGAGAAATATCCCATAAAACATTGCCACAGTCAAGTTGTTAGTTCTTGAGTGTGCAGGAATGGCTATGCTTCCTCCTTGAGTCTGTTAATATAATTTCTCAAGGGGAAAACACTCACTGCTGTCATGTCTATCAGCATACCAGAGTATTTCATCCTCTGCTTGGACGTAAAACTGTACTTCTCCCGACACATGATGATCTGGCAAATGGAAATCAATATGCCTCAAACCTGGGCCCACTGCCTCCTGGAGGATGAAAAGATAAGCCAATTGTTTATATACCTCAAAAAGGTAGTTCCCATTTAAATGGGCTCAGGTAGAGACAAGAGTCAACACTTTTGGGAGTGGTAGACAGTTCAAAGCACAGGGATTTCTGCTGGTACACTACTTCCCTGAGAACAAAGCGGAGGAACTTTCTGTTGGACCGATTAATTACAATTGGATATAGCCATTTGCAGGTCCACAGAAAACATGAAGTCCTCTTTCCTGTTGGTGGATTGTAAATACAGGGAGTAATTACCATTTACTTCTTGAAAGGAGTTTATATAATGAGATTGATCAGTGGAGAGAGGTCGAGAACCGGTCTCCACCCCCTGGCGACTTCACCAGGAAGAGTCTGTTGTAAAAGCCTGGAAAACCATCTCGAACGACTTTGAGTGCGTTCTTCATTGCTTTCACCTCTTGACATCCAAGAGAGTAGGAGAGGAACGTCAACAACGAGCGAGAGAGGGGACGGCAAGAGCTGACGAAAGGTAGGCAGTATCTGTCCCAGAGGACTTCCACCACCCAGCCCTCTGGTCCAAGTAGCTGCCACATTGCCCAATGGCTCAATAGGCATTACAAATCGCAGCAGATAGAAATGGGGAACACCGACTTCAGCATCCCCTTCCCCTCAAGACAGGACAGGTCGGGGGCAGAAGGATGGATAGATGTCCGTGCCTTTCTAAACAGAGAAAGTAGCTGGAGGTGCAGATCGGGCTCTGAAGCTTCAGCACTGGCTTCAACGATGTAACAGTGTTTGAAGCTCTGGCTACTTACCTTCAAAGTCACAGGCCCTTTAAAGTAAAAACACGATGGATCAAGAATTAATGGATAGTCGTCTTCCATTTTTCGATTGTCACCGCCACATCACTTCTGCGGAAGAGGACTGCAAATTCCAGCAATGGGGGTTCAAGGATAAGCCACACCTGTCTGGTGAAGCAAGAGGCAACTGCATCCCTCCTCTTCAAGACCCAGTTGGCCAACTAGTTAGCAGATTGAAGCTCCAAGAAAGTCACAGCCTTCACCCCTGAAAGGACTAGGTTCGCTCAATTCTTCAGCATCTTAGGATTTGTCAAATCCTGGGTCATGGCAAAGTAAGCATCTCCCCTTGACCAGTGGTCGACCCAAGAAGTTCCATGGAGGATATACATGTAAGCAGCCTCCAAGGCAGTAGACTTGAGGGCCGAGAACAACATGAGCTCATGTTAGTCTCACTCTGCTGGGGTCCCTGCTGTCAGCACCTATATTGATGGATTAATGGGAACAGGCGATGTCTCTGCTTCTTCCAAAACATAGAAGCTCTGTTGTCGAGATTGTGTAAGGGGACAGAATATTGTTCGAATGTCTGGAGAGCATGTAATTCCTCAGAATGGAGATCTGGGGATTGACCACATCAAGAGCCCCACATGAAAAAACTGACCATCATAGCTCAATAGTGGGTTTAGATTTGAGGGGGGGGTTACAATGCCAATCAATGGCTGTCACCCCTCCTGAGATGGATGACTTAGTAGCCTCCCTGAGGTCTTTGCACACACAAATGAGCGTAATGACTTTGATGGATGTTTACTCTGTTTCAAGACTTTCAGCTTCCAATGGTACAGGACCAGATTTGGGTGCCATAAGGTCAACGATGCACAGAAACTTCTCCGATAAGATGGGGAACTCAACGCATACGAGTGTACGATCCTCTGTAGAGGAAGATTGGATGGACAACCAACTATTGAATTTCTCTTCGGAGACCAAACTACCTCTGGCTCTCGTGCCCTCAGAGCCTTAAGAGGCACTGGGTTCCTAAGGCTCTGAAGGGATAACAGGAGAACATAGCACCGAATGGCGTGTGAGCACATGAAGGGAATGCCAGCTCCAAGGAGAAGAACCTAACCAAGCATCAAGTGAATGCGATAGTACTGCATCTTGGTAGTGGTACAAGTGCTGAGCAATCCTCAGACATCCCTGTTCTGGCTCCGTCTGGCGTGGACGTGTTGGACATCAGCACATTGGTTCCAGGAGACGACGACTTCAGTCAGAAACTGAATTAGTGGAATCTATCTGTCACTAGGCTAAACCAAAATATAACCATTCCATTCCTGTATTTCATCTAAAAATCCAAATTGAATAATCTATGGTTTCATTACTATTTCAAGCTTACAAACAAATAAATTTTAGTTTTTAACTTGGTACAAAATAAGTCATTTAAATTTATGAATACATGTACATACATACTTGTAAATGGTATGTACAAGTTTAAAATTAGCATTTAGAGTATCTCACACACCCTTTTATAACGTCTTAGCAAACCACATTCTCAAATAAGATAAAATAATTTTGTAAAGTTAAACAAGTTATTAAAATCATTTTGCAATAGTACAAAATAAACAAATTTACATTAAATTCACCAATATTTACATTCAATTTGTTTGTTTACATCACACACACAGTTGGCTGGGGATCGTCCGCATCAACGGCTAATTCTGGCTGGTGCTGATGTTTGATATGCCTTTTCATAAGAAACTGGTGCTCTTCTTTTCTTACATGATAGAGAGCACAATTATATCAATACTCTGTTGTTAATAATATGTGAGCATACTCTCGATACTACCGTGACCTTCAGATCAGCTTACAACAAAATCAAAATAAAAACAATCAATAAATCCAGTTGTTAAATTACACCTTAAACTGATAACCTTAAGGTACAGTACAAAAATTATTGAACAAAATTCAGATAACATAAAAATGACAAATACGTAGAAAATTTGTATTTTTCCTAACTATGCAAAGCTTAGCTATTTATTAGGGGTTATACTTTTGGCAGAGCTGAAATGACGAGCCATTAAAATTTAGCGAGGGTTAACTACCCACACCGCTAGTTAGCGGGGGTAGGGGGGGTAGCTTGCTACCATTCCCGTTCACACCCTTGTGATTTAGTCACTTTGCTTGGAGGTAGAACTTCAAGGGGGATAGGGCTGGTGGGCAAGTTTGTATAAATAGCCAAGGTTTGTATATTTAGGAAAAATACAAATTATATACGAATATGTCATTTGTTCCGTAACTGGAATACAAACCACGCTATTTATTAGGGGTGACTCACCCATTAGGAAGGGTGGATGTTCCTGCAAACTGACTTTGCTCGGGGGCTCCTTATCTGAGTATGTTAGTACTTACAAATAAGGGGTCCCTACCCTCGCTAAAACCTTCCTACGCAAGGTCCGCGGCCTACGCAAGCTGTGTGTCGAGACATGCAGAAGTGTGACTGTCTAGGTAAGGTTGTTGCAAGCAGTGAAAAGTTTCTACAAAGGTAGTAAAGCATGTGTTAGGATAGGAAATGAAGTGAGTGATTGGTTTCCGGTGAGAGTGGGGCCGAGACAGGGATGTGTGATGTCGCCATGGTTGTTTAACTTGTATGTTGATGGAGTGGTGAGAGAGGTGAATGCTCGAGTGCTTGGACGAGGATTAAAACTGGTAGACGAGAATGACCATGAATGGGAGGTAAATCAGTTTTTGTTTGCGGATGATACTGTACTGGTTGCAGACACAGAAGAGAAGCTTGGACGATTAGTGAAAGAATTTGGAAGAGAGTGTGAGAGAAGGAAGTTGAGAGTTAATGAGGGTAAGAGTAAGGTTATGAGATGTACGAGAAGGGAAGGTGGTGCAAGGTTGAATGTCATGTTGAATGGAGAGTTACTTGAGGAGGTGGATCAGTTTAAGTACTTGGGGTCTGTTGTTGCAGCAAATGGTGGAGTGGAAGCAGATGTACGTCAAGAGAGTGAATGAAGGTTGCAAAGTGTTGGGGGCAGTTAAGGGAGTAGTAAAAAATAGAGGGTTAGGCATGAATGTAAAGAGTTCTATATGAGAAAGTGATTGTACCAACTGTGATGTATGGATCGGAGTTGTGGGGAATGAAAGTGATGGAGAGACAGAAATTGAATGTGTTTGAGATGAAGTGTCTACGGAGTATGGCTGGTGTATCTCGAGTAGATAGGATTAGGAACGAAGTGGTGAGGGTGAGAACGGGTGTAAGAAATGAGTTAGCAGCTAGAGTGGATATGAATGTGTTGAGGTGGTTTGGCCATGTTGAGAGAATGGAAAATGGCTGTCTGCTAAAGAAGGTGATGAATGCAAGAGTTGATGGGAGAAGTACGAGAGGAAGGCCAAGGTTTGGGTGGATGGATGGAGTCAAGGAAGCTCTGGGTGATAGGAGGATAGATGTGAGCGAGGCAAGAGAGCGTGCTAGAAATAGGAATGAATGGCGAGCGATTGTGACGCAGTTCCGGTAGGCCCTGCTGCTGCCTCCGATGCCTTAGATGACCGTGGAGGTAGCAGCAGTAGGGGATTCAGCATTATGAAGCTTCATCTGTGGTGGATAATGTGGGAGGGTGGGCTGTGACACCCTAGCAGTACCAGCTGAACTCGGTTGAGTCCCTTGTTAGACTGGGAGGAACGTAGAGAATAGAGGTCCCCTTTTTGTTTTTGTTTCTTTATTGATGTCGGCTACCCCCCAAAATTGGGGGAAGTGCCTTGGTATATGTGTGTGTGTGTGTGATGTAGGGAAAACCTGATGTAACCAAGACTTTCCCAATACCACCTCGCCAGGGTATGGGGACGCAACAGTATTAGCTTAATACTAGGTACACAAGGGAGCATGGTTAAACTGCAGTGGTTTGAGGTCAGCTTATGCAGAGAACCCAAGATGCTGCTTTCCCCACGAGAGGGTAGGATGAAGAAAAGAATAAGAGCCAGTCAAATATTTTCATTCACGCAGACTAAAACCGAGTAACAGTGCCCTCAATCTTCTGCTACTTGTCCAATATGGGGCTTGAGGTATACAACCAGCTGTTGTGCAGCCACCACCGGACCGATAGAGATCGTATTGAGTTCCTGTGGGTCACGTCTTGCAGGAGAAAGGTTGTGAAAGTCACCTGGAGCATTCACATCCTTTCTTGTAAAATCTGCGTCACAGAGTAATCTGCTAAGAAGGACCAGGGGCATAGCTATGCCCCTGACACTGTGAGTCGTCATGTTGAGATGATGTTTCGGTGATCCTCCTCTAGTCTCTCCCAGTGCTGATGACAAGAGAAGGGACCCGAGTGGGCTGTTGCCGTTTTCTTTAGGTAAAGTCTCATATCTTACCCAGGGTACAGTAACGGATGATCTGGATTGTCCGTTACCGAGTGGAGACTTATGTAGGATCCATCACCTCGAAAGACTGTGTCTGGCGACATACTCAGGGACGAAACTGAACATTATCTTTCGCCCTTCTCAATAATGGGCGATGTCGAAAGAGAGACCATGAAGTTCCTTGACTCGTATGGTTGCTGTCCGATAGTGTAGGAACATTGTCTTCTTAAATCAGGAGAAAATTTGTTGCCTGGTGAAGTGGAACATAAGGAGGTCTCTTTAGAGATCGGAGAATTTGAACCATGTTTCGAGAGGAAGGTCTCAATTCCGACTGGAGAAAGGCAAGATGTAAGTCCGTATGAGTTAGGAAAGGTCTATCGAGAGAGGATGTCCTTTTCTTTCAATTTGAAGGTGAAGGATCAAGGTTGAGTGATCATCTTTACCTGTAGAAACTGAATAGGGAGTCTTTTCCTCTTGTATATACTTGAGGATTCCACTATTGCTGGAATAGAGGTATTGAGTGGAGAAAGACACTTTCACACGACACCAACCACACAAGACGTTATACTGCCTGGTAGACTGATGCTGAGGAATTCCTCAGATATCTAGACAACCTTTTCGCAAAAGAGGTACTGGGTAGTCTCCAGGCATACAATCATAGCAAAGCAATAGCTTGTGGTAGGTGTCGAAGTGGGTTGTCTGTGATGTGGAGAAGGTTCTCTTGGAGAGACTATCAGGAGCTGCAAAAGGTTTGGTAACCATTCTGCATAATGCCATAGCGGAGCTAGGAGAGTCCTTGAGAGGTTGACCGATGTTCTAGCCTTCTTAGTGTCCTTCTCCAGATAAAACAGGGACGAGACGTAAACGTCATTGCTGTACCCACCGTTGTTGCCAGAGAACCTTGGGGTCTAGGGCTGGGGAGCAATGGCATCCCGAGATTCAGGAGCATTGCGAACAGATTCCTAGTTGAAGGATCTGTAAAGTCGGGACTTTGTCGGCTACAAGGCGATCTAAAGACCATTCGGTATACCTTATCCGAGATGCTGTGCACAGATTGTCGGCGAGCACGTTCTTCTAGTCTGGAATGAAGCGGGCTGATAGTGGTACTGAACGAACTTTGGCCCATCTTAGTGTTTATACTGTTAGATGGGAAGAGGCTACGAGCAAGTTCCTTCTTGCTTGCCGATGTGAGTCTCTATGTGGTGTGTGGTGTTGTCATTCATCACATCACTGAGTTGTCTGTTAGGAACCGATGAGGCTGCTGAAGGACCGGAAAGTTGGCCTTCATCTCTTAAGAGATTTAAAAGAAGGTACTTTCGGACTCTGTCCAGAGGGCTGAGGTCGTGTGGTGCAGCACTATGGTCCCTCCTCTCTTCTTTTGATGTGTTCTAAGCACAACATCAAGTCCGAGGGGTGGGGAAGGATGAGAAGGTTATGCCACTCTGTAGATTCTCGACTGACACCCATCCCTTGAGGTTCGTCCAAACTTCTGGTCCCATGGGGGTCAGAATGTTTGGGGGATCGAGGGCCTGATTCCAGTCCGACTCGAGTCTCTTTGGAATGGGAGTTGTTCTCGTTTTTGAGAAGGTTTTGTGGAGATTGGTGTCTAGAATCATTCCCAGATACACCAGTCTTCTGGGAGGGAAGTAGGGAAGACTTCCACAGGTTTACCCTGATCACTGGATCTTGGTAGAAAGACTTCAGAAGTTCTGGTGCTAATGCAAGGTTGCCACTGAGTCTGCTTAGGTCAGTAAGTCGTCCCGAAACGGAGGAGACAGAAGCCGATCCTGTGAGACCAGGATGGGTGTAGTGGAAAGACCGAAGCACAGTGCCCTGAACTGGTGTTTCTTGTTTGTCTAGACTGAATCTTCCAACCTTCCTAGATGGATGGTTTGGGCCTGGAAGTAAGTGTCCTTTAAGTCCAGTGTGCAAATAAAGACCTGAGGTCTTAGCCCTTGTTCGAACTCCAACATGGTGTGGACATCGACCTAAAGGGACAGCTTCTTGTGGATCCTTTTGCATGGAAGACTGTTGACGCTGGAGTCTAACTCGTGTCGTAAAGGATCAGACGCGATACCCAGTATAAGAATTCTTCCCTGAGGGAGAATTCCTTTAACTAACAGAAGGAAGGCAATGCTTAGCCTTACCATCCCCCATGATGGGATTGATGCTATTCCTTAGAATAGAATCAATCTGGCGAATGTTAATCAATGGTTAACAGTTGGGGATTGTAGTTACTGTGCAGTTGGAGAGTGCTCGCAAGTAGTTCCCTGTCGACAAGCCATTGATGAGGGTTGTCAAACGTTTTCCGATCACTTTAGTGTGATGATGAACGGCCAGTAGCGAGAAGTATGTTGTATACCTTCTGATCTAGGGAACTACGGGCAGAGGTTGACTAAGTCCGAGTCACGAACTGCTGGCAAATTGCCGATGATCGGTGAATCAGCGGTCTGTGAGCCGATGGTGAGCTAGAGATCAGCAAGCTAATTATGGTCCCCCCTGTTTGGTAAGAAATCAGCAAGCTGAAGATGGGCTGGTCAGAGATCAGCGGGCTGAGTTTAATGATCGAAGAAAGATGAGATGCCCATCGGTGATCTAGTTATCAGCAAGCTGATGACTGGTTGTCGACTAGCAATCGGTGATTGGAACGCTAGCAATCGGAGATCGTTAGTCATTGGAAGGACTAGAGGTCAAAGATCAGCGCTGAGCTAGCAATTGGCGATCTGGTGATCGGCGACCTAGCGATCAGTAAACCGTGAACTAGCCATCAGCAAACAGTGATCTAGAGATCAGACTGTTGATGCTTTCATGTTTCCTGACGATGGTCTGTCAAGGAAAAAAGAAACTTCAGAAGAGTCAGGGACCAAGGATTCCCCGTTTCGATTCCCCTTGCAAGATGGAATCTTCGGGATCTTGAATCCTTCTGTGAAGCCTCTTTCCTCTTTTCCCGGTGGCAATGTTGTGTGTTTGCGGGGAGGAATGGGGCACTGGTGACCTGTCCAAATTGTTTAATTCCTTTTTTCCGACTATTGTGCGAGTGTGCAGGAGAGTACTGGAGCGATGGTACACAGGATGATGCTGGTGCTCAATTTCTGCCTGGAGAGCAGGCAAGCGCTGGCGCATTGAATCTGTGAGCACTTGCTCTTTGGCAAGAGCTGGCGCATTGTATCCGAGACTGCAGGAAAGAGCGGAAGAGCGCTGGCGCGCAGTAAGGCACTGTGTAGTTTTGTGCTGTCTCCCTAGAATGCGCCTAAGCGTGCGACTGGTTGTGCAAGGGCGGGTGCATTGGCGCGTGCATGAGAGTACTACATGGAAACTGCTGGCGCACGCGTGTGGAAGGCCATTGGCGCGGGAGACAGCCGGCGACTGCGCGTACGCGGGAGACCACCGGCACGAGGGCGCGGGAGACTGCCGGCGCGCGGGCGCGGGAGACTGCCCGGCACGAGGGCGCGGGAGACTGCCGGCGCGCGGGCGCGGGAGACCGCCGGCGTGCGCGCGCAAAACTCTTGGCGCGCACGCGCGCAGAGTCAGCATAATGGTGCACATGATAATGCTGGCAGGAGGGAGCTGGTGATCCTCAGAAGAGTCCAGGACCAAAGTCCAAGGACTAACTGTAGCGTAAGGTAGCGCTAGTAGGTCGGCAAGTCAGCTGGCAGAACGACCAGAAACTGGGACGAGTCCTTTGGAAGGGCAACATCCATGATGGAGACCGTAAAAGGTCCACGGAAAAGTCCAGGACCAAAGTCCAAATGACTACCAGCGGCGTAAGGTTGCGTTGGTAGATCGGCAGGTCAGCTGGTAGGACGATCACGAACTGGGATGTGCCCTATAGAAGGGCGAACATCCACTGATGGCAACTGTGAAAGGTCCATAGAAAGAGTCCAAAACCGAAGTCCACGGACTAAGTTGCAATGCAAGGTTGCGCTGGTAGGTCTGCAGGTAGGATGATCAGGAACTTGATGAAGCCAATGAAGGCCAGTGGACCAGCAGGCTGGCCTTAGGAAGAGTCCAGAACCAAAGTCCACGGACTAAGTTGCAGCACAAGATTGCCCTGGTAGGTCTGCTGGTAGGATGATCAGGAACTGATGAGCAGAATGATTCTCCGAAGAGGTGTCTCTATGAGTGGCCTCTCTTGCGAATGAGAGTGGTGAACACTTCGTAGAAGAGACTTGATGCCCATGATGATGCCCATGAGGGCAGGTGGATCAGCAAGCTGACCTTCAACAGTAGCGATCCTACGAAGAGGAGTCTCTACTCTATGAGTGGCCTTTCTCGCGAACGAGAGAGGTGAAAACTTCGTAGAAGAGACTTGCCTAGACTATGCTCTGCCCCTGAAGGAACAGAGACTCGGCAATGGGGGAGAGCAGTCTGGGCGAAGGCAGCAACAGCAGTTGGAGACGATGAATTTATCAAGATGTGGGAAGTTCTAACTCGGAAGGGAGAAAACCTCACACCTGGGGAGGAAACTTTCCCTCGGAAGGGAAGTTGTCCAACCCCTGGAGGCGAACCTCCTGGTTAGCGTTCGAAGATGATCTGAAGTGATGGTCATGTTGTCACGGGAGTACTTCTAAGAGAAGGGATGACGCCCATGACGACGTCCTCTGAGGGACGGCAGTGACAGCAGATTCCCCAGGCATGAACAGAACAGCTCTGCTTCGTCGCCACTCTTAATCGAACGAAGAAAAAACTGCATAGTTAACTGCGAAAAAATAAAATCAATTATTTCATAGAAAATTCCCTAGGGAGGAACTCCGGAGAGGAACCCCGAGGGAATAACATAAAAATAAGTATTGCACCATTCCTTCCCCAGTCGACATCCACGGGAGAAGGGGGGG
The DNA here is from genome assembly GCF_036898095.1 of Palaemon carinicauda. Taxonomy (NCBI): domain Eukaryota; kingdom Metazoa; phylum Arthropoda; class Malacostraca; order Decapoda; family Palaemonidae; genus Palaemon; species Palaemon carinicauda. Next base: position 180,867,293 of record NC_090725.1, read on the forward strand.
GGAGTAACTGTAATAAAAACAGAATTTCAATTATTAAATCAGCTAAGAATATTCACTAATAGTGAGAACCACTGATCCTCCGAAGGGAAGTGTTCCCCACGGAGAAAAGCTGAAAAGTTAAAATTACAATTATAATTTCACTAAAATTAATCGATACAAACAATCGGAAGCGTAACCTAACCCGCGCACGGGAAAGGAGCTCTTCCCAATAGTAAGCTGTTGTTGAAAGGTGAACGACCTTGAGAAGAGAAAGACCGTAGTCAATCTCTGAGAGGCCACATTCCCTTCGCTCAGTAATCCATGTTTCCCGTACGAAAAGGGAAAAGGCGAAGACATTGGTTGAATGAAGAGGGTCCAGGCGATGATTCCTCTGCGGCGGCCGAGTTAATGGTTACATGCCGACAGGAAGACGATGGACCAGAGAGGGAGAGGTCGTTCCCCACAAAGTGGAACTGTGCTGGCCTTGTTCCGGTGCTAATGTACGCAAGTGTCGTTGTCATATATGTATCACACGCACAGCACAAACACTGAAAAAGAAACTTATCACATTTCTATACACATATATATACATGAACATTAAGAATGTTTTCATATATATACATGTATAAGAAAAGTTAAAAGACAAAAATTAATGGGAGTCCAGAATAGGCGAGGAGGGAGAGCGGGAACAACTGCTCTCCATCCGAGCCAAAAGTAAAAGTGACTAAATCACAGATGTGTGAACGGAAGTGGTAGCAAGCTACCCTCCCCCTATCCCCAGTAACTAGCGGTGTGGGTAGTTAACCCTCGCTAAATTTTAATGGCTCCTCATTTCAATTCCGCCGAAAGTATAACCCCTAATAAATAGCGTGGTCTGTATTCCAGTTACGGAACAAACCAGGATTAGTTTAGACATCTTTCAATATATATAAAACTTCGCCTATATAATACTCGTATCAAATGACAATGGTTTGTATTAATGTAAGAATATGCATTATCATAAATAAAGTAAATTATCAATAATTAACATATTGAAATAAAGTAATAACAGTACAGTAGCTTGCAATATAAGAATCTATAGTAATTAAAACCTTCATTTACTGTAGTTAATCAACTGAAGCAAAAGTCTTAAAATCTGGTTAGGGATTCCCATTATACCTTGAATGAAAAAGGCAATATATTACCTATTGGTACTTTCAAACAATACCAACCCCATCAAAATTTCTTATCATACCTTACCAAACCATTCAAAATTAAGCATAGAAAAGATTTTCTTGATGTCATTTCCTAGTTAAGTGTTTTCAGTTAACACGAGCTGGTCACTTAAGAATCTAGAATGGATGTAACACCTTTAACACATAGTTGTTTCTGCAATATTATAGCTTTCTATATTCTCACCATGACAAAGTTAACTTGTTAAAACAAGTCCACTACTTGCCTGAACAGTGGCCAGATCTCCTTCTAGCCTAATGATCTCTCCCACCAGTTCCTGATGACCCACACGTACCAACTCGTACATAGCAGAGCCACTCATGTTGTTTGCGGTCACAACTGAAAAATTAAAATGATCATTAGTATACTTACAATTATTGTACACTTGTACAAAATAATGTGCATTAAATGAGCAAATTAAATTTATATATACAGTTACTAAAGAAGATTATCAAGTAATATTATATAGTATCTTAATACAGTAATAATAATAATAATAATAATAATAATAATAATAATAATAAATATTTCAATAACACCATTTTTAATAAAATCTTAAACACTAAGAGAATGCCCAAAAGATTTATTCTTAGATACAGAGAAAATCTAAAAACTTTATTTGAAAAAACTAAGGATTTCTTGAAAATTTTTACAAATGAGCTTTCCAATTAGTGCCATAATTGCTAAAAACAACTGAATACAATATTATCATTTAACTGTATGGAACACTTCCTGCCTGAACTCCAATTTGGCCCAGGTCTTCAATTACTATATTTATTAGATTTTGTTCCGATAAAGTAGTGTAACTCCATCTATACTAGGATTCTGATTATCAATTCCTGTCAATTTCTGATTGCACAACAAATCCATCTAAATTTTCAAGATCTCACAAAATCAGATTAAAATTGAATACCCTATAAAACTTAATCCCTTACGTAAGAGACTCGTCCTTAGGTGGGAGGAAATTCCCGTTCCAGCAGGCAGGAGACTAATCCCAGGATTCCTAAACTCAGATCCCAAATTTGGCGAGTTCTGGTTCCTTACTACTCCTGCACCAGTGGTGTGACTTTACCAGCAGGTCCACAGCCTGTGAAATAAAGAACCCTGGGCAAAAAATCCCTGGGTCTTAATGGCGAGGAATGTGTACCAACGGGTTTGCCTGGTTCAAACCAAATAGCACAAGTATCCTAATGGGTTTGCTTGGTTCACACTATGTGGCATATATATAGTAACAGGACTGCATGTTTATTACACACCCCTTCTCATAAGTGTGAGAAATGACTTCTATATTACAATAAAGAACAGCTGCAGACTGATTAGGTAGTAGGTTGGCTAAGGCACCAGCCACTCATTTAGCTACTACCACTAGAGTTATGGGGTCCTTTGACTAGCCAGACAGTACTACATTGGATCCTTCTCTCTGGTTACGATTCATTTTCCCTTTGCCTACAGATACACCAAATTGTCTGGCATATTCTTTACATTTTCTCCTCTGTCCTCACACACCTGACAACACTGAGATTACCAATCAATTCTTCTTCATCCAAGTGGTTAACTACTGCACTGTAATTGTTCAGTGGCCACTTTCCTCTTGGTAAGGCTAGAAGAGAGACTTTAGCTGTGGTAAGCAGCTCTTCAAGGAGGAGGACACTCCAAAATCAAACCATTGTTCTCTAGTGTGGGTCGTGCCATAACCTTGTACCATGGTCTCCCACTGTCTTAGGTTAGAGTTCTCTTGCTAGAGGGTACATACGGGCACACTATCTTACCAATACTTCTCTTCCTTCTCTTTTGTTGAAGTTTTTTTTTAGTTTATATAGGAAATATTTATTTTAATGCTGTTACTGTTCTTAAAATATTTTATTTTTCCTAGTTTCCTTTCTTCACTGGGCTAGTTTCCCTGTTGGAGTCCCTAGGCTCATAGCATCCTGCTTTTCCAACTAGGGTTGTAGCTTAGCAAGTAATAATAATAATAATAATAATAATAATAATAATAATAATAATAATAATAATAATAATAATTATAATAATAATTATAATAATAACAATAATAATAATAATAATAAGGATAATAATAATAATACCTGCAGTCAAATTGATTCCCACTGACAGGGTTTTTGATAGTGTACCCCAAGAGGGGATGATTGAAAGAAAAAGAAAAGGCCAATCCTTCTTCACTTCCATCCCAGACTAACACACAACCTCTGTCCTCAATCCAATGCTAATGGTTCTGAGAAAAGCTGAGGTAGCTATACCACCTGCTGTGCAGCTACTACAGACCCTAGAGAAAGTGTCTAGAGACCTTTAGGTCAATTCCCGCAGGTAATGAGCAGTCGACGTTGTCAGACGTTTCCACACGCCTTCCTGCAGTACCTGCGCCACAAAGATATTTTCCCCAACTGCCAGGGTTGTACTAATCATCTGACATCATATGATCTAGTTTAAGCTCTTCCTGGGAGGAGGGTGTGGGCAGCAAAAAGGTACGGTCAATGACTTCCCTTAGCCACGATGCGATTGTATTTCTGGTCACCTTCTTACATAGTTAACAAAAAGGTGTTACAGGTGGGGTTAGATTGCATAAGTACATTTAAGTTAGAGCCCTCAATGCGCACAAAAGAAACTGAACAGGATTGTCGATTACCTCTCTGAAGCTCGCAATCTGAAATGATAAAAACCTGGAATCAGGAATGGACAGATTCTGGGTTTTGGCAATAAACTCAAGGCTGAAGGAGAACGAGACCTGACTCCATCCCACTATGAAAGACGATGCAGCTCACTACCACAGTTAATGCAAGGGTAGTGCAAAGAAGAAGACCATTTTGAGAAAGGTTCTTGTCTGTGGCAGGCCTCAGCGGCTCATAAGGTGCCCGCTTCAGGGAATGTAGGTCAAGGGTGGTGGTCTCATCTCTAACAAAAGAGTGCCCTGTTCAAAACTTTGGATGAGCATGGAGAGCTCTACCAAAAAGGAAACAACTCCTTTCAACATGAGGACCTGGCTCAAGGTTGGGCGATAGTCTTTTATTGCTGACACTGAGTAGTTTTTCCTTTTAGAGATAAAATAAAAATTTGGCTACTAATGAGATTAAGGCTCCAAGAGAAGAAACACCCTTTTCACAGCACCAGCCACAGATGATGGTTCATTTGGCTTGTTACACAAAGGTTGAAGACTTCCAGAGCTATCTAGACATCTCTAATGCAACTTTGCATAAAAAGCCTTTCTCTGACAGGAGAACCTGGAAAACCTCGCCCATTCCACTGTGCTGTGGAAGATCTGGGTGTGTGGCTGGCACTACAGGTCGGGAAGAAGAGGCAACTCCCTCGTGTCTCCAACAGCAGCAATTTCCTAGAAATCTCCATCATCAGAGGTAGATGGTCCAAGTACCATTCTCTTTGGAGCCATTTCGTGGAGTGACAGACTGAATTCAAGACACTCCTTACTTAGCAGAATAGTGGAAAACCATATACTGTATATATATATGGGTTAAGAAAAAATCCGCGAAGTGGTGAATCCGCGATGGTCGAACTGCGAAGTAGCGAGGGTTCACTGTAATAGCCCATACTAAATAGCGTGGTTTGTATTTCAGTTACGGAACAAATATGTAATCAACCCTTAATTCCTAAGGGTTCCGAAAAATAGTTATTTGTTATGATTAAAAATTACAGATATAGCAATAACGTATACTGTATATATAAATGTAACCAGCCCTTAAATCTTAAGGGTTCCCAAAAATTGTGATTTGCTACACTTTACAATTGGAACATATATATGAATATACGACTAATACTATAATTCCCAATATCGAAAAGAAAATAAACAACGATACCAAGACATGTTGGGACTGCATCGACTGTCATGAGAACTACGCAGCGTAAAATTAACAATACGCTAGTTCTATTTAATCTTTGTAAGATAGAATTCCTTTTCATTCTTTACAAGAAAAAGCAAATAAAAGAATTTTGCTAGTCATACTACGTATGTACTATGTAGATTATGTTACACGATTGTGACGTCATTGAGTTGGCGGAACGTATCTCCACCATCATGTTTTAAAGTAGGTTCGTTAGTTTTACAGTAGGGGGGAAAAAAATCCCAATCCTACCTCTTTTAAGATATGAACAAAGTTAAAACACTAACACTCAGAAAAAATAAAACACAACCAGCGAAGGCTAAAAGTAAATTGTACATCACCAAGATAACTGTAATATGATATTTTAATTATAAAATAAATTTTTGAATATACTTACCCGGTGAATATATAATAGCTGCTACTCAGCGGCTCGACAGAAAACACACTCAAAAAACTCGCGAGCGATCACTATGAAGGTTGCGGGTGTGCCCACCAGCGCCAACTATCGGCCAGATACCACTCTTGCATGTAAACAAACCCTTCAATTCTTCTCGTCCCGCTGCGTCTCTATTGGGGAGGAAGGGAGGGCCTTTAATTTATATATTCACCGGGTAAGTATATTCAAAAATTTATTTTATAATTAAAATATCATTTTTAAATATTTAACTTAGCCGGTGAATATATAATAGCTGATTCACACCCAAGGCGGTGGGTAGAGACCAGAGTTAATTAAGTTTACAGCGTATAAGCTAAGAGTTTTTGACAGTTATCAATATAACAAAACCAAAATATATAGGTACCTGGTAAGGAAGTTGACTTAGACGATTACTCTGCCTTGTAAGTCTGTCTTCCTCACGAAGCCCAGCGATCCTCTTAGGATGCTGAAAGACTCCCAGGAGCTGAAGTATAAAGGGTTGCAACCCATACTAACAGGACCTCATCAAACCCCTAATCTGGGCGCTCTCAAGAAATGACTTTGACCACCCGCCAAATCAACCAGGATGCGAAAGGCTTCTTAGCCTTCCGTACAACCCATAAAACAATATTAAAAACATTTCAAGAGACAGATTAAAAAGGATATTGGAATTAGGGACGTGTAGTGGTAGAACCCTCACCCACTACTGCACTCGCTGCTACGAATGGACCCAGTGTGTAGCAGTCCTCGTAAAGAGTCTGGACATCTTTCAAGTAAAATGACGAGAACACTGACTTGCTTCTCCAAAAAGTCGCGTCCATGATACTTTGCAGAGATCTATTTTGCTTGAAGGCCACGGAGGTTGCTATAGCTCTAATTTCGTGCGTCTTAACCTTAAGCAAAGATTGGTCTTCCTCACTCAAGTGGGAATGGGCTTCTCGTATTAAAAATCTGATAAAATATGACAAAGCATTCTTTGACATAGGTAAGGATGGTTTCTTAACCGAACACCATAACGCTTCAGATTTACCTCGTAATGGCTTAGTACGAGCTAAATAGAATTTAAGAGCTCTAACAGGACATAACACTCTCTCCAGTTCGTTGCCTACGATCTCTGATAAGCAAGGAATATCAAAAGATTTAGGCCAAGGACGAGAAGGCAGTTCATTCTTGGCCAGGAAACCAAGTTGAAGAGAACAAGAGGCTTTTTCTGTAGAAAAGCCGATGTTCTTACTGAAGGCATGAAGTTCACTGACTCTTTTAGCCGAGGCCAAGCACACCAGGAAAAGAGTCTTAAGAGTGAGATCCTTCAGGGAGGCTGAATGTAATGGCTCAAACCTGTCTGACATGAGGAACCTTAGGACCACGTCTAAGTTCCATCCAGGAGTAGCCAAACGACGTTCCTTAGAGGTTTCAAAAGACTTAAGGAGATCTTGTAGATCTTTATCGTTGGAAAGATCTAAGCCTCTATGCCGGAAGACCGAAGCCAACATGCTCCTGTAGCCCTTGATCGTGGAAGCTGAAAGGGAGCGAACTTTTCTCAGGTGTAAGAGAAAATCAGCGATTTGGGCTACAGAGGTACTGGACGAGGATACAGATGCTGACTTGCACCAGTTTCGGAAGACTTCCCACTTCGACTGGTATACTCTAATGGTAGAAGCTCTCCTCGCTCTTGCAATCGCACTGGCTGCCTCCTTCGAAAAGCCTCTAGCTCTCGAGAGTCTTTCGATAGTCTGAAGGCAGTCAGACGAAGAGCGGGGAGGCTTTGGTGTACATTCTTTACGTGGGGCTGACGTAACAGGTCTACTCTTAGAGGAAGACTTCTTGGAAAGTCTACCAGCCATCGAAGTACCTCGGTGAACCATTCTCTCGCGGGCCAGAGGGGAGCAACTAACGTCAACCTTGTCCCTTCGTGAGAGGCGAACTTCTGCAGTACCTTGTTGACAATCTTGAATGGTGGGAATGCATATAGGTCTAGATGAGACCAATCTAGAAGAAAAGCGTCTATGTGTATTGCTGCTGGGTCTGGGACTGGAGAGCAATAGATTGGAAGTCTCTTGGTCATCGAGGTTGCAAAGAGGTCTATGGTGGGTTGACCCCAAGTCGCCCAAAGACTCTTGCACACGTCCTTGTGGAGGGTCCATTCCGTAGGAATCACCTGACCCCTCCGACTGAGGCAATCTGCTAAGACATTCAAGTCGCCCTGGATAAACCTCGTCAACAGGGAGATGCCTCGATCTCTTGACCAAATAAGCAGGTCCCTTGCGATCTCGTACAGCGTCAGGGAGTGGGTGCCTCCTTGCTTGGAAATGTATGCCAAGGCTGTGGTATTGTCGGAGTTGATCTCCACCACCTTGTTTCGAAGGAGACTCCCGAAGTTCATCAAGGCCAGGTGGACTGCCAAAAGCTCCTTGCCGTTGATGTGCATGCTCCTCTGACTTGAGGTCCACAGACCTGAGCATTCCCGACCGTCCAGGGTCGCACCCCAACCCAAATCCGACGCGTCCGAGAATAGTACGTGGTTTGGTTTCTGAACTGCTAGGGAAAGTCCCTCTCTTAGACTGATATTGTCGTTCCACCAATTCAGGCATGCCTTTACTGTTTCGGAGATCGGGATTGAGACCGTCTCTAACGTCTTGTCCTTTTTCCAGTGAAAAGCTAGATGGAACTGGAGAGGTCGAAGGTGTAGCCTTCCTAGCGAGACAAACTGCTCCAGGGATGATAGAGTTCCTACTAGACTCATCCAATTCCTGACTGAGCAACGTTCTCTCTTCAACATCAGTTGGATTATGAGCAGGGCTTGCACTATTCGGGGGGCAGACGGAAAAGCCCGAAAAACTGGACTGCGAATCTCCATCCCTAAATACAGTATAGTTTGCGATGGAATCAGCTGGGACTTTTCCATGTTGACCAAAAGTCTCAATTCCTTGGTCAGATCCAATGTCCAATGAAGATCCTGCAGACAGCGATGACTGGACGAGGCTCTGAGAAGCCAGTCGTCCAAGTATAGGGAGGCTCGGATTCCCGATAAATAGAGGAATTTTGCAACATTCCTCATAAGCCTCGTAAACACGAGAGGAGCAGGACTTAGGCCAAAGCACAGGGCCCGAAACTGGTACACCACATTGTCGAAAACAAACCTCAGAAAAGGTTGGGAATCTGAGTGAATGGGGATGTGGAAGTATGCGTCTCTTAGGTCGAGAGAGACCATCCAGTCTCCCTTTCTGACCGCTGCTAAGACTGATTTCGTGGTCTCCATGGTGAACTTTGTCTTCGTAACAAAGACGTTTAGTGCACTGACGTCTAGCACCGGTCTCCAACCTCCTGTCTTCTTCGGTACTAGGAAGAGACGGTTGTAAAACCCCGGTGATTGAAGGTCCGAGACTTTCACCACCGCTCCCTTCTCTAGCAAAAGACACATTTCTAGTTTCAGGGCTTGTCTCTTTGATTCCTCTCGGTATCTAGGAGAGAGGTCGATGGGGGAAGTCGTTAGAGGAGGTTTGTGTACGAATGGAATTTTGTACCCCTCTCTGAGCAACCTCACAGATTGTTGGTCTGCGCCCCTCTTCTCCCAGGCTTGCCAGAAGTTCTTGAGTCTGGCACCTACTGCTGTCTGAGGCTGCGGGCAGTCAGACTCTGCCACGTGAGGACTTGGCTCCTCTCTTCTTTCCTCTCTTTCCCTCGGCACGAGTACTTCCCCTGCTGGGAGCTCTGCCACGAAAGGGTGGAATAAATCTGGACGCCAGAGTGTCTATCCTTGGTCTTGCAGAAAAGGATGTCGAAGGAGTCCCTTTGCGAGCAGAGGACGCAACCAAGTCATGGGTGTCCTTCTGCACGAGTGACAAAGCTATGTCCTTAACCAAATGTTCAGGGAACAAAAACTTAGATAAGGGAGCAAAGAGTAGTTCAGATCTTTGACAGGGAGTAACTCCTGCCGACAGAAAAGAGCAAAGGGACTCTCGCTTCTTAAGGACTCCTGAAGTAAAAGAGGAGGAGAGCTCATTGGAACCATCGCGGATGGCTTTATCCATGCAGGACATAATAAGTACGGAGACATCTCTATCAGCCGATGAGATTTTCCTACTTAAGGCTCCCAAACACCAGTCAAGGAAGTTGAAAACTTCAAAGGCTCTATAAATGCCTTTCAGCAGATGGTCAAGGTCCAAGGAGGACCAACTAATCTTCGAGCGTCTCATGGCTAGGCGGCGGGGAGAGTCTACAAGGCTTGAGAAGTCGCCCTGGGCAGAGGCAGGGACTCCCAAGCAGAGAACTTCTCCCGTGGCATACCAGACACTCGATCTAGACGAGAGTTTAGATGGAGGGAAGGCAAAGGCCGCCTTCCCCAAACTCCTCTTGGTTTCCAACCAATCGCCTAAAAGCCGTAAAGCTCTCTTGGATGAGCGAGAGAGCACAAGTTTTGTAAAGGCTGGCATGTCAGCAGGTATGCCTAGAACAAACTCAGACGGCGGCGAACGAGGAGCAACAGAGACGAAGTGATCGGGAAACAACTCCTTAAAAATTAACATGACTTTCTTAAAGTCCATTGATGGAGGAACTGTTCTGGGTTCATCTACATCTGAAGGATGATCCTCAGGCTGAGGGTCAGCAACGTCCTCATCTGAAGGCTCTTCATCTGACAACTGCTGAGAAACAAGCAAAGGGGTTGGCAATGCTTGACACGCAGCGTCCACACGCACTGGTGCATTAGTAGCGGACCAGGACGCAACGTCATGTAACTGCTTGACAGTCTGTGAACTGTCAACAACAACAGGTGCGTGAGGACGCACAGCGTCCACTCGAGACTGCTTTGACTGCCTAGTCTGAGCAGTCAAAACAACTCTAGACTGCGGTGGTTGACGCTCAGCGTCAAAACAAGTCAACTCCGATGGTTGGCGAACGTCCTGAACGTCAACAGGAGCATTAGCAAGAGGCCTAACGTCCAAATGCGGCTGAAAATCCACACGAGACCGCATCGAGTGAGGTTCTAAATAACTTGACTGACGTGACTTGGCTACGCCAACGTCAACAGGACGCACAAAGGTTCGTTTGGGTGGCTGAAGGCCAGGATCTCGATGAGATAAACGGCTAGGCTCAACGGAAACCTTATCAGCAGAATAGTCTTCCATAAGGGAGGCAAGCTTAGACTGCATGTCCTGCAGTATAACCCATTTAGGGTCCACGGGAATGGGTGCGGTAAACGACGGGGTTAACGTCTGAGACGGCACAACCTTGCCTTGCTTAGGCGGCGAGCAGTCATCCGATGACTGCAATGGGTCAGAACTGTCCCAATGACTACATCCAGGACGCTGGACCTGTCCTGAAGGGACCGACTTCCGCTTAAGAGGCCTAGAAACCTTGCTCCACGGTTTCTTGCGCGAAAAGCCTTCGGAAGACGAGGAGAAAATGGGCTCTCTCGTCTTATGGTAGGGGCGATCTTGGTGAGATACGCCTGATACCATAGAGGGAACGTCTGTTCGCTGATCAAGGCCTCTCGAACCCATAAGTTGTACGACATTACTTCTCCCCTGGGCTTGGGAGCTTGCAAGAGGTCTCAGACTAGGTGAACGACAGGCACGAACAGACGAACCCTCGGTCGCAACACTGTTCACAACACTTTGCGCACTAATCACTTTCCCACTATTTTCCGCTGTGGCACTCTGATACTTAAGCTCTTTCACGTCAGCCATGAGTTGATTACGATCAGTTGCTAACGCTTCAACTCTTTCCCCCAAGGCATGAATAGCACGTAACATGTCTTGCATAGATGGTTCCTGAGTGCTAGAAGGGGGGTTAGGAACAACCACTACTGTACAGGGGAAGGATTAGGTTCAGGGGCATGTGGAGAGGAAAAAATCTACAGACCTAGAGGAACTCCTCCTTACCCTATCTCTCTCGAGCCTACGTGCATACTTATCGTATTCGAGCCAATCGAATTCCGAAAGGCCCACGCATTCCTCACACCGATCTCCCAATTGACAGGTTTTACCCCGACAATTGGAACACACAGTATGTGGGTCGAGAGATGCCTTTGGAAGACGCCTATTACAGTCCCTAGCATTACACTTACGAAATCTAGGTACTTGTGAAGGGTCAGCCATTTTGAATTAGTCAAAGAAAGTTCAAAAAACAATCCAAGTCATCAACAATTAAATCTGTTCAATAAAGAGTTCAAGAGTTTAAGTTGAGGAAAAACACCTGCACTGCGAAAGCTCAAACCAAAATGAAGTACTTCACCAAATATGTTGAGAAAACTCCAGGTTCTACAGCGAGTAATGATACGTCTTGTCGCCAAGGTCGACAGAGAAGAATTGAAGGGTTTGTTTACATGCAAGAGTGGTATCTGGCCGATAGTTGGCGCTGGTGGGCACACCCGCAACCTTCATAGCGATCGCTCGCGAGTTTTTTGAGTGTGTTTTCTGTCGAGCCGCTGAGTAGCAGCTATGATATATTCACCGGCTAAGTTAAATATTTAAAAATACATGTTACAGCGAGTGAAAAATCCAACGATGTTGCCGCTACGACGGCAGAGAAGATATAAAGGGACAGGGGATGGTTCCGAGGTACCTCGCTAGGGTGCGCAGGTAGTACACCTGGCTATCCAATCGGCGATTGACGCGAGTTTTGAATTTTCTGCCGTGACGTCAGAGACGTAAGCTATATATATAACTACCAGGTAAGTCTTATGTTTGAAATATTGTAACATTTTTATAAAGATGATATCAAAGTGCAACAAATTTTCATTTATATGGCAGGAAAATCTTAATCAAAATCTTCTACATACCAGGACCTGATACACCAAACACATAACCAAGGGCACTTTCTTCCTCTTCATCCAGCATCCTTGCTAACTTTGAAGCTCTATCCATTCCACCTGCCTGGAGTATAAGAAAGAAATTATTAATCAATAGTAAAATCCCAACATATGATAAAACTATGCCTCCTACAATGTCAGTTAGATGACTAATGTTAAACAATATACCAGTAATCCACAGATGACACAAAATTAAGTTTTGAGGCTTCAAGCTGATAGAAATTCCAAACTGAACTTACTGTTAGCCATGTATCCATTTCCCTTTTATATATCCTCATGTTAAGTTTTCAAAATCTTACAACACAGAAGTTATTTTATGGACCTATAAAATCAAGTAAAGCAATCTACTGAACTGTACTGTACTTGAAGAATAAGATAAAACAATATAAAATCTAATAAACTTATTTTATTCACATTTTTTTTTCTCTTGAAGAGCATCCTTAAAAACAGTAACACAAGAGAATCAACACAAATGTTAAAGTTATATAAAAGTGTGATTGGGCTAGTAATCTACGGGTCTGACACATGGACAATAAATTAGACCCAAGAATGAAAAATGGAGGAAGTCAGGATATTGAGATGGATGTGCAGAGTCACAAGAAGAGACAGGATCTGTAATCATTATATTAGAGAAACAGTTCAAGTATTGGAAGTATTGGAAGTGGTTCAGCAAAAACTGAAGGGGTCCATGTTTGTAAAAGGTTTATAAACAGGGAGGTGAATTAGGAACAAATGACATATGAGAGAAAGTAAGACAGGAGGGAGGGAGGGCTCATTGAAAATGACAAATGAACACAAAGAGGAGGACCTTTTCCTAGTGAAGGGTTTTTTTTTTAAGGGATGATTTCAACTCCCTATTTTGTAAGGGTTTCAAATCATCCCCTTTATCCAGGAATGCTTTAACAACATCTTTTTCCTGGAATGGTTTTAACATAGCCCTTTCTCCAAGGAAATTTGCAGTGCTTCCTATATATTTCTTGTAAAGGTTTCAACCAGGACCTTTCTTCAAAGGATTTTTTCAACTCTGCCCTCTTCAGGGATGATTTCACACCTACTCTTTTTCAAGGGATAATTTGAACTTTACCTTTCCCAGAAAGTTTCTATACATTCCCTTATCAACAGAAGATTGCATTGCTACCTTTTTCCAAGGATGGTTTCCGTGCAATCCCTTTTAAAGAAGTTTTCACCCTAACTGCTTTTTATCAAGGGAGGTTTTCAACTACCTTTTTTCAAAGGAGTCTCTGGTGCAATTTATTTTACAAGTAAAATTGCATTGCTACCTTATCCCACAGAAATGTTCAGACTGACCCTTTTCCATCAAGGGAGGTTTTCAATTTGACCTTTCTCAAAGGAGTGTGTCTGCATTCCATTTTAAGGGGCCCAGCCAGTATGCCAATATATGGCGGGATACTACGATAAACACAAAATCCTGAAAAAATTTACCGAGCTATGTATGGCAAGGGAGAATGCGTATACGAAATATTCTGTCAAAATTCCTCTTACATTTATAGTTACAGGGTAATTAGTAAAAGTAACTCGATAAGGCTAAAACATTGATCCCTTCAAGAAAATGCAGTATTTCCTCTATCGTAAATTTTGATAATTATTACATTCTAATATGAAAAAAAATTGTAAACAGAGATATCGGTATAGATTCCATGAGTCAAAAGATGAAGTATTACACCCTTCGGCCTTCAGTACTAGTACAAACCAAAGGGAGAGAGTACGTTTGAGTCTGACCTCTGACATTCACTCGCTTTTACGTCTTTCTTGGTTTCGGCAAGAATTTCTTCATGCCAAAGAGAAAAAGACAATTTCAACATCTCACTAACATAATGGAGAAGAAAATTGGCTCTAATAAGAGTTCAGAAGTGGATAATATCGACGATATTAGTGAAGTTAGAGAAGGAGAGGGAGAGAGAGTGTTGTGGATGAAAGAGCGAACGTCTCGCCTGACAAGAGCCAAATGAAGCATGATATTGACCAAAGGGATCCTCATTTATGATTATGATAAATAATATTGCTTTGCTTCATTAATATCCAAAAAAAAAAGAACATAAAATTCATAATATTCATGATTTATTAATAGTGTCTTTGTAAAAATATAAAGGGAAACTGACTGCCCATATCTCAAAACTATATTTCTGGGTCGACCTGTGGCGGCCGGTGAAAAGAGTCCTTCTAATATACCTTTTCTGATAAAACCTTCCAATTATACCAGAAAAAGATAAAAGCATGGAATGCTGAGGTTACAACCCTCGCGCGAGCACCTTTTGGGTGTGGTGTATAAAGCAAAGGCGCGTGAAATCCACTATTCACAGGTTGTCTTCCATTTAGTTAATTCCTTCGTCAAAGGGATGGACCGATACAAAGGCCCTAGCCAACCCACCAGCGCCACACCACCCACGCCCCGACGCGAGCGCCATCTGAACAACATCCTTCCTTCTTTTTGGACTTCGACATTGTGAAAATTTTTTGTGGTGCTCTCGGCTTTTTTCACACTCGTGGATTTATTTCGTCATGTCCGAAGCTCCATCTTCACACATTCCAATTGCCCATATCTCAAAACTATATTTATTGACCTTCAAATTCTATAAGATATAGCACTGTAATCTGATATATAGCTTAGGAAAGACATTATAAAACAATCAAATGTTGCCCTTTTTTCCAATATTTTTCTTTTTTTATTATTTTCTTTTTTAATATTTTCCTGGATTTTTATTTTTTTTACCATAATGAAAAAATTCATATCTAGCACAAAAAAATTGACTTAGGAAAAAAACTTTCTACATTTGATTGGATGTCTACATCAGGTCGAATATTCGGTAGTAATCCCAGGTCTTAATATTAATTATCAATGGAGGAGATAGAATTTGTAAAACATCACAAATTTTTAAGTAATTTGTATTTTTCCTAACATACAGTACTTACCTAGAACTACCTTCTTAGGAGTTACTGGTAACTCTACCTAACCGACCAGCTTTTTGTAGTTTACCCTCTTTCCGTTTTCTACGGGGTCAACCTCAGGCAGTGTGATACGTGCTCTGAGGCGACCCGGGGTCGGGCAGCGTGCCAGCTCCGGTTGAATCGTCAATAAGTTTCGTTGGAACAGGTACTACTCGATCCTGCAGGTTCTCGGGGAAGGATGGGTGGGCCATAACCCGAAGGTAGTTCTAGGTAAGTATGTTAGGAAAAATACAAATTACTTAAAAATTTGTGATTTGTTCAAACACGGTTACTTACCTAGAACTACCTTCTTAGGAGACTTACACTTTAGGAGGTGGGAGTGTCCTGCAGGGATCAGAAGTCGACGGGGATGCACGCGAGAGAGGGAACCTCTAAGGAGGTCTTGGTTCCACGACCACTAGAAAACTGCACGAAAAGTAGGGGAAACTATCCAAAAAACTCACTTAGTGTCTAATGGCTTACCCTTTCAAAACCAACTCCGATACATGTCCTCTTGAAGGGCGTTCCTTCAAGTGACTAAGGTCTTTTCAACATCTTCCTGGCCCGGACGGTCCGGGGAAGGAAGCAAAGGGGGTAAGGTTAAGGAAGGAACTAGTGTCTCTTGGCATTAACACCCCCGGTTACCCTGGGGCTATGACCTTAGATCTCTTGAAGGGCCAAGATGATTGGGCCAATGGAAAACCTGTCCAAGGATATCCTCGAGCAACCGTTGAGATAGTGTTCCGTGAAGGTGGACTGTCTAGACCAGGTCCCAGCCTTCAGGATCTTTCCCACAGCCGTGTTTTTCTCGAAGGCCAGGGAGGTGCTCAGACCTCTAATATCATGTGGCCTTGGTTTTCCTGGGAGAGGAATCCCAGAAGCCTCGTAGGCACTCTTTATCACCTGTCGCAGCCAGAAAGAGATAAGAGTTCTTCGAGATCGGTTTCTTCACCCGGCCTGTTGAGATGAAAAAATTTTTGATCTGAGGGGGGAATTTTGCGGTCCTCTCCAGGTATTTTCTTACTGTTCTCACGGGACATAAGAGTAGATCTTTTGGGTTGTCGGAGCGAGGGATGGCTGGCACCAAAAAACCATCAAACCGAGGATCCCAACACGCCGGGTTCTACGTCTTCGCCACAAAGCTAGGGACGAACCTAAAGGTAACTTCTCTCCACCCTTTGGAGTGTGAGACCTCGTAAGAGAGGCCGTGTAACTCGCTCACTCTTTTCGCCGAGGCCAGGGCTAAAAGAAATGCTGTTTTAAGGGTGAGTTCCCTGTCTAGTACGTCCCTGAGAGGTTCGAAGGGTGGCCCTGACAGAACCTTGAGAACTCTGGCTAGGTCCCACTGCGGAACCCGTACCTCCTGGGGGGGACATGACTGTTCAAAACTGCGGATGAGCATAGAGATATGCCTTGAGGCTCCCAAGTCAATGCCCCTAAGAAGGAAGACTTGACCTAGGGCTGCTCGAACTCCTTTGATGGCCGGAATGGACGAACCCACGTCGTCTCTCAGGTACACCAGAAAGTCTGCAATGTCCTGGATCGTCGCCCCTAAGGGCCTGATGTTCTTGGACGCACACCACTTCACTAAGACTGCCCACTTTGCCTGGTAGACTACTTCCGAGGAACGCCGTAGATAACCCGACATCCTCGCCTCGGTTCTCGATGAGTATCCTTCTTTCTTCAGGAGCTTCTCGATAACCTCCACGCGTGAAGGTGGAGGGATCGAGGGTTTTCGTGCCACCTGTGAAAGTGAGGTTGACGCAGGTGGTCTGGCCTGTTCGGAAGCGGCCAAGGAGGACGAAGATCTAATTCTTTTAGGTCTGCGAACCAGTCTCTCTCCGGCCACCAGGGCGCTACCAAAGTCATCGACAGGTTGGACGACACTCTCACTGTTCACCACTTGCCTGATCAAACTGAAGGGAGGGAAGGCGTACACATCGAGGTCGTCCCAGGGATGTTGGAAGTCGTCCTCGAACCCTGCTGACGGGTCTGGGATCGGAGAACAGAACACGGGGAGTTGGGCGTTCAGACGTGTGGCGAATAAGTCTATCACTGGGGAGCCCCACATTAGGATGACTGCCCGAGCTACCTCCGGGTGTAGGGTCCACTCTGAACCTATCACTTGACCCGCCCTTCTGAGGCCGTCGGCCATCACGTTCCTCTTTCCTGGGATGAACCTTGCTGTCAGTTCTATCCCTTCTTCTGTCGCCCACTCTAACAGTTCCATGGCTAGGGCGCATAGGACCCTTGACTTCATGCCTCCCTGTTTCTTTACATACGCCACTACCGTGGCGTTGTCGCACATTGACGCCACAGAGTTTCCTCGCAGGAAGTGTATGAACTGTCGACACGCCCTCAGAACCGCTATCATCTCCAGGATGTTTATATGGAGAGACGCCTCCTCGCTGGACCACTGCCCTTTTGTCGATTCCCCTAGCAGGTGTGCTCCCCAACCCTCCTTCGATGCGTCCGTGAACAACAGCATCTCCAGGTGATCGGGGGCAAAGGGCATTCCCTTCTCTGTGTTCGACCTGAAGTACCACCAAAGAAGGGTCTCTCTCGTCTTCGGGAGGACTGGGACTATTTGTGGGGCTCCTTGCCTTGGGTCCACGACTCCTTCCAATTCCACTGTACCAGGCGGAACCTGAGTCTCCCTTGCGGTACTAATTTTTCCAGCGAAAACCAGATGACCCAGTAACTTCTGCCAGTCCTTGGCCCTCCTGGGTTGTCTCGTCAGGAAGGGTTGAAAGATATGGTCCAGGTTGGCTAACCTCTCCCCTGAGGGGAAGGCTCTTACTAACTGGGTGTCCAGGACCATCCCCTAGTAAGTCATTCTGGTGCTGGGAACTAGTTGGGACTTCCCTAGGTTGACCGTGATCCCTAATACCCTGCAGAGGTCGAGCAACATAACGCCTTGCTCCTTCAGTTGTTCCCCTGAGGCAGAAAGAAGCAACCAGTCGTCCAGGTACCTGAGCAGTCGTATGCCTTTCTCGTGTGCCCATGCCGAGAACGTGGTGAACAGCCTCATGAACATTTGCGGGGCCGTCGAAAGGCCGAAGCACAGGGTTTTGAATTGCAGGACACTGGACTCCCACTTGATTCCGAGGAACTTCCTGCTGGAGGGGTGCACGGGGATTTGAAAATAGGCATCCTTGAGGTCGAGAGACATGAGGAAATCCCCCTCCCTCAAGGCTGCTAGCACTGTCTTGGGGGTGTCCATTTTGAAGTCCGTCTTCGAGACGAACTTGTTGAGGGCTGAGAGATCTATGACCGGCCTCCACCCTCCTGTCGATTCCTCCACAAGGAAGAGCCTGCTGAAGAAACCCGGGCCGGGCTCTCCACTGTCTCTAAAGCTCCCTTGACGATCATGGACGCTACTCCCTCTTGTAGTGCCGACCTCTTCAAGATGGTCCTTTGGAACCAGCCACTCGGCCCGATGGGCTGGGATGAGAGGGGGAGGCTCTTCTAGGAAAGGGAGTCTGTAGCCCTCTTTCAGGACCGTCACCGTCCAGGGACCCGCACCGAGATCCCGCCATGCTTGCCAAAAATGTCTGAGGCATCCCCCTACTAGGGGCTCCTGAAGGAGTAGGGGGGGCCTCTCTTCCTACCTCATTCTGGAGGAGCGGCCAGAGCGACCTCTCCTAGAGTTACTGTAGGAGGGTCTGAAGGCTGACGGAGGGGCTGCGTTGGTCCTACGGGTGGCTGCTGAGAGGTTTGAAGCCAAGGAGCTGACGGTCGGTCTCTTCGAGGCAGCAAAGGGGCGGACTGGGAGGAGTGAGGGACGTCCGCTGAGGCTCTTCTAAACACGGACTTCCTCATGGGGGGGGGTCCTAAGGTCCATGTCTCTCACCCTCCTCACTTTCTCCATGGTATCCTCCACCAAATTGATGGGGAAAATGTCGTTTCCCCACACGGAGGAATTTCTCTGTCTCCTAGCTTCTATGGCCGGTAACTTCCGCACCAACTTGCTAAGGACAGTATCCCTCTTTCTAAGTACCCAGTTCGTAGCCATAGACAGGGAATGGGACGACAAAAACTTAATGGCCTTGCATCCCGAAGTAACTAGCTCCTTCAGCGTGGCCTGATTGTCTGGAAGGGAGAGGTCGTGGGACGCCTGAAACCCCACCAAGTCGCAAGACCACCAAACCAACCAGAAGGACACGTAGACAAGGTCCTGTGCCATGTCCTCCATCATAGAGGCTTCTGACGGGGAAAAGCACACGGGGGCAGTGGGCCCTGTCTTCCGAGGCTCCCTGGTTCAGTGAGGTCACCGCTGTTCTACCACGGGGTCCGCTGCGATGCCCTAATGGGACGTAGAAACGTTTCTGCGATTTCAGCCCTGGAAGCAGCTTGGAGGAACTCTGTCTTCTGGGGGCCTCCGCCAATCCTGCCAGGTAGCTATCTATTTTCTCCATCTCCAACTTCACGTCCAGATCGAGAGGGAGAGACAATGAAGGCTTTTGATGATCAATATGGACAGTCCGGAGAGCACGGCCTTTGCTGCCGAGGGCTTAGGTTCGTCTAATCGGTGGTATCGACGAATTAGGGCCAGAACCTTACGGTAGGAGGAGATGTCGTCAGACGAGCACTTCCCTCCTTCCACCAGGCCGTCCGTCACCAGTTCCTCCGTACAGGGGCACTCCGTGACGGTGGGAAAGGCAACGCTGGACGAATCTGCCCGTGGTATGGGCTGCCCCTTGGGGACGAAGGTATCCGTCATGGGAGTACCTTGTTCCACGGGGGACTCCGTGGATGGGGGATCCATGCGGACCGACGGGCGCCCTTGGTGCTTTAGGAAGGCCTCCAAGGTGCCCGTGGTCGACGCTAAGCCTTCCTTCATAAGATACCCGTGGTATGGGCTGCCCCGTGGGGATGAAGGTATCCGTCATGGGAGTACCTTGTTCCACGGGGGACCCTGTGGATGGGGGGATCCATGCGGACCGACGGGCGCTCTTGGTGCTTTAGGAAGGCCTCCAAGGTGCCCATGGTCGACGCTAGGCCTTCCTTCATAAGATACCCATGGTATGGGCTGCCCCATGGGGACAAAGGTTTCCGTCATGGGAGTACCTTGTTCCACGGGGGACTCCGTGGATGGGGGATCCATGCGGACCGACGGGCGCCCTTGGTGCTTTAGGAAGGCCTCCAAGGTGCCCGTGGTCGACGCTAAGCCTTCCTTCATAAGATACCCGTGGTATGGGCTGCCCCGTGGGGATGAAGGTATCCGTCATGGGAGTACCTTGTTCCACGGGGGACCCTGTGGATGGGGGGATCCATGCGGACCGACGGGCGCTCTTGGTGCTTTAGGAAGGCCTCCAAGGTGCCCATGGTCGACGCTAGGCCTTCCTTCATAAGATACCCATGGTATGGGCTGCCCCGTGGGGACAAAGGTTTCCGTCATGGGAGTACCTTGTTCCACGGGGGACTCCGTGGATGGGGGATCCATGCGGACCGACGGGCGCCCTTGGTGCTTTAGGAAGGCCTCCAAGGTGCCCGTGGTCGACGCTAAGCCTTCCTTCATAAGATACCCGTGGTATGGGCTGCCCTGTGGGGATGAAGGTATCCGTCATGGGAGTACCTTGTTCCACGGGGGACCCTGTGGATGGGGGATCCATGCGGACCGACGGGCGCTCTTGGTGCTTTAGGAAGGCCTCCAAGGTGCCCATGGTCGACGCTAGGCCTTCCTTCATAAGATACCCATGGTATGGGCTGCCCCGTGGGGACAAAGGTTTCCGTCATGGGAGTACCTTGTTCCACGGGGGACTCCGTGGATGGGGGATCCATGCGGACCGACGGGCGCCCTTGGTGCTTTAGGAAGGCCTCCAAGGTGCCCGTGGTCGACGCTAAGCCTTCCTTCATAAGATACCCGTGGTATGGGCTGCCCCGTGGGGTTGAAGGTATCCGTCATGGGAGTACCTTGTTCCACGGGGGACCCTGTGGATGGGGGGATCCATGCGGACCGACGGGCGCCCTTGGTGCTTTAGGAAGGCCTCCAAGGTGCCCATGGTCGACGCTAGGCCTTCCTTCATAAGATACCCATGGTATGGGCTGCCCCGTGGGGACAAAGGTTTCCGTCATGGGAGTACCTTGTTCCACGGGGGACTCCGTGGATGGGGGATCCATGCGGACCGACGGGCGCCCTTGGTGCTTTAGGAAGGCCTCCAAGGTGCCCGTGGTCGACGCTAAGCCTTCCTTCATAAGATACCCGTGGTATGGGCTGCCCCGTGGGGATGAAGGTATCCGTCATGGGAGTACCTTGTTCCACGGGGGACCCTGTGGATGGGGGGATCCATGCGGACCGACGGGCGCTCTTGGTGCTTTAGGAAGGCCTCCAAGGTGCCCATGGTCGACGCTAGGCCTTCCTTCATAAGATACCCATGGTATGGGCTGCCCCGTGGGGACAAAGGTTTCCGTCATGGGAGTACCTTGTTCCACGGGGGACTCCGTGGATGGGGGATCCATGCGGACCGACGGGCGCCCTTGGTGCTTTAGGAAGGCCTCCAAGGTGCCCGTGGTCGAAGCTAAGCCTTCCTTCATAAGATACCCGTGGTATGGGCTGCCCCGTGGGGATGAAGGTATCCGTCATGGGAGTACCTTGTTCCACGGGGGACTCCGTGGATGGGGGATCCATGCGGACCGACGGGCGCCCTTGGTGCTTTAGGAAGGCCTCCAAGGTGCCCGTGGTCGACGCTAAGCCTTCCTTCATAAGATACCCGTGGTATGGGCTGCCCCGTGGGGATGAAGGTTTCCGTCATGGGAGTACCTTGTTCCACGGGGGACCCTGTGGATGGGGGGATCCATGCGGACCGACGGGCGCTCTTGGTGCTTTAGGAAGGCCTCCAAGGTGCCCATGGTCGACGCTAGGCCTTCCTTCATAAGATACCCATGGTATGGGCTGCCCCGTGGGGACAAAGGTTTCCGTCATGGGAGTACCTTGTTCCACGGGGGACTCCGTGGATGGGGGATCCATGCGGACCGACGGGCGCCCTTGGTGCTTTAGGAAGGCCTCCAAGGTGCCCGTGGTCGACGCTAAGCCTTCCTTCATAAGATACCCGTGGTATGGGCTGCCCCGTGGGGATGAAGGTATCCGTCATGGGAGTACCTTGTTCCACGGGGGACCCTGTGGATGGGGGGATCCATGCGGACCGACGGGCGCTCTTGGTGCTTTAGGAAGGCCTCCAAGGTGCCCATGGTCGACGCTAGGCCTTCCTTCATAAGATACCCATGGTATGGGCTGCCCCGTGGGGACAAAGGTTTCCGTCATGGGAGTACCTTGTTCCACGGGGGACTCCGTGGATGGGGGATCCATGCGGACCGACGGGTGCCCTTGGTGCTTTAGGAAGGCCTCCAAGGTGCCCGTGGTCGACGCTAAGCCTTCCTTCATAAGATACCCGTGGTATGGGCTGCCCCGTGGGGATGAAGGTATCCGTCATGGGAGTACCTTGTTCCACGGGGGACCCTGTGGATGGGGGGATCCATGCGGACCGACGGGCGCTCTTGGTGCTTTAGGAAGGCCTCCAAGGTGCCCATGGTCGACGCTAGGCCTTCCTTCATAAGATACCCATGGTATGGGCTGCCCCGTGGGGACAAAGGTTTCCGTCATGGGAGTACCTTGTTCCACGGGGGACTCCGTGGATGGGGGATCCATGCGGACCGACGGGCGCCCTTGGTGCTTTGGTGCTTTAGGAAGGCCTCCAAGGTGCCCGTGGTCGACGCTAAGCCTTCCTTCATAAGATACCCGTGGTATGGGCTGCCCCGTGGGGATGAAGGTATCCGTCATGGGAGTACCTTGTTCCACGGGGGACCCTGTGGATGGGGGGATCCATGCGGACAGACGGGCGCCCTTGGTGCTTTAGGAAGGCCTCCAAGGTGCCCGTGGTCGACGCTAAGCCTTCCTTCATAAGATACCCGTGGTATGGGCTGCCCCGTGGGGATGAAGGTATCCGTCATGGGAGTACCTTGTTCCACGGGGGACCCTGTGGATGGGGGGATCCATGCGGACCGACGGGCGCTCTTGGTGCTTTAGGAAGGCCTCCAAGGTGCCCATGGTCGACGCTAGGCCTTCCTTCATAAGATACCCATGGTATGGGCTGCCCCGTGGGGACAAAGGTTTCCGTCATGGGAGTACCTTGTTCCACGGGGGACTCCGTGGATGGGGGATCCATGCGGACCGACGGGCGCCCTTGGTGCTTTAGGAAGGCCTCCAAGGTGCCCGTGGTCGACGCTAAGCCTTCCTTCATAAGATACCCGTGGTATGGGCTGCCCCGTGGGGATGAAGGTATCCGTCATGGGAGTACCTTGTTCCACGGGGGACCCTGTGGATGGGGGGATCCATGCGGACCGACGGGCGTCCTTGGTGCTTTAGGAAGGCCTCCAAGGTGCCCGTGGTCGACGCTAAGCCTTCCTTCATAAGATACCCGTGGTATGGGCTGCCCCGTGGGGATTAAGGTATCCGTCATGGGAGTACCTTGTTCCACGGGGGATCCTGTGGATGGGAGGATCCATGTGGACCGACGGGCTGCCCTTGGTGCTTTAGGAAGGCCTCCAAGGTGCCCGTGGTCGACGCTAAGCCTTCCTTCACAAGATGTACGTCCTTCCTAAGGGAAGAAGAAGCGGAGGCCACCGTTGGGTTAGTCACTAAACGGGGGGCCTGGTTCGACCCCTCTTGCCGGGCGACTGGTCCGAAGGAGGAGGTAGGAGGATGAGACACAGAAGGCGAGGCTCTAGGGAGCCACCCGGAAGCGGCCGCGGCTGTGGTAACCTTAAACAGCTCGCTCCGGGGCACTATGATGTTCCCCCACTCCTTGGACTTGCTCTTCTTGGCTTTCTTCTTAGAGGAAACGTCCAAGACTGCGGGGGGAAATCCTCGACGTTTCTCAGGTGAGGGAGGCTGTAGAAACACGGGGCGTAGCGTAGACAAGGGAGCGGTTGAAGTACCTGAAATACGCCATGATGCTGGGGAAGAATCCACACTTGGTTTCCCCCACATAGGATCTTCCGAGGAGAAGGGACCTGCGGGCACCAGGACCTCGCCTCCTACCCACACTCCCGCACTACTCTCAGGCCCCACACATGCCTGCCCACACTAGACACTTCCCCCACAGGAATATCAGACTCTTGGGGAAGGGCAATGGGCCTCTTCCCCGCAACTGACTTACCTCGTCCCCTACTCTGGGTAGGGGAAGAAGGATGGGAGCTACGGTCTGCCGAGACGTCTGGGGAAACCACAGGTGACGAGACACTGGATTCCTTAGGCGACTTCTTAGCCGCCGCCTTCTTCTTAGTCCCGCAGAGCACCCACTGGAATTCTTAAGTCCTGTCTTTGAAAAACGCCATCAGCCAGCCGGCCGCCGTAAGAGGAAAATTTCATTGCTACCTTATCCCACGTTTTCAGCCTGAACCCTTTTTTCAAGGAATAATTTCAACTTTATCTTTTTCCTAGGCAGGTTTCCATACAATTCCCTTCAAGGTAAAATTCTAGTGCCACCTCTTCTGCACAATTTGCAACCTGACCCATTTTGCAAGACATCTTCAACTCTTGCCTTCTTTATGAAAGGTTTCATCCCAACACTTTTAAAGGGATAATTTGCATTCTTAGACCTCAAGTGTAGTGTGTCTGATATGAAATAGCTACACCATATAGATATGAAAAGCTGAAAACAATGAAGACAATCTTAAACCAGTAAATCGGTTACATAAAAAATATCAATAACTTCAAACAGCTAGTCCTTGAGGGCAAACAAAATGTCAGCAAAGGACAAGAGGCCAAGAAAAAGAGCTTGGTTTTTAACAAATGAATTGATGGTACTCTGCTACTTAACTATTTTGCACTTACAACTTGGTTAGCCTGTGTCCATCTCAAACGGAATCTGCTGAATAAATTCACTCAGGGCTGAGAGGTTGAAGACTGGACTCTGGCTTCCAGAAGCCTTCTCTACAAGATAGAGTCAACTGAAGCAGCCTGGAGAGCCATTGTCAACCTCCTGGAGAGGGCCCTTCTCCAGCATAGCCTGAAATTCTACCTGAAGGACCAGATTCTTCACCAATCCCTGGCGAAAGGATAATGACGTCTCTGGTGGTGGAATCAAGGGAGGTGAGAGCGCCGATAAACAGGAGGTGGTACCTGAATCGAGGGATATCCACCGTCCATCTTCCTAAACAGACCACCACCACCTCCTCCACCTGGACTGTAGGCATCCTCTCACTGGTGGCATTGTGGGTATATTGCCATCCCTAATGTAGTCATTGACCTCAACCTTTTCCTCTGCTTAAGGCCTTGGCAAGCGGAAAAGGGTTGAAACGTCTTAGAGGGAGAGGAACGTTCTCAGGCAGACGGGTCATTATTGGTCTTTGATGACAGAGATCATGAGAAGACACCACCGATTCCTCTCTATGTTCCCTAACACACAGAGCAAGACCAAAAATTTCTCCTGCTAGAATGTGCTCGTGGCAGTGGGGCCCAAGCACACTTATCGTCAGATTGGGGTGATCATGATCATAGCCATTGTGAGCATGTTCTCCGGACAGGATGAGCATGTTCTCCGGACAAGAGGAGCATCGCTTACGCGAGTCTTAATACAGGAGTCTGCAATCACTGCTCTGAACCAAGCTTAGAAGCATGAGCCTTTTCTGTCTCATGAGAAGCATGACCGAGCTGTTCTTGTCTTCCTATCTCGTGGTGAATATGAACTAAAAACACATCGTCTTTTTTTTTAATTGCACAAAAAGTTGGCTAATTCAGAAAGTCTTTGAAGATTTTTGGTGTTCAATCTGTTCTGAAGAGGAGTTTTAATTCTTTCATTTTACCTTGTTTTGAGTATATTGTTCTCCTCTTTGGTCTTCAGCAGCTGAATCTCATCTTAATTTGTTGAACAAACACTTGCAGGCTACTGGATTTCTTATTCCTGATTTCTGGAACTGTCATTCAATTAATTCTTTATGTTGCATAAAATTTTCCATAACTCTGACCATCCTTTGCATTCAGATCCTCCCAGCAATCCGACTCATAATACAAATTATGCAGTTGATTCTAATATCATTGCTTTCTCCACCATAAGGCTCAATACTGCACAGTATTCTATGACCAAATTGTGGAATGATCTTTCTAATCAGGCAGTTGAATCGGTGGACCTTCTAAAGTTTACACTTGCAGTGAATGATTTTATGTTGAACAGGCTGACATAAGTCTCTATATAGTTTATACAAGAATAATCTAATTTATTAATGTTATCGTTCTTAAATGTATTTAATGTTTATTGACACTTGCTTCTCTTGTAGAGTATTTACTTCTTTATTCCCTTTCCCCGGGTATTACAGGATAATAAAAATTTATTGAATCTATTATAACTGTCGGGGTCAAGGTCAATTTACAGTACAACAATTATTACGACAATTACAGAAACCGTGACTAAATAAAGATTTCCTCACACAATGTGTCCCATTCTCAGCCTTTTATCTACCCCAAGGTGGGAATCAAAACATGACTAATAACAAAGGGTAATTATTATCAAAACTTCCTTTAAAAACTGTACAAAGATTAATTCAGTGGGAGATTTATAGTTCTTCCAAGTCTCAAAATTCTGTCTCGGGACATGCGCCGGGATTCAGCAATTTGCTGGCGAGACATATTAATTTCTCGCAGCACCAGAGACAGGCTAAGCCAGCGACTCTCCAGGTACAAGCTGGGTGTCTTTAATCGATCGATAACCTCCCATAACAGTTGGTATTTGCGGGTGATCAACATTCTTTGAGGTAAACCAGAGACAGAATCCGCAGACTTAGAAGAGGACAATAGAAATCCCGAAAAATCAGGCAATGACTCAGGGCAAAGATGTGTTTCGGGCGACCCAAACAGTGTTGTAGCATTTAGGTTAGATACACCTGACTATGCCACTTAAGCCTCGAGCTCTGACCGGTATTTCAATCTCCCATCAGAATGTCCGTAAGGGTTTGAATTCAGAGGTGACTCAGGAATGGAGGATGGTTCCCTCTCTATAGTATTTGTCTGGTCAGTGAGATGAGGTCTTCACTCATGACTTGAGGCTGAACTAAAGGTAGGTCAAGAACAGGACCTTTTGACTTAGTCCATGGGGGACTAAATCCACTTGAGGTGGGATCTTCAGGCGACAGTCAGACATCACAATCGGGTGGCAAAAAGCCGAGAAAGTCATAATCAGGATGAATAGACACTGCCGATTCAGAAACAGGGCTTTCTAAAGTAGCAGGTCTAGACCAATCTGGACTTGTACTCTTGGAACCAACAGAGACTAGTTCCAAAAATGGAATACTGGAAACTTCCCAGAATTCCCAAGTCCCTGGAGGATGAACGACACCTTCCTCTCGGAAAGAAGAAGCTAGGAACTGGGGAGTTGGAAATTCAGGCACAGGAGAGTGAACAACCGATGGTAAACAAGAAACTACACCAGAAGCTGAAGGTTCACATGCCTCCATGCCTCTCAAAAGACTGAAAAATTAGCAGTGGAAATTGTGTGAAAGTATCGAAAAGGTGTTAGTTCATAGTAAATCTGTCACCTGATTGGGTATTCAAGTTACGTGATTCTAGTTTTGTTAAAATGCTTGCCCCAAAGTAAAATGTGGAAAACCATCATTGGTTAAAAACTATGACGCTTGGGTGACGTCTTGCTACGTGGAATACAGTCGATGATGTAATAATGACAATCTGTGTTCTTAACGTACAAATGAACAAACAAGATCTCGGTCTGAAGAGGAATTTGAGTTATGAAGTCAAGGTACAGTTTTTTTCAGGTGGGTCAAAATTAATTTTGATTTTAAAACCATTTCTAGACCTAGCGCTGCTTAGACTTGTATATCACATGAAACCTTGGACTTCCCAGTTAATATAAGATAGTTTAATTGCTATCGAAAATTAAATTCGCTAGAAGAAATGGCCGAGTGCTGGCTAGCTTGCTGTTTTTCTCTATATGTTTAATGGGGGCTGGGGCATAATAACTTACGTGTCAGTCGATTTAAATGGGAAGTATGTTTTTCATTCTAAGTCCATTGATTACATCCGAGAGACTGAAGGAGACTTATTGCACATGCATTTTTTTCCATGGATTGCGGAACTTTCTGTGCATTTACAATGACTTATTTGTCAGGTGGTTTTTTTAAACCAATTAACAGCTTACAATTACTTCTTCATAACTTCCCGGATGTTGTTCAACAACAGCCATTTTTTTCCTATCTTCGCCTTCAGTTTTAAGTTAACCACCATTTCGTAAAGATGTCTGGAAGGGTGAACTTAAGTGAAGTATATCAATCTATTTTGAAATTAGTGTAATTACGTTTATGTCAGCAATCGATTATGATGGAAATGCTCTCCGTTCAGTGTAAAGCTATTGTTAATCATGTGAAATTAAAAAATAACAGCGAAATAAGGCCTCAAAGGTCCGATTCTGACTTAATTTTCAGGGAAGGCCAGCACATTTTCTACTGCAAAGCTTTTGTAATGATTGCCAAGAAAACAAAAAAGGTGACGATGTCAACCATTAGCTATGATTTACTTTTTCATAATGGATGGATTTATTTGTGATTTACTTTATCATACTCCAAGGATTTATTTATGATTTACTTTTAGTTTGTGACCTGAGAAGGGGGTGTCCAGCTAGCTCTTGTAACCTGGGAAGTGGGGTCCGGGTGGCTTACACCCCGCCTAGGGGTTGTGACCTGGGAAGGGGGGTCCAGGGGGGCTTGCCCCCCCGGATGAGGGTTGTGACCTGGAAACTACTAGGTTAGGTTAGATTAGGTTAGGTGGGTTTGTTAGGTTCTGTACCCTTTAACAAATCTCAAAAGTTAGATGATCACGTTTAGGTCTATTTTCAACCATTTACATGAACCATAAATTTTTTTTAACCAGGTTATCTTGGGCTTATTTTGCATTTTTGACCATTATTATTGGTGCAAATCACTCGTTTCTGACACTCCCCCACCCAAAAAACCAGGTTTCCCACTGGGGTCTCCCATAATTGTCTTTAAATAAGGGGGGTCCCAAAACTCACGAATGGGTGGTTTGCCCCAATAATCATGGTCAGAAATGCATAAAACACAAGATAGCGAGTAGTTAAAAATATATGGTTCATGTATTTGGCTAGAAATTAAAGTATTATATATTTACCGACCTCCTACTTCGTAGTGAAAGTACTTAAATTTGATAACTTGCTGACAGAGCTATTGTTTAGAATTACCGCTGTTGAAATTGTAGTGCAATATTGTAAATGTAAAAAAAAAATTTACAAATTGCTGTGCTAGCGGGCAAGACAAATCTTTACTAACAGCGACTGACATTATATAAACTTTGGTATAGAAGCACAATGACTGCTGTATTTCATACCATAATAAATCGGACAGAATAATACAGGGTCAGATGAGAGGATTAAACCCCAAGAACTTTAAACACTAAAGTTATCAAGTTCTGAATATGAGTAATGCATGATATATCGTGCTGTGCACTTATAATAAACTTAAACCATTTCAGGATATTTTAGGACTCGTCAAGGTTTGGTTTTCTTTAGAACGGGAGGGGGGAGGGGCGTAAGGTCGAGATACCCAGAATAGGGTTAAAGTTTCTAAAATTTGAAATTCGAGATAACGAAATAACCCACTATGTAAATTTCCAGTATAACCATTAGTTATATCTCTTGGCCAAAATAACGTAAAGTAAGCCCTAAAAGAAGTGAATTGATATGAGCTACCCTTCTATTAGACTAATCATGTATGCGTTTTGACAATGTTATATCAATACAAAGCGCTGGCTTTCACAATTAATCAGACATAATATGAAATCAAGAATAAAACTGATGAATATCCTTACCATTTTGACGGGGGTAGACAAGTTACAAAATAGTATAACAATCACAACAACTTGACAGATAGTGTTCTTCGATTTTGCCGAACAGCTGTCTTGTGATGGAGGCTTGATTCCCGATTCAATGTATACAAAGATTTTATGCAACTAAATTGGTAATATTGAGATAAAATAGTATTTTCATTATTCTTATAATATTTTATTTGTCAATTTCAATAAATATTGTATTCAACATATAACTAATAACGAAGATATTGGAGTATGACGTCATGAATTTTACTGTGACGTCATTAAATCACATGATGGCAATGACTGAAGTGTACATTACCCACGAGTGTAGTTGGGAACTGTTCAGCACTACAAAATATACCGAAATGTGTGTAAAGCTCTATAAATAAAGTTACAAGAAGTGCCAAAAAGATTATTTTATTTTTAGATCTAATGAATTTTATTTAAGATTGCTTAAACTTAGTGGAAATTCCGGAAACTGAGCTCTTCCATTTAATGAATAATAGCTGTTGATAAGAACTTCAACGTTAACTAGACGGGGAACATTAGAAAGATTTGAATTAGGAGAACATTATGACTGCAGTAAGTCATGTTAGCAAACAGATTGATAACAAGAGCAAATCCAACAAAAAATACAAGGGATAAAAGAACTATAAATAGCACTGCCTAATATATCTCAAGAGAATTTTATGAAGATAATATTGAAAAACACACAAGGAAATTACGAAGATAATGAATTCCAAATAAGGAATAAAATGCATTCTATTTTATAGTATTATACAAGAAAATTATGGGAGTAAGAAAATTTTACACTTTTCTGTAAAGTGGTGCTCTCTCTCTCTCTCTCTCTCTCTCTCTCTCTCTCTCTCTCTCTCTCTCTCTCTCTCTCTCTCTCTCTCTCTCTCTCTCATCAGGAAATTTACCATCGTATATGCTATATCTGGAAAGGCAAAGGACAAAGAATTGAGAGAATGCCATGTTTGTAAGATGTATTGTCACAAAGAGAGGTCTATATAAATATCAACGTCAGTATTAAACACTTAGAAAAAAGTTATATAGGCTATGGTTCTGTTCTAAGTTTATAAGCGATATGAATATATAAAGAACAGAAAAATGTGTCAATATTAATAGCCTACATATTAGGGAAGAAAAGGCTGAATATTATAAGAAAAGGGGAACAGGAAGCAGCAATAGCCATGAATAAGTTATATCGTCTACTAAATTGTACAATGAAAAAAATATAGAAGAAAAAAAAAACAACCCCTGATGGGTAATGATGTTTTTAACATAATAACATCAGATGCTAAACGACTAATTAAGGAGATAGTGGCGGATCAATAATGGAATCATGTGGGGAATGTTGGGGGAAAGGTATTATAGAAATATGACAAAAAACTATGATATTTGACGAAGTAAGAAAGTATAAAAACAAGAACTCAAAAAGGAAACAAAAAGCAAAGTGGCAAATTAAATTAAAATATAAATAGAAGAAAATAAAGCAGAGATGACCAAACTGAGGTTTGCGGATAGTAAAGAAGAAGAGATTACATAGGAAAACTTAACTCAAATGAAGCAGTAATAGATTTGTAAACAAGGTTAAATATGATAGAATTAAAAGAAAATTATAGAGACGGGATGATGAAGGTAGGCTTTGTGTGTTTTGTAGTGAGGCAGACGATACAACAGAACATATATTTTGTTGTAATAAATTTAGAAAATTTAGAAGCAATGTTATAGAATTAGGAAATTTAGAAACACCAACTAAAGATGTTGACCGATATATCAGACAGGTCCTTGACATTAGAAGTAGAAGTATGCAAGCTGTGCTGTCTTTGTAGGAGGTAACTAATACCAATGAACTTTGTGCAGATTGTAGTGCTTTGCACCAACTAGGCCTACGCATCTTCTAGTAGTGTGCCCACAATCACAGTCTTAAAGAGAGAGCAATGTGAAACCTGGAACCTGGGGTACATTGACCAAGAACTGGCAAATAAATTTATAGAAATCTTTTAAAAATAAATATAAAATAAAACTAGATAATTTACAAAAATTCCATATAAGATTAGTGTTGTACCAGATGAACTGACAACACTCACGAGATTTAATAATATAACAAAATACGAAGTCACCAAGATTATTAATGGGGCAAAAATAGCTAACAGTGCGGTTGATCTAATCCCATATCTTATGTAATTAGATAAAGAAACTTTTCTAGCCTTACCGACATAATAGGCCTACTTGCATCGATGAGTGAAGATTCCTAAATCTGAGAAAGTGGCCATAGTTACACTGGTTCTGATAAGTACTCTAGATTATCAATAATTAAGTTCATACAGACCCATTTTGAATCTATCATTTCTTTCAAAAGTGCTAGATTACGTTATTTTTGAACAACTACAACGTTTCAGTCTCTACAAAGAATCAAAGCATTGCCAGACAATTCAGCATAGGCCTACAAACAATTATATTTTACGAAGACATCTGTATGCTCTGTTGTAAAATATATGGTGGAAATAATGAATGAGAACACATGTAATATCTGGATATTACTTAAATCTTAATGCTGCTTTTGACACAGTTGTGTATGCACTGCTACTAAATGTTTACGGTCCATCGGCAAAGAAGATAAAGTCTTTGAATCTCTAAAAGACTCCTTGGTTGACAGAAACTTCTGTGCACGAATTGGAAACTCGGTTATCATATGAACCATTAAATAGGGCTGTTGTGAAGAATTTTTCTTCACTCTTCTTCTTTCTTTTGTATTTTTAGCTCTCTCTTAATAATACAGTAGCAACCCCTTAAACGTCTCTCATAAGTCGTTTTCTTTATCAAAACATTTGGAGGACTAATCTAAACTAAATAAACTTGAGAGTAGCGTACGCCATGCTCGTGACGTCATAGCGTAGATACGTACAGCAAAGGGCCTTAGTAATCCCGGCGTATGTTGGTTCCTTCCTAAAAACTACGTGGGTTGAGATTAAATTCCTAAACTGATTTAAATATAATTTTCAATACTGGTGAATTAATGCATCTTTTATTTCTCAATACCAATTAAGGTTTGTTAATTTTAAGATGTATGCCCATCGCACCAGCCCATTGCTTATTTCTCATTTTAACTATCAATTTTTAGCAAGCCAGAATAGGTAGGATTATTGAATATATAAACTCCCTTAGAGCAGCAAGATTTCTCTAAAGTATTTAGTACAATATCCTGCCTCCTATGCACTCCTTGCAACAATATATTGCCCTGTCCTAAAGTCCCTACATGACACCTCAACTGGATTACCATGCGCATCATGGCCGTCACATGTTTGGAAAGGTGAAGCCAGGTGAGCCCTCTCGGCCTCTCTACCTTATGGTCGGCCCCATTCGTTCAGAATCCGCCGTGACCAACTGACCGGCCTGGTCAGTGAACCCGTGCACCTCTGGCTCACCCCCACCCCCTCTCCCAAAACTCGACTCACAGAGGAGTGCTGCCGGTCGGAGAGATAGAGCAGAAGAAGAGCCTGGTAAACCTTAATTGCCATTGTGAGAATTTTTGGGGTGAGCCAGTCAAGAGTGCAAAGTGCCAACTTGTGCAACCAGGTCAACAGCCATTACGGGCAAAGGACACTCTTCAAAGGAGTGCAGGTACTACAAAAGTGGCCACTTGGTTATTCTCCCATTTTTAGCTTAGACTAATTTTAACTTGAGTAGGGAACCTGGCTTTTACATAATTCGGACTGTGTGCGGTGGATTGTGTGTATATATTTTTTTCGATATAATTTTTCGCTTTTGAGACTAGCACAGTCTTTGGGTCACATGGGCCACGTGTCCAGCCCAATTCTGATTATTGATTATTGCAAAAGACCACGAGTCTAATCAATCATATTTTTATTTAATTTGCATTCCTTTTTTTAAACCATTTTTGTGCTGTTAAGATGTCCGTTTATTTTAATGTAAATTTGTGAAATAAATCAATATCAGGTTAATTAAACCTCCTTCGTATTTTTGCTCCCTAATTTATTTCAATGTGCAAATTATGAATATTTGATCACGGGACAGAATACCCTATATTTGAAAGGAGTAAGCCTAAGTAAGTCTATAAGTGGTTTCAGCGAGGAACTTTGTATTAATATATCTGCTTCGAAGGTAAAGATCCATATCTTTAAACTTTTAAACTACTTTACATCACTGCTCCCATTTTTGTTTTGTCTCTAATTACATTAATGTAAGATACCTGTCCAGCATCTCACTGGGGTAACTGGGACGGAGTCGGAACAGAGCCTAAGAGTGAGATGACTATAGACCTGGCAAAGCTAGAGTATGCCATAAATTACTTTTATTTTCACGTGTGGAGTTCTCCGGCCTCTGGACAGTAAAAATTACCCCTTTTGTATTTAAGAGTGACGGTTAGTAAACTGTGGCAGTAAAGCTATTAGCAGGTTGTTTGTGCCCCGAGTGTAAGTGCTCATTATCCTCCCCTGTTGATCTTTGTGTAACTGCCATAGGGAGACTTTCCCGGACTAAGTTCCCACTCAAACATTTAAAATAAAAAGTCTTCACAGCTGTAGCCTTATCAGAGAAGTGTACTATGCTCAGTCTTGTTCTGTATCTTGTGAAGAACAAGAGACAGACCATAGTCGAGTGATGGTTTATTCATGTTGTTAATTTAGATCACCTTACTATAATTATAGCAAGACACAGTCTCTTGCGTTGCACCCCGTAAGTGAGTTAAGGTTGCAAAAGAGATAGCTCATATACAAGAAGGACGGATAACATGATAATGAGATGGTAGCAACGTCAACATGATGACCCTGGCAGGAGAGCCCGGACGAGGCGCCGCAAAGCAGACGTAGTCGACCAAACCCGGTTCCTTTTCGGTCCTGGAGAAATTAGATCTTTTTTTATTGAAGCCCCAGAAGAGACCTGAATCCTGGTTCCTGGTTCCTTATTGCTCACTCCGCAAAATAAGTTTGCGGGCACTCTATTACTTTATAGGTAGGTGCAAAGCTTTTAAGCTTATTCATATTATTGTTATTAAGCTTATATTACCTGTGCCTTAAATAAATTAATACCGTAATGAGATTCTCAGTCTTTACTTTTATTCCATTCTAGCTTGAAATTAGATAGGATAACACCTTGCTATCATCAGTTTTGGCAACCTATTGTGGTCGGTTTGGACTTCTTAAATTCTTCTTTTATATGCATTGCCCTACCTATAAATGCAGCCAGATCCCTGCTAGGATTTTTCAGCGTACCTAAACTTATGTCTACATTCATTAGCTGTCCTAATTTTGGGCATGAAAATAAATGTTCGGTAGTATCTTCATCTTTGCACAGGTTACACATATTATCTTCATATTTTCCCCTGAAATTCGCTTTTAAATTGAGCATATTTAATCTTGTCTTCATTACAAGGGATACCTTATCCTGATTCATTTCTCTGATATAAGGCTGTGGGCCATTTCCTTTAATAATTCTTAATTTTTTCATTACTTTCTTTTTTTCTTTCAATAGTTTCTTCTATTTTTCCATAATTCTTTTCTTGATTTCTTTTTTCAGGGTCCTTTTCCCCCAACTCAAGTGTATGACATGGAATTCTGTGGACAGAAAGGTAGTGTCCTGCCAGGCAGGTGACTGACCGACCGCAAACTGGTGAGATAGGCTGGGCATTTGTGATTCTTTACGTTAACATTATGATAAATATAAAAGCCTAAGTTTAACATACAATAATGAACAATAAATGAGATTAAAGAGCAGAGGATTTTACATATGACAAAATAAACAACAATATTTATGTTAGCAGGAAAATGTATGCAATAGTAAAGGGTCTTGGTTCCTGGTTTCTAATTGCTCTCTCCGCAAAATAAGTTTGCGATCATTCTATCACCTTAAATATAGGTGCAAATATTATAAGCTTATTCTTATTATCATAATTAAGCCTATTTTACCTGTGCCATACATAAATTGATAATGAAATTCTCAATCTTTACTTTTATCCTATTCCACGTACCTAGAAATCAGATATGATAACACCTTGCTATTATCAGTTTTTTGTAAACTATTGTGGTCATTTTGGACTTTTTAAATGCTTCTTTCATGTGCATTGTCCTACTTATAAATGCAACCAGATCTCTGCTAGGATTTTGCAACGTACATATACTTATGTCCAGTTTCATTAACTGTCCTAATTTTGGGTATGAAAATAAATGTTCCTCTTGGCCCAGGTCATAAAAATTATCTGCATATTTCCCCCTGAAATCTGTTTTTAAATTGAACATATTTAATCTTGTCTTCATTGCAAGGGATGCCTTATCCAGATCCATTACTCTGATATAAGGTTGTGGGCCATTTCCTTCTATAAATCTTAATTTTTTCATTTTCTTTTTTTCTTCAATAGTTTCTTCTATTTTTTCCATAATTCTTTTCTAGGTTTCCTTTTTCAGGGTCCTTTTCCCCAAACCTCTTATTTCTTCAACTTCAATCCCATATTTACTACAGATCTCTTCTATGTTCTTACTCCAACACTTTCCATAAGAGTTCTTCAACTGATCCTCAATTATCTCTCTTACTAGTCCTTTTTATCTGAGTTTATGATGTTATGGAAGAGCATTAATTTTACATATTCTATTCTGTAAGACACCAGCCATATTCCTGATTCTGCAAGGATGCCCTAATATGGAGTACTTGCAGGTTGTTCATACATATTCCTTATTATCCTATAATGAAGGTTTTCTGGGAGAGCTGAATCGACAAGGAAGAGTTGTAAGACGTTCTCCTTACAACTACCCCCGCCCCCCTAAGACAATTCTTAAAAGTACTTTTAACGATTGTATGAGAGAAAAAAAAGGGATTATCGTAACAGAAAAATTGAATGAATAATGAACTTTGAAATATACACTAGTTTCTGTAGCAAGACGGGGGTTGCAGCCGGCTTTATCGTCGGGACGCTAGCATTGGGGAGCCGCTATCTGCAACTTATGAGTTTTCATTTTGCGATTGCAGGATGCCACCCTGGTGGCAGAGCCCGGGGAGTTCTACTGCTGACTGCAGTCTTTTTGGACCCCGTTTGTTCGGTTAGACTGTGGCTTCTTTGGTTTGTTTTGGGGAGTCATTGTGGGCACCGCCCTTTCTATTCATGAAAGCCACCGGCGTTGTTGGTGTAAGCAGGTTTCAATCTATCCACGGCTAACCAGTCTTCTGCTCAGTGGACCATGATTTTGAAGGCCTTCTTTGTTCTCTCTAGCAAACGATAGGGTCCCTTATAAGGACATGTGAGTGGAGGGCGTTGGGCATCTTGCCTTATGAAGACGTAGGGGTAGGTATCCAGGGCAGCTGGTCTGAAGTGCTTCGTCCTGTCTGTGTATGTTCTGTGACAGGGCGTGAATTTCCTTGCCCTCTCTCGAAGCTGAGCGATGCTGACGTCGTCAGATCCTGGGTTGGAGGGGAAGAACTTGTTAGGGACAATGAGCAT
Organism: Palaemon carinicauda; assembly: GCF_036898095.1. Classification (NCBI taxonomy): domain Eukaryota; kingdom Metazoa; phylum Arthropoda; class Malacostraca; order Decapoda; family Palaemonidae; genus Palaemon; species Palaemon carinicauda. The sequence goes on from NC_090725.1 coordinate 180,904,793, forward strand.
CTCCCTGTAGACTTTCTCGGCTGGAGAAGCATCACCATTGGATTTTGGAACGGTTCGTAGACAAGAGGAGGACCCAGGGAAGTTGTTGGACCCAATGCTTGTCTGTGCATCGAACCATTAAGGCCTCCTTCAAGGAATGATGGCTTCTCTTGACCATGCCATTGGCTGCGAGGTTGTAAGCAGCCGTGCTGTGTAGGTTGGTTCCCATGAGGCGGGCGAGGGATGCCCACAGGTTTGATATGAAAGTGGATCCCCTGTCGGTCGTCACGTCATCAGGGACCCCGAAACGGCTAACCCAGCTCGAGAGAAGGGCCTGGGCACAAGCGTCCGTTGATGCCTCAGCCATGTGAGTTGCCCTCTAGCCACCTTGTTGAATGGTTGATGATGGTTAGCAGGCACCTAGCGTTCCCTGAAGGTGGTAAGAGACCCACTATGTCACCGTGGATGTGGCAAAATCGTCGCTTGGGCTGAAGGAAACTGCCGACCCATGATTCAGTGTGCTGGCCGACCTTGCTGGTTTGGCAAGCAGTGAATGCCTGTGCCCATTCACGTGAGGCTTTATTTTTGCCAGTCCACACGAACTTTTCCGTCATTAGCTTGGTGGTCGTCCTCATTGAGGGGTGAGAGAGGCCGTGGATGATGCCGAATATCAGCCAAACTCGGAGATGGCGGGCAGATGTCGTTGCTGACGAGCTGACCAGGCATCCCCGGATTTGGTGAAGGAGTGGACTAATGGCTGTTGATCTGTGTGGATGGTGAATGGGGTTCCATCCGGCAGATACTTGAAGTGTCTGACGGCGAGGTACACCACCAGGAGCTCACGGTCGAAAGTGCTGTAGCGTGTCTCTAGTGGTTTCAATTTCCTGCTGAAGAAGGCAAGTGGTTGTGGTTTGTTGTTAACCACCTACTGCAGGACAGCACCACACGTATGTTACTGGCATCTGTAGTTAGTCTAAGGGGGGTCCTTGGGTCCTGATAGGCCAGGGTTGTAGCCTTGCAGAGGGCAGCATTGTCAGATGGAAGGCTTCTTGTTTAGGAAGACCCCACTGTAGCTTTTTTGGTTTCCCCTCCATGACATTGAGTAGGGGGGTGTCACAAGTAAAAAATATGTTAAAATACCTAGATATAGGAATGATGGTTATTGAACTCTGTCACTGTTTTGCTTAGCCTATCTGAGGCAAAGTCAGGTGGCATGGCGCTTGACAAAACTGATTTTGAGTAAAGCAAAAAATCTATTTTTGGGTGAGATAGCCATGTTGTCCTGATGGAAGGTTCCTTTAGGTAGCTTTCTAAGGGATATTTGCTATAGTGATACTCCCAGAGAATTAACCATAGGTCTCCAGAATTCTAACTCCTGGTGCGAGTATCCTTAATATATCTTTTAAGATATCCCATAATATCAGGGGACGTAATTTTTTTATACGACACATAGCCATTTTCACCCCAAATAGATTTAACTCTTTGAGGGGGAAGAGTGGCGAACGAAAGGGGAGCCGTTATGAAGGTATCCGGTGGACCACCTCTCCGTACTACGGCCCATCATTCCTAATTTGCATATAAGTAGGAATAGCCGCAGATAGAGTAGTTTCGGGTGGGGTCATTTAAGAAAGAAGGGTAGGTCCATCAGGACGACATGGCTATCTCACCCAAAAATAGATTTTTCGCTTTGCTCAAAATCCGTTTATTGGGCTCGGCTATGTCGTCCTGATGGAAGCTTACCAGAGAATTAACTTGAAAGTACTATATCTGTGGGTTCGTATAAGTGCCTTTACTTTGAATGAGTTCCTTATATGGTCTCCTAGACCCGTATATATGACATTACCGTTATTTGTCATATCCACCAAGCTTGGAACTAGCTTAGGGCTTCCTGCCCCCTGCAGGGAAAATGTTGACTTAGAGTATAAGGATTCAAAGTTTGTATCTCCATAAGGACGCAAGGGAAACTTTCTAAAGATTACCTATTCGTACTTTGGACATAAGTACCATCAAGGTCTCTATTTAAGGAAATAGAAAAACTCTGGACTTTTATTGATATACTGAGGGATAAAAGAAGACGCAGATACATTTTTTCTCTTTATTTTCATAAGCAAAATAAATTACAATGTATCATGAGTAGGAATCTAACCTTGCACATATAAACATCATAGTTATATATATTTCTGACCTGTAAGGGAAGAATATACATATCTTAATTAATTTTTTTAAAATGCCACTCAATGAATGTGAAGCTAAACTTGTCTAGTTTCACTCAGATGTTGAATATGCTTCAACACTGTGTTCAAATGTTCACACGGCACTGGTGTTATTTGCTAGATTCTGCTCCTATATAGAACAGTCTATTAATCACCGTAGTGATTTTCACTAGAAGGTATTAACACTAGAAGGTGTTCACACCTCTTCACCCGATACACTGTTGAGTCCTAAAACAGTGCACTGTTCATTGCAGCACTAGACGACAGGTTTTATGACACTACCTGCCGCCACCACAAAGTGTTTTATCTCGTGCGCTTGCTTCACATAATGTTTATAGAAGACTCTGGATGATTTCCAACCCGTATATGAGCGGAGCCTCTCAAAGTCCATGTGTTGAAAGAAATTCAATGGAGAAGCAATTTTTCTTGGATCGTGACCTGCGGGTGTGCTGTCAGGATCCGCTCTGCAAATAAAGTAGGTGAGTTTCGCTCTCAATTGTCTTAAAGATAAGTTTGATCCTGAGGTTTCGCCTTGGAAGAGCTGTCCCTCCTTGAAGTCGGAAGTTCTTCGAAGATAGACCTTAAGACACTCTACTGGGCATAGAGAGACATCTTCCTTCAGAGGGAAGATTCTCCAAGGACCCCACTTTTTGGTGGGTAGCTCGTTTTTTGCGAAAAAAAACAGGATCAGGGAAGAGATTCAGTTCTCCTGTTTCCAGGGACTGGATATGGCCTTCATTTCTGGATAAGGCTACTATTTCTCTAACTCTAGCCCCTGAGGCTATAGCAAACAGAAATATGACTTTCTGTGTTAGATTCTTTAGGGTGCAATCCTCACTGTTCAGATTTGAAGCATAGTGCAAGACTTTGTCCACCGACCATGATATGGGCTTTGGAGGGGTTGCCAGTTTGAGTTTAATGCATGCTTTTGGTATCTCATTGAAGATCTCACCTGAAAGGTCCACCTGAAAGGCGTACAGAAGAGGTCTAGTCAAAGCCGACTTGCACACAGCTATTGTGGTGGAAGCAAAGCCTTGTTCGTGTAGGTGGATGAAGAAAGAAACACAGAAGTCTATAGATATTTCTGTCGGTTTCCTTGCTTCCACAAAGGAAACCCACTTCTTCTAAGATGATTCACATTGTCTCCTAGATGGACTTGACTTGTATTCTTCAATGAAGTCGATTTTGTCCTTTGAGATCCCAAACCTTTTCTTGGCTGCTAGGGCGAGAAAATCATGAGATGTAGGTTGTTGGTTCTCGAGGATGAAGCGTAAACAGTCGACTTCTGAACCAGTTGGGATAAAACTGGGTTCGGCAGAAGATTCAGCTTCAGTTTCAGTTCTAGAATTAGAGGGAACCAATTGCTTCTTGGGCATTTGGGGGCCACTACTACAGCTGTTCCTCTGAAGGATCTTAGCTTGTCGAGGACTTTTAGCAGGTGATTGGTTGGTGGGAACAGGTAGATCCGATTCCATCTGTTCCAGTCGAGAGACATGGCGTGGGAACAGGTAGATCCGATTCCATCTGTTCCAGTCGAGAGACTTGGCGTCTATCGCTTGTGCTTGAGGTTCTTGTAAGGGTCTACATAACGAGGTAGTTTCTTGTTGTCGCTCGTCGCAAAGAAGTTGATCTGCAGTTCTGGGACTTTTTCCGAGATGAAGGAGAATGAGTCTGCGTCTAGGGACCATTTTGTCTCTATCGACTTTCGCCTGGATAGAGCATCTGCCGTCACATTGCGGAACCCTTGAAGGTGAACTGCTGATAAGTGCCATCTTCTCTTCCTTGCCAGGTAGAAGATGGCTAACATCACGTGATTTATGTGAGGTGATCTTGAGCCTTGTCGATTTAGACATTTTACTGTCACTTCATTGTCCAAGACCAGTCTGATGTGGACTTCTCTGCGAGGGGATAGTTTCTTCAACGTTAGGAAGACTGCCATAGCCTCCAAGATGTTGATGTGAAAGGTTTTGAACTGGTGCAACCAATTCCCCTGCACTTTCTTTTCTTGCGAATGGCCTCCCCATCCTTCTAGGGAGGCGTCTGTGTGTATCACCACTGATGGTTATGGTGGTTGCTAGGGAATTGTCCATGCTAGGCTCTTGGCGGTTGACCACGGCCTTGATAGCGTGCGCAATCGGGTCGGGGTCTACCTTAGTTGATCTCTTCGAGCGTTTGATGCATATCTTCTCCAGACTCCTGACGCATCCTTTAGTCGTGCTTTTAGCACCGGGTCTGTCACTGCTGCAAACTGGAGAGAGCCCAATACTCTTTCCTGTTGGCGTCTTGAAATCCTCTTGTGTTGGATTAGAGTCTTGATAGATCTCACTATCTCTCTCCTCTTCTTTAGTGGAATGGAGAGACGGTGTGACTGTAAGTTCCATGGATTCCTAACCATTGAAACTTCTGAGCTGGAGAAAGGTGAGACTTCTTGTGGTTGATATGGAAGCCTAGGTGCTCCAGGAACTGGATCACCTTTCCGGCCGCTTGCAGACAAGTAGTCTTGGATGCTGCCCACACCAGCCAATCCTCCAGGTATGCTGCTACCTGAATTCCTTCGGAGTTTAGTTGTTGGACGATTGTGTTCGCTAGCTTTGTGAATATCCTTGGAGCTATGTTTAGCCCAAAGGGCATGGCTGTGAAGACACATTTTGTCTTCTGTATTCTGAATCCTAGGTAGGAGGAGAGAGGGCGACTGACTGGTAGGTGCCAGTGAGCATCTGCCAGGTCTATTGAGACTATGTACGCCCCTTTTGGTAGAAGGGTCCTTATGTGTTGCAAGGTAAGCACCCAGAACTTGTTGTTTTCGATGAACTTGTTGAGTGGAGAAAAGTCTAGAATGACTGAGTTTGTCCGAGTCTTTCTTGGGAACACAGAGCAGCCTTCCCTGGAATCTGATGGACTTCACTTTCCTTATTACCTTCTTGTTCAAGAGTTCTGAGGTATATTCTTCCAACGAGGGGGTGGAGTGTTGGAAGAATTCTGGAAAAGGGGGTGGAATTTTGTTCCATTTCCAACCGAATCCATTCGAAGGTCCAACGATCCCGAAAGTGGAAGAGTCTGCCTCCTACCTGGAACCTCTCATTACTTAGAGGTTTCTGAGGACTCTTGAGGAGCCTTTTTTTTTGGGCCTCTACGTTTTTAGGGCCAAAAGATAGTCGTGTGCCTCTCAAAACCTGGGTTGAAAACAGGTGATTGGGCCACCAGCTGCTGAGGGACCATCTGAAAGGTGGTTTGCGGCTGAGTTACCATTTGAGGCACTGTGGCCATGGTCACGGCCGGAAGTTGTGCAGGTCTACGTGGTCTCTTTGCCTTTTTGTTCTTAGGCTGGGGACCACTGCCTGAGGATGATTTCCTTTCAGAAGACATGCCCCACTTTTGGAGAAGATTCCTATTCTCCGTGGTAGCTTTGGCAATGACTTGTTGAACCACATCTTGTGGGAAAAAGGTCTTTGCCCCAGATGCATGATGAGATCAGCTTCCTGGGTTCATATTTTACCGTTGCTGCGGAAAACACATTTTTTCTACAGGTCCTCCTTAACCTAACGAAGGCATATAGGTCCTTCACAAGGGTATCCGTGTGGGACTTAGCTAAGACCAAATACATGTCTGGGGCGTTAGTTAGACCTGCACACATTTCCAGGCAGTTCTGATGAGACAAAGAAGCGGCAAGTCTTTCCTTCGTCTCCTGAACTGCTGGACTGCTATCGCCGGATCCAACTTCGAGACGGAGAAGGTTAGATGTACTTCTTTCCACTTCTCCTCGCAGGTAGGCATGGCTAGAGATAATGGTTTACATTCCTCTAGAACTGGGCAAGGTTTGCCCTCTTCGACTGCTTTCATGACACAGTCAAGGACTTTCACCGAAATGGGAAGCTCTGGAGGAAGGAGCAATGAAGGTTGGGTGTCTCCTGCTCAATGCCGAGACTTCGGAGTTGATATATCTGGCTCCTTTCAGGGTCTTGGTTAGGATGGCTTGTGCCTTGTCATGTTCAAAGACAATGACTTCCTTGGGTACCGCCTCCTCATGGGATGCAGGTTCATCTCGCAGTCTCACATAGCAATCTGAGTATGCTGAAAAGCTGGGCCAGAATGAAGATCTTCAAGGGGTTTGGCCCCCAACTTCTCGGAGATGTAAAGCTTCCCATTCATCATGGGCATGTGCTCCGTATACCTCCTGGGGTTGGTTTCGGAGCAGTGAGGGGGGTCAGATACACTAAGGGGCTTAGTAGAGCCCTTGGAAGAGCCAGAGCGTTTCAATTCCTTTACCTCTCTCTTCGTCTCTTTGAGATTTTGCTTTATCTCCTCTTGTTCCTTCCGGAACACTGCCAACATCTGCTGGATCGACTCTAGGAGCGCTTCACTCCTCCCGACCTGTGTAGCTGGTTGGGGAGTTGGGGCTGAAGAGGTTGACGGCATAGGTTGATATGCCGTCACAGTGAACTGAGGGTCCTCAGTCATCGTCGAAACGGATCCTTCTTCTTCTGTGGGTGGTTGAACCACTTGTTCTTCAGGGCCTTCTTGCAGTAGGTCCTGTTCTGTGTCGGTGAACACCTCCGGCATCCGTTCTTGCTGGATGTACATGCCTTGCAGTGCCTTTTTAATGTCCACGTCCACTGTCAGTTGGATGAAGTGAGGCTGGACCTGTACCAGGGGCACAACCACACTGGACTGAGCCTTAGGGAACAGAAGGTACCTTAGAGATTCGTTAGGTAGGTAAAGTCCCTGGGAGTTCTTCGGGAACCCTCTTACCCACCTTCGAAGGGTTTCCCTTGCTGTATCCCCTGACTCCGTGGTGTCAGGGATATCTTCTCCAAAGCCGTCAGTCAGCAAGGTCGAGCAGTTGGAGCAACCCTTCGGGTCCCAGTACCTCAGGGATCCAGATACGATGCAGCAGGGGGCATGAGACCTGCACATCGTGGTTGCAGAACACAATTGCACACTTCACCGTTGGCTCCTCCTGTAAGGGGAAAAAAGGGTGAAAGTAGTAGTCAGTTGTCTATATCATTGATATAAATACATACTTTTAAATAGTAATACTTACTATTATATTTAATAGCTTAGGACAGTAAGCTAGAAAGGAAATAGGAAAGACACATATCTATGTTTCCTCTCCCAGGCAATCGCTGAGACCTCCATCACTATTAATATTTAAATTCCTTATAAGGGAAAATACAGGGTGAAATAACTCCCGTACGTAGAGCCGGAGTTAGTAAATATTTATACTAACTTCTCCACCTGTAGAATATTAATACTGAACGATGTTTCATAAGTGTCCCGATAATCAAAGGATTCATCAGGGTGTTGAGGGAATACTTTACCTCAATATGTTATGCGGTCTCATCAATAGACTGTGATAGGATACACAAAGTATGATAGAAATATATACTTGTACTACTGTATTGTTGTATACTGTAGTTTTACCAACTACTGTATTGCTGTATACTGTAGTATTACTAAATACTGTATTGTTTTATACTGTAGTTTTACCGGTATACTACCGGGGTTAGGTTAGTGCCTGGCGGCACTAACTGATAGAAAGAGAGAAAGAATGGAAAGGAGGATTTCCTATTATTATGGTTTAGCACAATGAATGGGAGTGTAGGAGGGCTACTGCTGCCTACTGTCTCCTTGCCAGAATGAGAATTCTAATGGAAGGGGACGAATGTATCTGAGTCTAGATTCCATCCGGCCACAACTTTTGCCGCCGGCTGTACTGCTGGTTGCAAGGTTTGTGGATGGCAGGCCAAGAGAGGACTGAAGAATTCTCAACAGTATAATGGGTTTCCCACCAGCAGCCATCAGGGACGGCTCAGTCTTCCTTCCCGGGGCATTCACCTCTGGTGAAGGAAGGACAGAAGGAGGAAGTGGCCGAGGCGGCAACCTAACCGCCGCTTGGTTAGTTACAGAGTCAACTGTTACTACCTATTCTTAGGGGAATTAGGGTCATGCTGAATGTGTTTCTTTGAGTAGGCATCAAATTGGAGTATGTATGAGTTTTAGTTGTTCGTTGTTACCGCCGTTGTGAGTAAGACATAGAATGATTGTCCCTTAAGTGTCTTAGGGAAGTAAGAAAGTTTTTCTTTGAGGTTTTTTCTTTTTCTTTGGAAATTGGTTAAGGAGATTTTTTTTATTGACCTCAGTGACAGGTTATGAAGAATTTGTTATGTTCTGAATAAAGTTTAACGTAATTTGTGAACAGTTTTGACTTTAGCGAAATTCTATGGCGTTCAGTTTTAACGTAAATTTACATTTTCCACCTTCTATTTTTTTGTTGTTTGAGATTTAACGTAGATCTGATCAGAAGGATTTTCCCTATTCGTAATTGCACTAAGAAGTTTCGATTTAAAATTAGTTCTTTGTGATGTGATGTTGCACTCCCCAAGAGATTATTTCACCAAACGGTTAATTGGGCTCCACAAGGCACTATAAGAATTGGAAGACCCAGGCTTACATGGCTTAGGGTTATAAAGTGCGAACTAGGAGATGGTGATGTGATGTGTTGGTAATGCAAGAGCCTTTGTTTGATTGATGTAGGTCAGCTTGGATGAATAAGTGTCCTAGAATGATTGTTGTTTGTTTGCCAGAGTTTGAGTTTGGCTTAGTTTGGGTACGAGCAAAAGAGATAATACAACACAAGATGAGAGTATCAGGGTGTTGTGAAAGACACTGTGTGAAGTGTGTCTGTTCTGAAACTTTTGACAGAATGCTTGTTTTCGGCTGTGATACGAGCGATGTGTCAGCAGTTTGCCCAGGTTGGATTCGAACGATTGGGCATGGAAAGTTTGAAAACATGGCCCTGATGACGATGTCGTCATGAGGGCGCGCTTGGGGAAAGGTGTCAGAGTGAGAGAGAGAGAGAGAGAGAGAGAGAGAGAGAGAGAGAGAGAGTCTTACCTTATTGCCTTATTTTATGTTTGGGTTCCCCCAGGTCCCTCAGTGTGAGGCACCTCGTATATCCACCAGAGAGTTGCTAATGCATCTTCCAGTGTATTTTGCATCTTCCAGTCTTGTATGGTCTGGGATGCATCTTAGGTATTTATCGAGCTTATTCTTAAACACATCTACGCTCACTCCTGATATGTTTCCTAGATGAGCTGGCAGCACATTAAATAGTCGCTGCATTATCGATGCTGGTGCGTAGTGGATTAATGTCCTGTGCGCCTTCCTTAGTTTTCCTGGTATATTTTTTGGCACTATTAATCTACCTTGGCTTGTTCTTTCTGATATTTTTAGCTCCATGATGTTTTCAGTAATTCCTTCTATTTGCTTCCATGCTTGTAATATCATGTAGCGTTCTCTTCTCCTTTCTAGACTGTATAGTTTTAAAAATTGCAGTCTTTCCCCATAGTCAAGGTCCTTAACTTCTTCACTTCTAGCAGTATAGGACCTTTGAACACTCTCTATTTGTGCAATATCCTTTTGGTAGTGTTGGTACCATATCACATTGCAGTACTCGAGTGTACTACGTGTACGTACATGAGTTTTGTAAAGCATAATCATGTGTTCAGATTTTCTTGTTTTAAAATGTCTGAATATCATTCCCATTTTTGCTTTACATTTAGCTAACAGTGTTGCTATTTGGTCGTTGCATAACATATTCCTATTTAGCATTACACCAAGGTCTTTAATTGCTTCATTGTTTGTGATTGTCTCGTTATTAGGTCCCTTGTATGCATATACCATTCCTTCTCTGTTTCCATAATTTATTGATTCGAATTTATCGGAGTTAAATACCATCCTATTTATCTCTGCCCATTCATATATTTTGTTTAGATTTCTTTGTAGTGAGTTCCTATCTTCACCACAAGTAATTTCTCTACTTATTCTTGTGTCATCGGCGAAAATTCTCACTACAGAGTTTTCAACATCACAGTCTATGTCTGAGATCATAATAACAAACAGCAGTGCAGCTAATACCGTACCTTGTGGCACGCCAGATATTACCTGAGCTTCATCTGATTTCTCGTCATTTGCAACCACTATCTGTTTTCTGTTTTGCAGGAATTCTTTTACCCATTTTCCTATCTTTCCCACAATATTATGCTTTCTCATTTTTGTCTCTAATATATTATGGTCTACCTTGTCAAAGGCTTTTGCAAAATCTAAATAGATCACATCTGTGTCTTTCATTTATCATATTTTTGTATATGTTTTCATAGTGTGCTATCAGTTGGGTTTGTGTACTTTTTCCGGCCACAAAACCATGTTGACCTATATTAAACAAATTTTTTTAACCAAATGATTCATTATTTTCTTTTTTATTACCCTCTCATACACTTTCATAATATGTGATGTTAGACTAACAGGTCTATAATTGCTTGCCTCTAGTCTTGATCCACTTTTGAAGATAGGGGTTATAGAAGCTAATTTATGTTTAACATATATCTCGCTCATATCTACACTTTGTCTTAGCAGTATTACAAGTGGCTTCGCGATAGTTTTTGCAGTTTTTTTTAACAAAATTGCTGGAACTCCATCTGGTACGGCTGCCGATCCATTTTTAATTTCGTTTATAGCCTTGACAATATCTGCTTCATTAATATCTATATCCGTTAGATATTCAACATTTTCTTCTCTCATTTCTGTTTCATTATTCTCATTTGCAATTCTTGGCGTGAACTCACTCTTATATTTTTCTGCTAATATGTTGCATATTTCCTTTTTTTTTATTCGTTAGCCGTCCTTCAATTCTTAGAGGGCCTATTTCTAATCTCCCTTTATTCATCTCTTTTGCATAGGAGTAAAGCATTTTGGGTTTTTTTTTTTTAGATTTTGAAGTGTCCTTTCTTCTAAGTCCCCTTTTTCATTTTCTTTCGACTGTATAATCATTTGTTCTGCATTTTCTATCTTACATTTTATTTCCATCATTTTCCACACATTTTTTTCTTTTGCAAGATTTTTCTTCCACTTTATAATCTTCTGAAATAAGATCCTTCTGTCTCTTGGTATGCATGTCTTTTTTTTTTTTTTTTTTTCGGTTCATATTTTTCAACAATTTTCTCCAGTATTTTGTACAGTATGTCAGTATTTACCTGTATATTATCACTTACAAATACGTTTCTCCATTCTTTATTCAGTTCTTCATTTATTTCTGACCATTTTATATTCTTACTATAAAAATTATATTTTCCATATCCTTCCAAACGTTTTGTGCTTTTATTAGTTCTGCGATCACTTGCTTTGGAATGAACTATTAATTCTATGACATTGTGGTCTATAATTCCCGAGTTATATACTATTATTTCTTTAACATAATTTACCTCATTCACAAATACTAGATCTAGGACATTTTCCTTTCTTGTTGGAAGGTGGTTTAATTGTTGCATATTATGTTCTAATACCATATCTTGAAGTTTTTCAAATTGCCTCTTATCTTCTGCGCTACTATTACTCTCTTTTTTATATGCATACATACAACCACTTTCTTCTATCCGTTCTTTCCAATCCACGAAAGGAAAGTTAAAATCTCCGGATAGGAGTATATTCCAATCTTTATGGTTTGGAGAGAGAGAGAGAGAGAGAGAGAGAGAGAGAGAGAGAGAGAGAGAGAGAGAGAGAGACTTTCTGTACTTGGGCGTTGAGATGCCCTTAGAGTCTTTGATGTCCCTTGTTGTGAGTTGGTAGGTACTGTTTGAAACTTGGGAATTTGGACATTCCTGTTGTGGATGTTGAGGAATTTTTTTCTTTTTTCACCGTCTGGTTGGACTGGTGTTCTGTTTTGGTGCTTTTTGATGGCCTGCCTGTCTCCGATTGAGGAGGGGAGAGGGGGTCAGACCAGTTGTGCTAACGAATCCTCTGCCGGTAAGGGAAGCTTTGCCCTTAGAACAAAATGTTCCCAGGAGGACTACCCGCCAAGCACCCAATGAGGGCGGGGGTCTGGGAAATACTCCCACCTAAGGAGTGGTTCCGGGGATCCCAGGCATGCCTTACTTAATGCAGAGTATAGGTATAGCTCAAATGAGTAGTTGTAATGGTACTGTTTTATTTTTTTTTATTTATTTATTTATTTTTGCTTAGATACCTGCAGAAGCGTTCTGAGTAGAGGAACAGAGCTTTTTTTTATTATGATACTTTTTGTTAGTATGATACAGTTAGTTAACTGTTGATGGTGATGCGCATTAATTAATTTTTGGTACAGCTGTTTAAAGATTTTGGATAATGTTTTATCATGTTTAAAGATGTCTAAAAGATGTTTTGTTATGTTTTAAAGATATCAGATGATGTTCTATTATGTTTAATGATGATCTTTTGTTGTGGTTTCTTTGCATCTTATGACCATACTTAATAGCTATTATTGCCACTATTTGATAATGACTGTGGTGGATCCAGGTATACCCAGGAGATACGAAGGTATTTATGGAGAGTGAATATTTAGGATATGTGCACGTGTTGATTTTCCGGGGAATTTTTTTCTTCTTTTTTTTTGTTAAACTTTCCTTGTAGGTAATTTGAGAGTTTTTTGCTAGCAACTATCATTTTTGGTTTGGAACATAATGAATGTATAATGTATTGTGTTTACCAGTACTTTATCTTAGATCTCTTTCAGACTGAGAGTCCAATGAATTAGCCAAAGTGTAGGCTTGTCTTATGAGGGCATTCGTTCTTTATGTACAATAACTGCATTCACTAATGGATTGTAAGATTTAGAAAAGTTAAGTATTTTTAAATACAAAGGTTACTTTCTGTTGTATAAATTGTAAATTTGCAGTCACTGTCCTCTATTATATGTTCTCTTAATAAATCATACAGTATCCATTCCATACATGTTCATATATAAAGTATGTATATCATGAATACGGACATGTATAGTGTTGATTGATGATTAATTCTCTTTTTTAATTATCTTTAACATACGTTCGCTGATAATGAGTAATTTTGTATTTGTTTTAATAAAGGAAGTCTCTAGTTCAGATTTCGTTTGCTAATATATAACCTTTGAGTATTTTGGTTCTTGATTTTTAGTTACTCATATTGTGTTCCTTATGTAATAATATTGTGGCAGTTCCTGTTTTCTCGTGATTTTTTGCATAACTATTATTATGATATGTGCGAACTTGTTTGGTTCAGATTTTGTAACTTGGTTGCTGGTTGTTTTTCTTTTTTTTATGAGGATTTATGATTATGTATGATCAAGGCTAAGCGTAACAGAGCAGTCCCGTTTGAGTTTTGTTTGCTTTTTACTTAATATCAAGTAAAATAAATTGTTTCTAACACTCAGAAGCTATTTGGGGTTTGAATTTAAAGTAAAATTTGTAGTAATTCTTTTCTTTAGAAACTACCACAGTTCCAGGAGAAACTGTAACTTGGTAAGGGGGAGTTTGTGACAAGTAAAAAAAATATGTTAAAATACCTAGATATGGGAATGATGGTTATTGAACTCTGTCACTGTTTTGCTTAGCCTATCAGACGCAAAGTCAGGTGGCATGGCGCTTGACAAATGATGATTAGACCCTTTTGTTGTTTTCAAATTCTTCGTTACAGGCAAGGAAGGTGGAGGGAGCAGCAAAGAGAGGACGTTGACATAGAGCTGAGAGGCATACCTATACCTAGGACCCCCCAGGCAAGATGGGATCAACCCCCTAAGGCGCCCATGAAGGACACTGCCCAAGATAATTATGCCTTGGTGCAGTTTTGAAGATAGTCACGACTAACGGCTAACGTCCATTCCCATTGGTGTCCTTTAAAGATAAAAACCATTTATTTTTATAATGTAAATTGATAAGTCCCCCTTTACTGTAGATGTTTCCACTGACCAAGCCTAAGTTTGTATTATGTAAACCGGGGAGAGGGGATGCAGAGTGAGAATCAGTATGGTGCAGTTACATCACCCGCCACTGCTACCCATAGGAGAGACCCCCCAGCAATGTAGGGGAAATAAAACGCACAGACTATGTGAGTTAAGCCAGTTAAGTTCGAGTCCTACTCGTGAGTGGGCAACCCTCACTAGGCCCACCGGCCATGGTAAGCCTACCACAGCCATGGTGGACGTCCATACACCATACGACGTCCAATAGTTTCTTTTAGTTTAAATGTCTCCCGTGTATGTTATTGTACCAGTTAAAAGTAAATTCCATTGTATTTGACTGAAGAAATCATTTAAGAGCCAGCAAGAAACTTATAACTCTTTTGTTATGCACCCTCAATATTTAAAGTTCTATTTCACTCACTTTGAAGAAGATTTCTGCTCATTTTAATTGTGAAAATTAACTCAGACAATAAATCCTCTTACGAGATAACCCTTGTCTAATTCCTCGCCTCCTATCATGTAATAATATTTTATAATTAACCCACGCCCATATGACAGGGGTCATCACACCAGCAATGTTGGGAAGGAACCTCCTGTAGTAATTTGACATACTGATGCATTCTTTATGAGATTTCACAGAGGTTGGTGTGGGGAACTTGTTGATGGCGTCGACCTTCGATGTCACCGGCGCACACCCTTTTTCGATAGTTCGTGCCCCAGGAATTCCAGCTTCTTAGCCCCAAAAGTGCATTTGTCGAAATACACTACGAGGACATTTTCCTGAAGTCGCTACAAGACCACCCTCACATGCCTTAGGTGTTCTTCCTGTGACTTGGAGAACACGAGGATGTCGTTGACCAAGACGGCACAGAAGGGCAGGCCCCCAAGGATGCTATCCATCAGACGCTGGAAGGTCGCCCCAGCATTTCTCAGGCTGAACATCAAGTATGAGAAGACGAAGGACCTAAATGGAGTGATGATAGCTTTCTTGGGGATGTCGTCAGGATGTACGGGGACCTGGAAGTAGGACTTCAGAAGGTCCATCTTGAAGAATTGTGGCCCCGTGGAGGGCTCTGGTGAGACCCTGCATGTTGGGCAGGGGGTAGTGGTCTGGCGTCATAGCTAGATTCAGACGCTTGTAGTCTCCACAAGACCTCCAGCTGCCGTCGGGTTTCTTGACCATGTGAAGTGGGGTGGCCCATGGGTTGGACGCCTTTTCGTAGATTCCCATGCGCTCCATCTCAAGGAAGGTGTGCTTGGCATCTTGTAGTTTCTGTAGTGGAAGACGCCTAAATTTACAGTGGGTAGGAGGGCCGGTCGCAGTGATGTGTTGGTATATTCCATGTTTGGCAGGAACCACCTCCAGTTGATGAAGCTCAGGTTTGAAAACGTCAGGGAATTGTTGCAGCAGGCGGCCATACTCGTGGGGCATGACAAAGCACACCCTGGCCAGGCTGATCCTGCAGGATAGGTGGTGGGACCGGTAGGTCCCTTGGTCTAGGAGTTTTTTGCGATGCACGTCTGCTAGCAATCTGTGGTGGGCGAGGAAGTCGGCGCCCAGGAGAGGCACCTTGACGTCGGCGATCAGGAAAGGCCATCTGTAATTCCGTCCCATGTTGGATATTTTCAATGTCCATGTCCCGTAGCAGATGAAGGAGCTGCTGTTTGCAGCAACCAGGGGTGTCCTGTCGTCTGATGGGAGGCCGTGGTCATCCTTGAAAGGCAGGTAGATGGACACAGTAGTATCGGTATCCACCAGGAACCTTTTCCTGAATTAGTGTCGTGGATGTAGAAACCCGTGTGGTTGGGCTTCACTGGTTCCACAGCTGCTTGTAGACGTGGTCGCCCACCTAGTTTTTTTTAGGTGGGAGCATGGTAGAATGTACTTTCGCTCTTTCTTCCCCCAGACTTGATAGAAGTAGCACCACCTGGGTAGGTCGAGGCTCTTATGGTTGTGGGCCTCTCGTTGATGCTGTTGCTCCTCTTGTGGTCACTGCTGGAGTTGTTGATGCTATTGTTGGGGGCCAAGGACAAGGGTATTGGGACCTTCTACTGTGGACCGCGTTGACCCCTGCTTCTTCTGGTTCCACAGGATACTCCTCTGCCTCCTCCATGACGGCGTTGATGCAGGTGGTGGCAGCATATCTGGTAGCCTGAGCCACCAGGCGAAGTTTCTCAGCCTTTGCGACTAAGGATAATGTGTCCAATTCCTTGGCACCATCCAATTGGGCGTGGATGCGTTGGGGAAGGCGACAGAGGCTGATCTCTCTCGATAGGCTTATCTCCTTGGGTCGTCCACCACTGTTGTGGTCGTCCAGCTGGAGGAGTCCCATCAATTCGTCCCAGGCTGCTGTAGGACGGGTGTCGCCGAGAGGGGTCGTCATTAGGTCTAGGGTGCACTGGGTCCTCAAGGTTACTGGTAGGTTGTAGACTTCTGTCAGCTTCTTCTTAAGGTCACCGTATTTCATGAGTCCCAGCCTCGGCTTCATCCAGGAGGACATTTTCTTGACTGAGTCTGATGTTAGCATCACCATCACCATGTCAGCCATTTTTACTTTGTTGGTGATGTTGGCCAATCTGAAGTGGGAATTGGCACGTTGAAACCACACTATTGATGCGTCGGGTGTGAATGGAGGTAACTGTAGTTTCTGTCCCATCAACACCTGTATGGCCGTTTGTGTCAGTTATGTGAGGATCGCTCCGTACTACTCGGTTGCGAGGGGTGAGGTACTGTTGATGTCTGAGTCGGCCATCTGTTCTCACACTATGAAACTCAGTGATAAGCCGTAGTAAGTCCGTGAATGGAGTAGGGGCTCCAAGCAGTCGAGTAGTCATAAATTGCTGTGGCAAAACTGCTTTAGCAACGCGAGAATGCAAAAGTAGTTTTGCACCGTAATGGGTCTGTTAGTGGAGTTGAGGTGAGTGGAGTCGCTAGCCCAAACTATCTCTCTCGAGGTCGCCGTTATAAGTCCGTTAAGGGAAACTCCATGGGTTACCATTTGTGAAGAACGAGAGACAGAACATAGTCGAGTGATGGTTCATTTACAAGACAGGTGAATGACATAGACTTCTGCGGACGGAAAGGTAGCGTCCTGCCGGGCAGGTGACTGACTGACCACAGACTGGTGAGATTGGCTGGGCATTTGTGTTTCTTTACGTTAACATTCCGATAAATATAAAAGCACAAGTTTAACATACAATAAGGAATAATAAATGAGATGAAAGAGCAGATGATTTTACATATGACAAAATAAACAACAATTATGTTACGTTAACAGGAAAATTTATACAAGAGTAAAGGGAGAGCTGAATTGACAATGAAGAGTTGTAAGACGTTATCCTTACAATCTATACTATAAGAAGCAATATAGAGACATAAATTAATTTGCAGAGGATACACAATTTTACTTTCTAAAATGGCATTGGTGATAATGATGAAACTTTAAACAAGGTTATTACCAGTGTCAGGAAATGAATGACAGTTAGACAACTAAAATTAGAGGAAAATAAAACTAAGTATAAGGTGGTTGGAAAGACAAAATACTTAAGAAACTTATGTGGTATATAAATAAATATCAATAACAACTAGGTTGCAATATCTACAGTAGTAAATTTTGTGACCTTTACTGTTATTTTTTCTCTTAATGCTCAAATAAACAATGTACTGTAGTAAAAAATGCTGGATATCCACCTATAAAAATTCCTTTTTTGTTACTGTCAACAATATCAAAACGTAGATTATTTAAAATCTAATTTAATGTCTTATTTCCTTATCAACCAATTCACCAGAGAAGATAGTAAAACAGTAACAGCAAAAGACAATAATAGCCAACAAACATGTCCCATGTCGACGGATAATGAGACATCGGAACATGGGCTTGGAGGGTGCTACTGGGGATGGAGGTTGTGCTGAGCTTGCTTGTGGTTCTGGTGAGCTTGGAGGGTGTGCTGGGCTCTGCGGTTTTGCTGGGCTGGCTAGTGGCTCTACTGGGCCTGGAGGTTGTGCTGGGGCTGGTGGTTGAGCTATGCTTCCTAGTGGTTCTGCTGCGCCTTGAGGTTATGCTGGCCTGGTGGTTGTGCTGGACTGCCTAGTGGGTCTGCTGGGCCTGGTGGTTTGTTGGGCTGCCTAGTGGTTCTTCTGGTCCCGGAGGTTGTGCTAGGCCTGGTGGTTGTGCTGGGCTACCTAGTGGTTCTGCTGGGCCTGGAGGTTGTGCTGTGTCTGATGGTTTTACTAAACTGTCTAATGGTTCTTCTGGTCTTGGAGGTTGTGTTGGTCCTGATAGTTGTGCTGGGTTGCCTAGTGGTTGCACTGACCCTGGAAATTGTGCTTTGGTCTGGAGGTTGTGCTGGGCCTGGTATTTTTACTAGGCCTATATCACCATCTCCTGCTCTCGTCACTTTCTTAGGACCAAAAAACTTTTGAATATCTATATTTTGCAAAACCATTAAAATATAATAATTATAAATAGATTAGTCTTCTGGCAAGTATAGTGTTAAGGCATTTGCTTAGCTTTCTTCACGACTACATTGAGTTTTGGCATTACACTTTGATATAAAGTTTATGGTGGTGAAAATTTGATACAAAGTATATGGAAATTCGGAAACTATTTAACAAAAATTGTTAAATGAAAACTTTTGGTTCATTCAAATATAGATATGAAAATTTAAGGTCATTTTTTAATACTTAAAAGATCTTCACAGAATTTTGTAAAGCTCCTGATTCCATCCTTTGCAGCCGGACCGATGTTTGTTTCTTAGTAACTTCATCTCCTGTTCAAAGCAGACCAAATTCAGAAGCTTACACGCTCCCTCTGAAATTTCATGTGTATCTGCTTTGATCTCAGACTCAATTCCGTTTGGAGTGGAGCCTTTCCTCATTAAAAAAAAAAAAAATGGTGGTTTTGGTGCTCCTGCATATTCTCTACAATGAAATAGTTTCTACACTCATATCAATGCTGTTTTTTCTATCTCTGATGCCATTCAAGCTTCCAGAGTTGCAAAGGGATTGATTCAGAGCTTTCAAAACTGGCTTCATTTGTTCAACGGAGCTTAGAATGTAAAGCTAACTCGCTCCCTCGGAAGTTCCCTATTTGAAGACTACGTTAGTCCCTGGGACCAGTCAATCCGGAACCACATCACTCTCCACATCAGCTTGAAGTCTCTTCACTCCAGCATTCTCTCCTTGGTGAAGCATCCTCTGCACTTCCATCCAGGTTATCCATGCCTTACTAGAGAACCCTGAATTATGAACGTCAACTGTGTGTGATACTGTGACCATTGTAGAGCACACCCCTCGCTTTTAGCTCATTTGTACATTGTTTACATGCCAAATACAAATGGAAATCGTTCCTATTTATGTACAAACGATCCGAGAGAGAAGTCATTGGATAAGCAGCAGAAGGGCCAACGTATGGTTGGGAGAGACCAGCATTGGAAGTCAATGTTAAAAGACATTATTATAAGTGATGCGACGAGCTGAGCAATAATATGGTCACTTGCACCAGCCGAGGGTAAATAAAACGTAGCCCAAAGCAAAAGTGAACGGACTTAAATCTAACCCAACCTGAAATTGTCAAGAACAGTGTCACTGTGTATTAAAGTTAAGTCTGTTACTAGCTCTACCTGATTGTATGGCCCTACATGACGATATGAGCAAAACTGCAAACCTGTGGAGAACGTGAATCTAGCTAAAAGGACTCAAAAGGTCAGTAGTACCCAAAT
Source organism: Palaemon carinicauda (assembly GCF_036898095.1). Lineage (NCBI taxonomy): Eukaryota > Metazoa > Arthropoda > Malacostraca > Decapoda > Palaemonidae > Palaemon > Palaemon carinicauda. The sequence goes on from NC_090725.1 coordinate 180,924,452, forward strand.
GGTTTACAGTGATTAAAGTGATTCACCCTGTCAGTAGTTCCCAAGTAGCTAATTCACAGTGATAAGCAGCAAAATGGCTGCACAAAGCATTGATTGCCTAGTGCCTGGATTCACCTATCGAACTGAAGCATCCACAGAGCCCATTATTACCGCAGCACTCCTGAACGCACACACAATGACTCATGCCCAGGGCCCAGCAGCTTAATACCACCCGCCAAGCACCAAGATTGAAAAACTCAAGCACCCAACGATATCAGCGGCCGGCAGAAGCGGGGAGTGGTACCATTTCCTGACTCGCTGGGGCGAATACTGCAAGGGAACCGGGCTTGAAGGCTATGATGTTGTGGTACAGCTCCTCGAATACTATGAGGAGAGCCTACGCAAGGATTCACCAGCGCCACGGGGAGGAGCCTGGTAGGCGAATTAGAGGAGGCGGTGCTCAGTGCGATAAAAGCCCTCGCAGTGCACGAGGACAACGCAATGGTGGCGCGGGCGGCTCTCTCAAACATGCGACACAGCCCCCGTGAAGGCCCCAGCAAACACGTACTAATATGTCAAGAGGTGCATATGTGGTCTAAGCGTAAACTTTGCAGACGACATGATCAAAGACGTGCTTGCACGAGGTATCGCTGACCAGGACATCCAGCTGAATCTACTTAGTGACCAGTGGCAGGAGATGTCACTGGAGAAAATGATTAGGCTCATCAAAGTGAAAGAGTCTGGTAAGCAATCTACGTCCCGATTGCTGGACACCCACACCCATGGCATGGAGGCTGTCACCAGCTCCTATCGCCACATAAAGGGCCAAAATGCGGTAAACAGGGGTGATGCGCGTCAGACGGATACAAGTGACGGTGGCAGACAAGCTGTTTGCGGGTACTGTGGTGAGAAGAGCCATGGCAAGAATACGCCCTGGCAAATCAGGAAGACTGAGTGACTGGCTTACAGTAGAAAGTGCCGCAAATGTAATCATGATAACCACATAGAACGAATGTGCCGGAGTAAATCGGTGGCCGAATACGCTCACACAGACGCATGCGACAAACAGACAGCGGCATTCGTAGAGTTGTGTACCATGTCAGACATCCGAACGATCGACGGTGAACAGCTGCTATCATTAGATCACCACCTGTATGACAACATGGGCGACATATGGCTCAGGCGGAACTCCAAACCGCAGCCCTTCATAAACCTCCGACTCAGCATCCATGCAGGGGATTACCTTGCCCTGGGATTCAGACCGGTCAAGCGTGCAAAAACTGCAACACTCCCTGCCATGGCCAACACCGGTTGCCAAAGTTGTCTGGTCGGGGTTAACGTTATCGAGCAGATGGGCCTGACGCCCACGGACCTGCTCCCGGTCTCGATGAGAATGAAGGCGGCGAATAAGCAAGATATCTGGATCTTAGGGTCAGCCATCGTCCGATTCTGTGGAACGCACACCGGAGATCCGCAAACCGAATCTCGGCAAATAGTGTACGTCACGTATTCGACCAACAGTATGTTCTTGTCACGCAGTGCCTGCGTTGATCGTGGCATAATCTCCAAGGACTTCCCCACACTGGGTGAGATATCGTGCAGTGCGGCAACCACAGACAATTGTACACCAGTAAATGATACATGAGACAATGACGTGACATCTCAATGCAATTGTCCTCGGCGCACGGCGCCCCCACCTAAACCTACGTCTATGCCCATGCCAGCCACAGAAGGTAACAGGGAGGCCATTCAACAATACCTGCAAGAACTTTATGCCTCCAGCACATTCAACACGTGCGTCCACCAGCCCCTCCCCATAATGGCGGGCCCACCGATGTGCTTGATGGTTGACCCAGATGCTAAGCCCGTCGCCCATCACACCCCCATTCCAGTAGCGTTACACTGGTAAGAAACCGTGAAAGCAGGTCTGGACCAGGACTTCAAAATGTGAGTTACCGAGCCAGTGCTAGTAGGAGGGCCGGTGACATGGTGCCACAGAATGGTAGTCTGGGCCAAGAAGACGGGCAAGCCTAGAAGGACGCTAGACCTTCATGCTCTCGATGCTCATGCCACTCGCGAAACACACCACACCCAATCGCCCTTTCATTAGGCCCATTGTGTCCCACCGGAGAAACTAAAAACAGTGTTTGATGTCTGGAATGGATACCACAGTGTACCACTGCACAAGGATGACCGCCACGTGACCACCTGTATCACATCCTGGGGCAGATATCGATACTGTGTTGCCCCACAAGGCTATGCCGCGTCTGGCGATGGCTACTCAAGGCGATATGATGAGATAGTATCCGACGTCCATGACATGACGAAATACGTTGACGACACATTACTGGGGGCAGACACTATTGAGGAAAGCCTCTACCAGGCAGCCACCTGGCTCGACATCTGTGGGAGAAACAGCATCACCCTCAATCCCGACAAATTTTTGTTTGGCTGTTGCGAGGTAAAATTCGACGACTTCACCATCTAAATGGACAGTATGCGCTCGTGTGCGAAATACCTCCAGGCAATATCATACTTCCCACGCCCAAAGAACATTACCGACGCCCAATCGTGGTTTGGCCTGGTAAACCAAGTGTCTTATGCTTTCAGTATGGCTGAGCGCATGCTCCCATTCCGCGAGCTACTGAAACCTGACAAGGCATTTACGTGGACCGACGATCTTGAAAGCGCCTTCCAAGCATCTAAAGAGGCCATTGTAGATGATATTACCAATGGGGTGCACATCTTCGACAAAACCAAGCCGACATGCCTTGCGACCGATTGGTCTAAAGAGGGCATCGGGTTCTGGCTGTTCCAAAAACATTGCCAATCCCCACTTCGAACACCCAGCCAAATCCAGGTATGCCGCAATAGAGGGGGAAGCCCTAGCGGTAGCCGATGCCCTTGACAAATCACGCTACTTTGTCGTCAGTTGCTCAAACCTGGTCATTGCGGTAGATCACAAGTCACTATTAAAGGTGTTGGTTGGGGAACCGATCTCTGGATGACATCATGAATCTCCGCCTGCGTAACCTAAAGGAGAAGACACTGCGCTACCACTTCTGCATCGTATACGTGCCAGGAATGCACAACAAAGCAGCCGACGCCATTTCATGTCATCCAAGAGGTGACACCAACCCAGAAAAACTGTATCTCCCCGACGACAATGCATCAGTCTGTGACCACTCCATACCATCGGTCCATCACGATATCCTTGCCGTCATACGCATGAGGGATTGTGACATATGCATGAGTGAAGACCCCACGTACCTCACAGAACTAAATTCCCTTCCCGCGGTCACCTGGGACCGTGTACGGGTATCTACAACAAGCGATCCCGCCCTTCACGCGCTCACAGAGCTCATCGAACATGGGTCCCCGATGTCAAAAGATGACATGCCATAACACCTTCGTGCATACTATCACCTACGGAACGGGCTCACCACCTTCGACGGTGTCGCTTTATTCAAAAATTGTGTTATCGTCCCCAAGTGCTTGCGCCAGGGTGTCCTATCCGCGTTACATTCAGCACGTCAGGGTGTACCGCAGACATACAGGCGGCTAGAGATAACTGAAAGGATTACCACTGCATGGCCCCCTCCCAACCATCCGCCCCTCCTACCCCACCCGTCTTGCCTGTTTACCCATTCCAGTCAATGTGTACTGACTACTTCACTCACAAGGGCACTCACTACCTGGTGATTGGGGACCGATACTCGAACTGGTCACTTATATCAAAGTCTACCGGTGGTGCCAAAGGACTAATAAACAACTTGCGCCGTGCATTCATCACATATGGAATTCCTGAGGAACTTGCCAGCGATGGTGGGCCAGAATTCATGGCAACTGAAACAAACGGGATCTTGAGAGACTGGGGTGTCCATCACCGACTGTTGTCAGTAGCATTTCCACACAGCAATTGCAGAGCGGAAATTAGAGTGAAAATGATGAAGCACCTGATTACTAACAACACGGGGACAAATGGAGACCTGGACACAAATGCCGTTCAGAAAGCAGTCCTCTAGTACAGGAACACTCCAGACCCAGTCACCAGAATCTCCCCAGCCATGTGCGTCTTTGGTCACCCAATCCGTGATCTCATCCCGATCCTTCCTGGGCAGTACAATGGCGCAAAATCCTGACATCCAGGGAAGAAGCAATATGCAAGTGCCATGTTCGCATGATGGACACTTGGTCGCAACACACTTACCGTCTGCCACCCCTACGGGTTGGTGACCATGTTCGCATCCAAAATCAGACCGGCCCACATCCCACCAAATGGGACAGGACCGGGAGGGTTGTCGAGTAAGGCAATACGACCAGTACGTGGTATAGGTTGATGGCTCAGGCCAAGTATCGCTGTGCAACCAGAAATTCCTGAGAAAATTCCCACCGGTTACAACCCCGACAGAGCCGCAAAATATAACCGGTGGCATACCCCATCAACCACCCGCAAGCGAGCCCCAACCAAGCCGAAGGAGACTAACCGATACATACCAACACTACCGGACCTGCCCGCTGACCAACCACAACTGCTGGCTGACCGACATTACCCAACATCAGTTGATCAACCTCCCCCACTCACACCTGTAAAGCCAGCCAACCACACTCTCCAGCTTATACACGCAAGGCCAACAGACCAAACTCCACTGTCCCCACCAGCAACACCAAGTCACGTAAGGCCTTCAACACCAACCGCTCCACCCACCCTCTAGCAAATCCTATCCCACCAATTGGTCTCGCCGTGGGCCAGCCATCCAGGACTGTCAAAACGCCCAAATGGCATGAAGACTCTGATTTTTCATCTCATGCTTAACATGCCTATGTCCAATGTTATAGAATGCTCGATCGACCTGATATTATATCAGACATTGCATTACTTTGATCAGTGTAATTCTTGCTTTGTGTAACTTGACTAGTTTGAAGAATGTTTGATCAATCTGTTATTAGATTAGATGTCGTATTACTATCCTCAGTACATTCATTTATCACTATGATTCACAGAACTATCAGACTATTCAATGAACATTTTCCATTTTAGATTTAATGGCCCGGTTAATTATTGTTCAATCTTAATCAATCTCTTCCTAGCCGATCAAGACTTGGGAGGAGATAGAGAACCATGACTTACGAACGTCACCTGTGTGTGACACTGTGAGCGTTGTAGAGCACATCCCTCGCTTGTAGCTCGTTTGTACATTGTTTACATGCCAAATACACATGGAAATCGTTCCTATTTACTTACTACTTCTAAATACGGTACTGAGAATCGATTTGAAATGGGTCTATATATGAGCCTAATTCCTGTTAATCTAGAACGCTTTTTAGAACTGGTGTAACTATAGCCATCTTCTTATATTTTGTAAATTTACACTCCTCAATGCTTTTATTTGTTATTCATGTGATTGTATTGGTGTGACTAGAAAAGTTTCTTTTGCCAGTTCCCTCTGACATTGGCATTGGATCGATAGCACAGGTTTTTTTTCTCTCTCTCTCTCTCTTGATAATCCTGGTGACATCATCTTGTGTTATATTCTTGAATTTCGTTGATGTGATTCGGCGTCAATGGCCTTAGACGCCAGGATATCAGAAATCTCCAAATCAATCGTTATTTCAAATTGTGTATCTGGTGTAGCACTAATCAGATGTTGAATAATTGTAAATGACATAGTTATATTTGCTAATTTGATTTTAAAGAATTCTAGAAAAGTATTTGCTAGTTCCTGGTCACTGTACTACTATAGTAGCCTTTTTTCATTTACATTTCCCATTATACCTTTTATGAATAGGAGTATGTTGCTGCTTCATAGGCCTTTCTCTTATAATGTTATCTTTTTTCCTTCTTAGTAGGTAATTATATTAGCATATTGCAATTTTGTATTCTACCTATGTACTTTCAGTTTTTTAACTGATTCCATTTTCTTTCTTTAAGTCTTTTTCCACTCTTTTTTTTCTCAAAAGTCTCCCTATCAAACCAAGAAAATTAGTATTTAACAATAACAGTATTTTCCATCCGCTGACACATGGTATCATTTTCACTTTTACGTGCCCTATTATATATGGTCATTAGGCAGTCTACACACATAGTCCAACAAATGTTGGTTACCATGATGGCAGGGAATATTGATAGCATCATTTGCTCTCTTTGTAATTTCTTTAATAAATATACAAGGAGAAAGGTTTGACTTATGTCTAAAGTTTATTTTTTTCACCACTGTTCTGTAGAGGTAGTCTAAACATAAGTTTGTGCACTGGAAAGATAGTGCACTTCTCTTCTACATTTATAGCAGGTACAATGTAATTCATTTCATCACTGAAAACTAGGTCCAACGTACGCCTAGTCAAAGTAGTTGCACAGTAACCATTATTTATTAATTGATATGATTTCAATAGCACACTAAATGCTGAAACATCATGATTTGATGCACCGTCTGTCCAAAGATTGAAGTCTCCACAAATTATTAATTCTCTTTCCAATGATAATCATCTCAGTAAGTATACTGAATTTATCAAAGAAGATACTAGTATTTGTTATCGGATGTTTGTGAACTGGTACATTGGATTTTTTTTTTTTTTTTTACATGAAGTTTATCACCACATACTCAAAGCTTGTTACACTGGTTCTTTTTTATCACCTTGAGGTTTGAGTAGCCCTTATGGATGAGGAACCCACTACTCTTCCCCCAAACTTACCCTCTCTCAGAATATAAAAGAAAGCATGTGCATGAGGGTTATTTTAGCGATCTTAGCCTTGGCAAAGTTATCTAACCATGTTTCAGATAATGCTAGTATGTCAAAATATTTCCCATTTGTCAATTCTCGAATTTGAATAGTTTTATTACAAACAGATTGTATATTTACATAGCCACATTTTAAGACATCCTTAGTATTCATGGTCAGTATTTTCTGCTAGTCTTTTCAATTCCAAATCATAAGCTTTGCAGTTTCTTTAATTCATTGTGTGGTCATTAGGTTTGTTTAATTTTATGCAGTTCAAGCATTTTACCTGCTGCGAATTACATTCTTTGGTGAAATGTTTTTCTTAATCTTTACCGCAGATTCTATCATCAGTATTAAACTTGCAAACTCTTCTTCAAAATACCCATTCCTTTGATAGTGGTAGCTGTGGGAAATAATTATGGGAAAGGCCTCCTCGTTTCTGATTTCCGGACCCGAGCCTGAAGGATAGAGCGCCAACACTCTAACACTTGACAAACTAGTGAACCGCAACGAAGACGGTTTGCTTTCCCTACACACGTTTAAGTCCAAAGATTATTCTATACCGGGACTGTCGGCACCGATATCACCTTGATGTTCAGACGCTACTCTAAGGCGCAGAATAGTAAATCCCTATCAAGTGTGGTTGGACTGAATCAGTTACGTTAACGACAGTTTCACGAAGAGTTAGGGGGAGCAGTACTGTAAAATTCAAAACGTCCTAAGGACCACCGGGAGGTAATACCGTAGAACATTACAATAAAGGATTGACACCTATAGCTTTAGATTGACGTAAATATAAACTTACCCTTAAGTCATATCTCACCTCATGTGATAATTCATTTAGTCATTTCAAAATGTAAAGGTCAAGTTAAAAACAGTGAATAAAATGGCGTTTATTTCCATAAAGTACAACAGGAATTTTCACCTAACTGACACAGGAAAAAACAGCAAAACTACCTAATTGAAATTTGAATAAAGACCGCATGGCATATGAAAAATGAAAGATGAAAAATGCCAAGAAAATGGTCAAATCAATTAAATCGTAAATCAACAATCAAATGACTAATCAACCAATGAAAGTAAAAATGGTGACTGAAATAATACCAAAAGTTCTACTCACTACTTTGAACACATTCCTCTCGGGCAATAAAATTTCAAACTTGATAGAGGGGAACGGGAACACAACTTATGTTAATGGACACGCCACGAATGATTAAACCAGACAGTTTGAACATGACTTCCTAGCTAAATGTGCACATCGTCAAATAAAGGCTAGAAAAAAAAGGGGGGGGGGGCCAGTTCCTTGGCCAAGGTTGAGCACCGTTAATTAGTACTCACGCTCTTGAGGGTTGATTGTAGACGTAGTGGAGGCATCTTGTAAACTGTTAAGAACACGGTGCATCTTCAGTTCTACACTGACGTATTTTGTCTTCGTAAGTTTATCTTCTAAATAATGGCACAAAGTAAGGCATACTGTTGGTTAGTAAATGGTTGACCAACAGGTAATTGAACCGACGCCTATGTTAAAACGACGTCTCAGATGAAGAGGCTATGCCTACGTCCACCTTCCATGCTTCCTGGTTTTTAAATGGGCCGCTCGCACGCTTCTCCCTCCCGCCGCTGAGCTGGTTGGAGCCGGTCGAGTCTTCTTCTTCAAATTTCCATGGTTCCTGGTTCCTGGTTCCTTATTGCTCACTCCGCAAAATAAGTTTGCGGGCACTCTATCTCTTTATAGATAGGTGCAAAGCTTCTAAGCTTATTCTTAATATTGTTATAAGTTTATATCATATGTACCTTGAATAAATTAATATCATAACGAGGTTCTCAATCTTTACTTTTATTTCCTTCTACTTTGAAATTAGATAGGATAACACCTTGCTATCATCAGTTTTGGCAACCTGTTGTGGTAATCAGTTTGGGCTTCTTAAACTCTTCTTTTATATGCATTGCCCTATCTATAAATGCAGCCAGATCCCTGCTAGGATTTTTCAGCGTACCTAAACTTATTTCTACATTCTTTAGCTGTTCTAACTTTGGGCATAAAAATAAATGTTCAGTAGTGTCTTCTTCCTCTTTGCATAAATCACACAAATTGTCATCATATTTTCCCCTGAAATTTGCTTTTAAGTTGAGCATATTTAATCTTGCTTTCATCACAAGGGATGCCTTATCCAGATACATTTCTCTGATATAAGGCAGAGGGCCATTTCCTTTAATAAATCTTATTTTTTTCATTATTTTCTTTTTTTCTTCAATAGTTTCTTCTATTTTTTCTATAATTCTTTTCTTGAGTTCTTTTTTCAGGGTCCTTTTCCCCCAACTTCTTATTTCTTCCACTTCCATCTAATATTTACTGCAGATTTCTTCTACGCTCTTGCTCCAGCACTTCCCATACGGGATCTTCAACTGATCCTCAATTATCTCTCTTACTAATCTTTTTTCCTCGGAGTTTATGATGTTATGGAAGAGCATTAATTTCTTATATTCTATTCTGCAGGACACCAGCCATATTCCTGTTTCTGCAAGTATGCCCCAATATGGAGTATTCGCAGGTAGTTAATACATATTTCTTATTATCTTGTATTGGAGGTTTTCTAGATCTTTCATATCTTTGTCCCTAATTACACTCCAGGTCTCCACGTTGGCAAATATTGTTGGTACTACTACTGTTTCATATATTTTCTTTCTGACTTCTAATGCCATCTTTCCAACTTTTCTCGTATCCCCATATTTTCTTATTTCTTGGGTCATATATGCAACCCTCTGGGTTTTTTTTTTTTACTGATACTCAATTCTTTGTTTCCCTTCTCTGTATACCATCCACCCAGATACTTATATTCCTTAACTAAACTTACTTTTCCGTTCTTCACTTTTGTTTCAATCTCCACCTCTTTCTCATTCTTTCTTTTGTTAATTCTTAATACACCCGATTATTTGGGGTTGGTGTTTATAGTGAATTTCTTTAGGGTCTCTAAGCTATGACAGTTACTTTTGGCACTTTCGATACCATCTTTCCTTCCTGAGGGAAACATTATATCATCTACAAATACTGTTGATTCTATTTCAATATTTCTTATCAATGTGATATTTTTTCTGCTAATGCTATTAACTTTGTCAGTTGCTATACTGCATAGCTTGGGTCCATATATAGTTCCTTGTCTCACATTTCCTTCAATCGTTATATCTTCTGTTGTACCTGCTGGACAGTTGGTGGCTGCTCTACCTTTTTCATTCATTTTTTTAATTATCAATGCTTCTTTCCATCCTATCATTTTTCCCATTTCTTTTATGCAGTCCTTTAGGTCTAGCTTATCGAAGCACTTATACGCATTACAGAACCATACGTTTGTCGACCCTCCCAAATAGGCGTTATAGTCTATTACTGCATTCAGTGTAAGCAGATGATCGGCCGTAGATCTTCCTTCAATGCCTCCACACTGGAATCGACTCATCTCTTTTTTTAATCTGTCCTTACATTTTTTCATCCTTATTTTCTCGTATATTTTACTAATTATGCTTGTAATAAATAAGCCTCTTTTATTTTCTAGTTCCATTTTATTTTCCTTTTTGTGGATTGAAAGTATCCACATCTCTTCCCACTCTTTAGGGATACATATGCTTTCGTCAATTTCTGTGAGTATCAGCTTCAGACTTTCTATTATTTCTTTCCCCATCATTTTAATCATAACATTGTTCAATCCTTGCCTGTCCATTGTGTATTTGTCTTTCAGGCTTTTTATGATGGCTTCTACTTCTTGATATGTTATTTTCTCTTCCTTGCTGGATCTCACTCTGTCACTTCCTGACAGCCATTTATCAAACATGTTGTTGATTTCTTCTGCCGGGGTCTCTTCTTCACTTTGGGGATTTTCTAGCTTAAATAAATCACTGTAGAATTTCTCATATTCTTTCTTTATTTCTTCAATATCCTCTATTATTTCTCCATCCTTTCCTCTGATTGCTGTACATTTACTGGCATTTTTTCCATCCACTTTCTTCTTGAATTCCCAGAAGGCTGTGCTGTTCATACCTCCTTTTGCTTTGATCTCTTCTACTTGCTTGATTATTCTTAAACCTTCCTCTTTTTGTTTTTCTTCTTGTATGTATAGGTCTACGAGGCTCTCCTGTACTTTAATTCTTCTCTTGACCTCATTGTTTTCCTTTCCAACATTAATACAATTCTTTTTTAAGGTTCTTTTAAGTTTCATTAATTTCCTTAATTCTTTGGACCTCTTGTTTTTTCTGTTTGTCTCTTTTACACTACATTTTCTTAATATTTCTTGCACTTTTTTTGCCATTTTGAATATTTTATTCTTACTTTAGCTTTTTCTTTGGCAATCTTTATAAGTATTTTTTATCTTTGTGGACTTTTAAATGGTTCCAGACTATTTTATATCTAACCTTTCTTTCTTTCTTGTTTAGGGTCAACCAATTCATTTCGAGTAGGATGGTACAGTGATCAGAATACACCATTTCTTTTAATATTCTGTAGGGTGTTATCAATTTCTCTTCGACAATTACCATGCTACTAATACCTTCTTCGTCTTCTTCTCTAACTAGAGCATAATCTATCACTGATTTCTTCTCTTTTTCAATTCTCGTCCAAGTCCCTCTGCATTTCGGGTTGCAATTTGCAATTATCATGTTGGACTCCTCTGCCAAATCTCTTAACATTTTGCCTGATTTTGTAATCTCATTACTATTGTTTTTTATTATGCTTCCTACTTTACAATTGAAGTCTCCCATTGCAACTACTTTTTCTTCTCTGCTATTTGCTATCATTATTTCGTCTTTTATAGACTTGTACATATTTTCTAAGTGGCTTGACTTTGTTTTATTTTCTTGTGGGGCATAGATTACTCCTAATCTGACTTTAGTCTTCCCATTATCAATTTTTATCCATTGAGACTCGTGACCCAGGTTTTTCGCTTTTTATTTCCACCGTTACATTTTCCAATTCATTTTTTATTGCAATCAACACTCCTCCTCAATTTGATTTTCTGTTATTATTAAAGACCCTATAACCAGCTATCTTCAAATTTTCCTCCTCCTTCAGATGGGTTTCTGTGATGCAAATAACAGTTGGTTTAACTTTTTCTATTATTTCCTCTAGCGAGTCCACTTTTGATTTTATACTCACTGGGTTATTTTCTCTGTTGGGGCCCATGGGCTTATAGCTTCCTGCTTTTCCAACTAAGGTTGTAGCCTAGCAAGTAATAATAATAATAATAATAATAATAATAATAATAATAATAATAATAATAATAATAATAATAGGGGTGATCCTTTCTCTAGGTGAGACACCTTTTATCAGTCTTGCTCCTTTGTTTATTACCTCCGCCGCTTGGCGGAGGTTATGTTTTCGGTTCGGTTTGTTTGTTTGTTTGTTTGTTTCTCTGTCTGTCTGTGGACAACGTAGAGGCCACATTTCTACACGGAATCACTTCAAACTTGGCCAAGTAGTTCCCCAATGTGTATGGAAGAACTGATTAAATTTTGGTCAAGGTCACCCCAAGGTCAAGGTCACAGGGGTCACTGGTGTCACTATGACATAAGTGGCCATATCAAGAGACAAAAATAAAGCACTGACTTTTGCATAAGCCAACAGGGAAGTCCTAGTCCAGGCGCAACCCATGGGTGATGTTCAAATTTATAAAGGTCAAAGGTCAAGGTCATATTGGTGCATTATATCAATGTCATATTAAGTATCAGTGGCAAATGAACAAAGATCACTTGAAGGTCAAAAGTCAAGCAGGTCACTTGAAGGTCAAGGTCACGTGAAGGTCAAGGTCACGTGAAGGTCAAGGTCACGTGAAGGTCAAGTACATTTGAAGATCAAGGTCACTTGAAGCCAAGGTCATGTGAAGGTCAAGGTCACGTGAAGGTCAAGGTCACTTGAAGGTCACGTGAAGGTCAAGGTCATGTGAAGGTCAAAGTCACATCAATTCATGATTCTAGGACATATGGCGCTCTAGGTCACCTTGGCGGAGGTATGTCCTCTACGAGGACCATGTCCGCGTTCAGGACTTGCTCACTTGTTATGTTTTGTAATCTCTTTAAGTTGCATTCTTGGTAAATTGTAATGCAGAATCTAGCCGAGGCCCTTTGTGTCAATGGGCGTAGGAGGAGATGATGATGTAATAGATAGAGTTGCAGTAGTCAATCCTGGCAATAACGCAGTTTATCTCATTTCAAGTAGTTGGTATTGTCGGACCTGCAGCATTTTTCCTGGATACCAGACTTATCTTCTTTTCTATATTTTGAATATGGTCCAGGCAGCGATTTCTTTGAGAATATTCACAGATGGTTTCAAATTATTGGAGCCAAGATACATGTCTACTGTAGGTGCTAGAGCGTTCAAGCATGCGGGCGCGGCCCCAAAATTATACAAGCTCCCACTAGACATTCGGAAGGCAAGTTACTAAGGCTTTCTAGAAGAAACTTAAGACCTCCTTGTTTTCTAAGTGCTTTGATAATGTGGGTTTGATAATTAACACGGAATGTGCTGTGCGATACTAAATACTTGAGAATGTATACGAAAAACATCTTGTAGGGCACAGGGTTCTCCTGCGTGATACGATCAAGAAAGGCCTTAGGGCGTAAATTCTTAATAGTATTATTCAATGTCATTTAGGGAGAAGTAAAATTTTATATCATCTGCAAAGAGCTTGACCTTCACTCCATGTTTCTGTAGTATTTTGATAGACTAATAGTATTGCAAAATAAGATAATGGACACCTTTGACATGAAGGATGATTTTGAAATAGATATGTATGAATTAATGTTCTGATAGTCATGGTTACCTTCTAAAAGTGTTGTAAGTATAGTCACTTTCTCAGATTTAGGATACTACAGTCATCACTTTTCTTGAAATAATGTTTTTTTTACTCTAATGTTACTTCGGATTTTGACTTTACCTTTACCCCATATCTATGTAATGCTTTTGGAAATAAAATATAAGTTTAACTTTGTGGTTGTCTTCATTTCCTAATGTTCTTTTTATTATTTAATACAAATCATCAAACCGGTCAACCCGAGAAATCTGTGATATATTGAATGTTGCTAAGGACGCTAAGTTTTCTGATAGGAGGTTTCCAGGGGAAGTGACGTCACGAATCGAGCTAATCATCATGGCTGCGCCCTGTGTTATGATCCCACCTTGTCTGCTTTCAATTCTCTAAATTCTGTTGAATTTTCAGTATGAGGAAGTAAGTACATTCTTGTTAGGTGTACAATTAATACGAGTTTCCTTTTAAAGTGTAGCATTCATGTTTTACATTATCTCTTGTACATATTCACTATATCGTGGGGCCTGTTATGATAGTCTGGAGGAATAGCAACCCAGGTCCGACTGAGGACGATTGGCGGTTTTGTCGGCTGCACCAACTTTTCATGTGGCTAAACGCTAAGAATGTTATTTAATAGCAGGTTGCATATATATCCGCTGCCATAATTATTGTGGTAGTTGTTTTGGACGTAGGTTAGCAGTTAGTTACCGATTAGTGTTTGTCCTAGGCTTGGCGAACTTCTGTAAGCGAAATGAGGCATTGGTTAAGCGTTAATCGTAGCCCATTAGACTTTTAATTGAATGAAAGATTTTGTTTAACGGAGATTTGAGATGTAAAAAGAGTCCGTACATCGATAAAATTGTAACAAAAATTGTAGGGGTGTATGCATGATAGCTGCCACCTTTATGTATTATGTCTAACTTACAATACGGCAGTGTAAGGGGTGTCGCAAGGGGGTGTTCCCCCCCCCTGTTAGGCAAGTAGGTATGGACACGGCTTGTAGGTTAGGTTAGGGGGGAAAGTTTAGGTTAGTTGATGTTCATTGTTAATAAACGCGTGAGGAACTGGCCGCTGATATATAAAGGCTATGGCACTACCCAAGACTAAAGAACAATGGTTCTGTTTTGGAGTGTTCTTCTCTTAGAAGAGCTACTGACCATAGTTAAAATCTCTCTTCTACCCTTACCAAGACAAAAGGGTAAATATATGATACTTTAATTTGTAGCCAAATACATGAACCATATATTTTTCCTACTTTATATCTTGTGGTTTAGACACCTCCGACCCCGATTATTGGGGCAAACTACCCGTTCATGAGTTTTCGGATCCCAGTGGGGGACCGGGGTTGTTTGGGTGGGGAAATGTCATAAACGAGTGATTTGCACCAATAATAATGGTCAGAAATGAAAAATAAGCCCAAAGTAACCAGTTGGAAAAATATATGGTTCATAAAAATGGTTGAAAATAGGCCTAAATGTGATTATTTAACTTTGAGATTTGTAAAAGTGTACAGAATCTAACAAACCCACCTAACCTAACATAGTAGTTCCCAGGTCACAACCTCCTAGCAGGGGCCAAGCCCCCCGGACTTCCCTTCCCAGGTCACAATCCCTAGCGGGGGCAAAGTCACCCAGACCCCCTTCCCAGGTCACAAACGCTAGTCAGACACCGCCTTCCCAGGTCACAAACTAAAAGTAAATCTCAAATAAATCCTTCCATTATGAAAAAGTAAATCACAATTAATTCTTTACCATATGATTGACAAAGTTGCCTTTTTTTTTATTGGCAATCTTTACTAAAGCTTTGCAGTAGAAAATGTGCTGGCCTTCCCTGAATATTGTCAGAATCGGACCTTTGCGGCATTATTTCTCTTATTTTTTTAATTTCACACGAGTAACAATAGCTTTACACTGAACGGAGAGCATTTCCATCTTAATCAATTGCCGACATAAAAGAAATTACACAAAATTTGGAAATAGATTGATGTGCTTCCTTTAAGTTCACCCTTCCAGACATCTTTTCGAGATGGTGGTTAACTTTAAACTGAAGGCGAAGGTGTGAAAAAAAATGGTTGTTGTAGAACATCATCCGGGAACTTTTTAAAAAAGCACCTGACAAATACGTCATTGTAAATGCAGAGAAAACTCCATAATCCATGGGATAAAATGCTTGCGCAATAAGTCCCCTTCAGTCTCTCAGATGTAAACAATGGACTTAGAGTGAAAAACATACTTCACATTTGGATAGACCGATACGTAAGTTATTATGCCCCAGCCCCTTGTAAACATACAGAGAAAAACAACAAACTAGCCAGCACTCGTTCATTTCTTATAGCGAATTTCATTTTCGCTAGCAATTAAACTATCATATATTAACGGGGAAAGTAGCCACTGAACAATTACAGTACAGTAGTTAACCCTTTGGTGAAGAAGAATTATTTATTAATCTCAGTGTTGTCAGGTGTATGAGGATTGAG
Source organism: Palaemon carinicauda (assembly GCF_036898095.1). Lineage (NCBI taxonomy): Eukaryota > Metazoa > Arthropoda > Malacostraca > Decapoda > Palaemonidae > Palaemon > Palaemon carinicauda. The sequence continues at coordinate 180,940,415 of NC_090725.1, forward strand.
GAGAATCTGTAAAGAATATGCCAGACTTTGCAGTGTATGGAGAGGCAAAAGGAAAGTGGAACCATAACCAGAAAGAAGGATCCAATGTAGTACTGTCTGGCCAGTCAAAGGACGCCATAGCTCTTTAACGGTAGTATCTCAACAGGTGGCTGGTGCCCTGGCCAACCTACGACTAGAATATAATGGTAATATTTGATACTTTTAAATATTTAACTTAACCGGTGGATATATATATATAGCTAACGTCGCTGACGGTCCGACAGATTCAAAACTCGCGGGTGATCACCATGTTAGGTTGCTGGGTGTACACTAGCGCCACCACTCGGCAGGATACTAAACATAGTCCCAAAAGTTCCAGTTCTTCTCTGTCGCTCTCGCGATAAACATTGATTTCTTGCTCGCGCTAAACCTCAAGTTTTTCAACTATTGGTGAAGTACTTCTTTATGGTTTTGGCTTTCGCTGTGTTAGTTATTCTCAAACAATAAGATCTTCAAGAGAAACTCTTTTTGAAAGGAGAGAAAAAATTTTTACCCTTACTTTTTTATCTCTCTCTGGATTTTCCACGGTAGAGAGAGAGAGAATATGGCCGACCCTTTCCTCAGTGTATGGGAAGTGTGTGAAAGGCTTTTAGTTTTTAGTATTTATTTTATCACTTTATAAATTCTTGTTGATTTTTATAGATTTACCTCTATATTTTTATATCTCACCCGCCTTTATTAGGCCTCTTCGATTTTCTCTCCAATTGTACTTAATACCGAGATAAATTTTATATTTTTATAGATCGATGGGATGAATATTTTTAGAAAATATTTTAAGTGAATTTTTGTCTTCTAAAATTTATTCTTTGAATAGTCTTCGTTCAGTTTTCAAAGATGAACTAGCATTAAGTTTATTTATGCTACACAGTTTGCACTCTATCGTTACGATAGAGAAGAGAGTCACGGTTTCACCTTGCAGAGTTAATCGATGATGACGTTTAGTTCATTCTTCTTACAAACTGAAGTTTTTTAAATATCAATTAAAAGGAACATGTTATTTTGCAATTTCTTAGTCCTTTTAGTATTTTTCTTTAGTCAAATAACCTTTTATTGACGAAGAGTGAGTGAGCCTATACTCTCGTGACAAGAGAGAGAGAGAGAACGATCCAAATCTTTATTCTCGTCCCAAGTCTCTATACAGGGAGTTTGGGAGTGAGAAACGTTGTTCTTCTCGATTCAGATATTTACTCTCGTCCCAAGTCTCTGTACAGGGAGAGAGAGAGAGAGAGATAGAACGTAGTCCTTCGCGTTCTAGATTTTTGTTCTCATCCCAAGTCACTGTACAGTGAACCCTCGTTTATCGCGGTAGATAGGTTCCAGACCCGGCCGCGATAGGTGAAAATCCGCGAAGTAGTGACACAATATTTACCTATTTATTTAACATGTATATTCAGACTTTTAAAACCTTCCCTTGTACGTAGTACTGTTAACAAACTACCCTTTAATGTACAGAACACTTAATGCATGTACTACAGTACCCTAAAGGCACAAATATTAAAGGCGATTTTATATCATGCATTTCCTAAACACGCCAAAAAGCAACCAATGTTTTGTTTACGTTTATCTCTGATCATAATGAAGAAACAAACGCATTTACTGTACACATCTGTGTGTAGGTTAGTTTTTGCATCGATTATATTGATTATTCAGTACGGTATGTTGATTTTGTTATTACCAATGTTTTACTTAATTTTTCTTAGGACTTCCAAATGAAATGTTTTTCTTTATGACGCCGCCTGGAACGACGGCCTCATAAAGTACGCTTAGTAAACAACCACGCTCAGAACAAAGAAGGCATTTAATGCGCATGATGAAAGTGATAAATAATGATATTTACAGTAAAAGCTTTTAGAAAATATGTTATTACAAATATTATTTACCGTATCTATATAAAATCATACAGTACATACTGTACGTAGCAAAGCAGGAAAACAATTTACCTGTACGAGAGAGAGAGAGAGAGAGAGAGAGAGAGAGAGAGAGAGAGAGAGAGAGAGAGAGAGAGAGAGAGAGAGAGAGAGAGAGAGAGAGAGAGAGATTGTTTTACGTACGTAAATGTAAATTTTAAACAAAAAAAATATGATAGGTTACAACATGTATACTCTTCAGACTTTTAAAACCTTCCCTTTAACTTAATGCATACAGTACTAAACTAAAACAGGCACAAATATTAAAATGTTAGAATATTAAAGTAAAAAATAAAGATTGTTACTGTACTCACCACGAAAGAAGTTCAAGAAAAACGAATGATGATGGTGATGAATTTGCTGCACAGTAGAAATGATGATGATGAAGCTGATGATGTCTTCTACTGTGCAGCCAATAATAGTATTTTACGTCTCTTCAGACGGAGGTGTCTTTTCCTGGGACACCTCTTCAACTTCTTCCATTTCTTCCGAAGGCGTACTAGCAGGAGGAACTGGTTCTTTTTTGCGAGGCTGGAAGAACATGGTGATCGGAAGTTGCTGCCGCTGATTCTTTTTTGCATAGACCGAACCATATCCTCGTCCCACTCTTCCAGCAATAGCGGAATTATTGTATACCTGCGGGAGGGAATGCGCCTTTCGCTCTCGGCGGTGAAAGCCTATCGCTCAGCCTTAAGCCTGGCCTGCAGGCTGAAAGGAATAGACATTCCTCCTCGCTGGATCTTTCTTCGCTCATACGAAGCTACGAACTTACCTGCCCCCAGTCGGAAGTGAGACCTCCTCCATGGAACATGGTTCGGGTTCTTAGGGTTCTCAAGAGACCTCCTTGCGAACCATTACGCCAGGCTTCTGATCGTCACCTGACTTGGAAGACGGTGCTCCTGCTCGCTCTGGCCTCGGCCAAGCGTGCCAGCGAACTTCATGGTCTCTTGTACGTCGTCGCCCATTCAAGAGGAGAGGGGGAGGTAACGTTCAGGTTCGTCCCTGAGTTGGTCACTAGTCTCAAAATCTTGGAGCCCGGACCCCCGGTTCGACTCCTTCATGATTTCGAGTCTCCGTTCTGTAACAGATGACCCAGACCATCTCCTACTATGCCCAGTAAGGAGTCGGGGGTGTTATCTTAAGAACAGCTGCAGTTCGTCCTCTCGTGCAAGCCCTGTTTGGGAGCACAGGTAGGACGGAGAGGAGGGTCACCAAGAATACCTTTTCAGCCTGGATTCGGAGGGTCATCCATCACGCCCTGAATCCAGACCCTTCTCCGTCACGTCGCCTTAGAGCACACGACGTCAGAGGCATCACAACGTCCCTGGCATTCAAGAGGAACTACTCTGTGACGCAGGTGCTACAAGCTGGAGTCGGGAGGCGTCAAATGACCTTCACAGCCCACTACCTGCAGGACGTGACCCACAGAGGCTTCGATACGTTTTCTATCGGCCCTGTGGTGGTTACACAACAGCTGGTCTAACCTCAGGCTCCTTAGTGGACAGGTAGCAGAAGGTTGAGGGCATTGTTACCCGGTTTTAGACTGCATGAATGAAAGAAGTATGTCTGTCCCTTACTTCTTTCTTCATCCTCCCCTCTCTTGAGGAAAGCAGCATCCTGGGTTCTCTGCATAGCTGACCTCAAACCTCTGCAGGTAAACCATGCTTCCTTGTGTTCCTAGTATTAAGATAATACTGTCGCGTCCCCCATACCCTGACGAGGTGGTATTGGGAACATCCTAGCCTAGAATTCCATCTAAGGGACTTCAGGTCAACTTCCTAGGACAAGTCACACTTCATCCCTCCACACATGAGCTTACGTAGGCCGCACGTTCCTTGCGGAGCAAGGAATTTGTGAGGTGCAGGGACTCATTTTCTCGAGTGCTGCTCACTCGGATTCTGAGCCCCCGGGCAAAGCCAAAGCCAGTAAGGCTGGGACTCTCCACCCTTCCTAAGGGATAAGTCACCCCATGTAAATAGCGTGGTTTGTATTTCGGTTACGGAACAAATGACAAATTTGGAGATAATTGTATTTTTCCTAACCATACAAACCTTAGCTATTTACACATATTTGCCCGCCAGCCCTGTCCCCCAAGGCAAGTCCTACCTCTAAGCAAAGTGAATCAGTTCACCTGTGTGTGAGGGGGGAGGGGTAGCTAGCTACCTCTCCCCTACCCCCTCGCTAGCTAGCGAGAGGGTAGTTAACCCTCGTTAAAAATCTAATGGCTCGTCATTTCAGCTACGCCGAAAGTAATACCCCATGTAAATAGCTAAGGTTTGTATGGTTAGGAAAAATACAAAGTATCTCCGAATTTGTCATTTTTATGAATAGAACTTACCTGGCAGTTATATATATATAGGCTAGCTGAGTCTCCGACTGCGGCAGAATTTAATAGAAAATCGCGGCAACCGCCTTGTGGTGGTTGTGTGGTTAGATGGTTAACATCCCTTACAGGGTGGTACTTGGAATCATTCCCATTTTCTGTTCCTCAGATTATCTTTGCCGGCCGGATCGACAACATCGTTGGTCCGCCTTTCAGAGTTTTTCGGATCGCTTTCCCTTCATCGCCTTTTTGGACTTCATTTTTGGTGAAGTACACTGTGTTGGGATTTGGCAATCGTGTTGTTTTTGTTTTTTGTCTTTTCCTTTATTATCATGAGTAAGAAAATTCATTATCGTGTTTGTGCGAATGATATTTGCAAGGTGAGGTTGCCGAAACTTTCGGTTGACCCTCACACTATCTGTATGGGTTGCAGGGGGTTTGAATGTGCTTTAGAAAATAAGTGCAAGGAATGCTAGGTTTTAAGTGATGATGATTGGTTAGCTATGCAGCGCTATGTGCACAAACTTGAGATTGATAGAGTTAGAAGAGCTAAATCAAAGTCAAAGTTTGCTAGTGAGCCTAGCTTAGATTTATCTATTGACCCTTTGCTTGTAACCCCTTTGGAAGGTATTCCTTCCCCAAATGTAGTGACTCCTGCCCCTTCTACAGGACCTGTGCCTACAGATGACCCTGGGTATGCTAAATTAGCTGCTGAATTGGAGGCCATTAAAGCACAGTTGGAGGCCTTTAAAGGTAAGGGTGTAGGTGAAATTAGTGCTTGTGAAGTGCAGTGGAGGTGGCGACTGATCGAATCTGTCATACCCCTAGGTCTAGACCTCTACCAAGCTCCCAGGACCAAGGGAGAAGGTACGTCGAAAGCCGAAAGGGGGTGAGAGGTGCTTATCCTCGGTCAGTCGTCGCCTCAGACAGTCCTGTTGCGATCTCCCAGGCTGCTCTTGACCGCCGTAGGAAAGGCGTGTCGGATACGTTTGTGTCTTCGCCTGATCGTTCTCCCAGACGTAATTGGCGTTATGAATCAAGACCAATGAAGAGAGGGTGGAACCGGGACGTGCAGTCTCGCTCTCCCTCTCCCGGTTCGAGTAGCAGAGACCCTGATCCTTCGGAAGACGATTTCGATGTTCCTGTTAAAAGGGCGAAACAGAGAGTCCTTAGCCCAGTTAATCCTGCTAGACTCCCTGTTCTTCTGCCAGCGCTCCCAGTCAAGCCGTACGACAACTGCCGTCTTCGGCACCGCGAGAGCCAGCGGAGGTTGCTAAAGCTCTCATGGTTGTTATGCAGGAGCAACTTTCATCGTTAGTTAAAGCTTTCAGCCACCCTTCTCAGTCCGTCAGACGTAAGGACGTCTCTTTGCCTGTTAAGAGATCTTCTTCTAAGAGAGATTTTAGTATCTCTCCCAAGAAACCTCTGCGCACTTCGTCAGCCGTACGACAACGTACACCCTCTTCATCGGCACGCTGCCAGGAATTTCCTTCCCCCCTCTCCCGGCGCCAGGACGATACTGCCTCTCGTTCTCGGCGCCGTGACGATTCCGTTTCCCTTTCGAAACGCCTGGACGTTACTGCCTCGTTTCTTAGGAAACAGGATGAATGCAGTCTGCATTTTCAAGGCGACGGCAGCCTGCATCTTCAGGACGCTTCCGTTTCTCGTCATCGTGACGATACTGCCTCTCGTCATCGTGACGATACCGCTTCTCGTCATCGTGACGATACCGCTTCTCGTCATCGTGACGATACCGCTTCTCGTCATCATGACGATACCGCTTCTCGCCGACTGGATGTTAGCGGCGCTCGGCGCCAGGATTCAAACAGCTCTCGCTGCCAGACTGCTGGCAGCCCAACTCTTCGGGATGTTATCCTTGAGCAGGACCTCGAAGATATTTCGGAAGAGGAAGAAAAACCTGCCGACTCTTCTAGCGATTACAAGGTTCTTTCTCGCTCTCTTTTGGAACTTTATGGGGAGGAATTTCAACCTTCGGCCCCTCGTTCTCCTCAGTCTCAATTTACCAGGAAGAAAGCTACTAAGTCTTCAGCCTTCATCAAAATGAAACTTTCAATTTCGGCCAGGAAAGCTCTCGCTAAAGTGGATGATTGGATGAAGGAACGGAGACAAGCTGTCAAGACCACCTTTTCTTTTCCACCGTCTCGGCTCGCTTCCAAGGCCGGTATGTGGTATGAGACAGGGGAACCTTTGGGGTTAGGAGTGCCTTCCTCCTCCCAAGGTGACTTCTCGGCTCTTGTGGACTCGGCAAGAAGGCATGCTTTAAACTCTGCCAAGGTGATGTGGTCCATGTCGGAGCTTGATCACCTCGTCAAGGGAATTTTCAGGGTTTTCGAGGTTTTCAGCTTCCTGGACTGGTCTCTCGGGACTCTGGCCAGGAAGTCTGAATTCCTGAAGGACACGAAGGACCTGACGAGTATCATGTCCTGCATGGACAAAGCTCTAAGGGATGGAGCTAATGAATTGGCTTCCCTTTTCTCAGCAGGGGTCTTAAAGAAGAGGGCCCTTTTGTGCTCCTTCACCTATAGATCTGTGACTGTTGCCCAGAAGTCGGAGCTACTTTACGCCCCTTTTTCACGTCATCTTTTTCCTGAAGCTCTGGTCAGAGATATCTCCCTTTCTCTGGCTCAGAAGGCTACTCAGGACCTTTTGTCTCGGTCGGCTAGAAAGACCTTACCTGTTGCTCCTGCTCCTCTGAAGAAGGAGGAGAAGAAGTTTCAACAGCCCTTTCGGGGCAGGATCTCCTCGAGAGCGGATTTTAGGGGGAGAAGACAAGAGTCAGGGCCAAGGACCAGCAGGGGTGCGTTTAGGCCCCGGTCCAAAAAATGAGATGGAAGTCCTCCAGACACCAGTAGGGGCAAGACTGTCTCGTTTTTGGCAGTCTTGGAAAAGGAGAGGGGCGGACACCTGGTCCCTCTCAGTCGTCAAGGAAGGTTACAAGATCCCCTTTTTAAAGAAACCACCTCTCTCAGACTCTCCCCTGGCCTTAGTGGCTCAGTACACCGACGCGGGGAAACGAGAGGCTCTTCTGGAGCTAGTCGACCAGATGTTGGTCAAGGGAGCAATAGAGCCAGTTCAAGACCTCGCCTCCCCAGGCTTTTACAATCGCCTGTTTCTGGTTCCCAAGAACTCGGGTGGATGGAGACCAGTCCTAGATGTCAGCTCTCTGAACGCCTTCGTGGAGAAAACAAAGTTCTCCATGGAGACGACTCAGTCAGTGCTGGCTGCAGTTCGTCCAGGAGACTGGATGGTTTCTCTCGACCTGCAGGACGCTTATTTTCACGTCCCCATTTATCCGTCTTCGAGGAGATATCTGAGGTTTGTGTTCCAGGGCAAGTGCTTCCAGTTCAGGGCACTTTGCTTCGGTCTCAGCACAGCTCCCCAAGTTTTCACCAGACTAATGGCGAATGTGGCAGGCTGGTTACACCAGGAGGGGATAAGGGTCTCCTTCTATCTAGACGACTGGCTGATCCGGTCACAGTCGAAAGAGAGATGTCTGGAGGACCTAATGAAAACTTATACGATCACTCAGGACCTGGGACTCATCGTCAACTGGGGGAAGTCTCAGACCGAGCCGAATCAGACTATTCTCTATTTGGGGATAGTTCTGAATTCAGTTCTTTTTCAGGCTTCTCCCTCCCAGGAGAGGCAGACCAGGTGCCTGGACAAAGTCAAAGACTTTTTGAGGAAGCAGGAATGCTCAGCGAAGGAGTGGATGAGTCTGCTGGGAACTGTATCCTCCCTGGAGCAGTTTGTCCCTTTGGGGAGACTGCACCTAAGGCCTCTGCAACACTTCCTCGCAAAGGTTTGGAACAGAAAGATCCAGGAGGACACTTTTTCTTTTCCCATTCCGACAGAGATCAAGGATCTTTTAATGTGGTGGCTGGACCCAGCTCTGTTGGGAAAAGGGATCTCCTTGTTCAAGAAGAACCCCGACCTAGTGTTATTCTCAGACGCGTCCGAGTCAGGCTGGGGAGCAACACTAGGGAACAAAGAGGTCTCAGGTATTTGGGAAGGGAGTCAGGTCAGTTGGCATATCAACAGGAAGGAATTGATGGCCATTTTGTTAGGGCTCAAGGCCTTCAAAACCTCGGTGTCGGGAAAGACTGTGGAGATCAATTCCGACAACACCACAGCTCTCGCGTACATAAGGAAGCAAGGGGGAACTCACTCCCTCTCCCTGTTCTCAACTGCGAGAGAGCTTCTCCTCTGGGCGAACGAGAACGAGACCCAGCTGTTGACAAGGTTTGTTCAAGGGCAGAGAAACATCAGGGCAGACATGCTCAGCAGGAGGGGACAGGTCCTTCCTGCAGAGTGGACTCTCAACCCGCATGTCTGTCGGAGCCTCTGGAAGTTGTGGGGCAGACCAGTAATAGACCTTTTCGCCTCCGGTCTAAACAAGAGGATCCCCAACTACAGTGAACCCTCGCTACTTCGCGGTTCGACCATCGCGGATTCACCACTTCGCGGATTTTTTCCATAACCCATATATATACAGTAACATATATACATATATATGTATGCATGTATTTATGTATATATGTATGTATGTATATGTGTAGGTATGTATATGTGTATACATATAAATATATATATATGTATGTATGTATATGTGTAGGTATGTATATGTGTATACATATATATATATATATATATATATATATATATATATATATATATGTATATATATATATATATATATATATATATATATATATATATATATATATATATATATATATATATATACATATATATATATATATATATGTAGTTCTAAGGGAATAGTATGGGAAATATGTCTGGGTAATAAGCAAAGCTCTACCTCCAGTTTGTTTCTTCATTATGATCAGAGATAAATGTAAACAAAACATTGGTTGCCATTTTTTAATGTGCTTTTTAGCGTGTTTAGGAAATGCATGATATAAAATTGCCTTTAATATTTGTGCCTGTTTTAGTTTAGGGTACTGTAGTACATGCATTAAGTGTTCTGTACATCAAAGGGTAGTTTGTTAACAGTGCTACGTACAAGGGAAGGTTTTAAAAGTCTGAATATACATGTTGAATAAATAGGTAAATATGGTGTCACTACTTCGCGGATTTTCACCTATCGCGGCCGCGTCTGGAACCTATCTACCGCGATAAACGAGGGTTCACTGTACTGCTCCCTAGTCCCGGACGAGGAAGCTGTTGCAGTGGACGCCTTCTTGATGGATTGGACGTGGCTGGACATGTATGCCTTTCCCCCGTTCAAGATCATCAATCTGGTTGTCAGGAAGTTCGCTCTCCTCGATTCGGGACGAATGATCCTTTGTGGCTCCATTCTGGCCTGCGAGGGAATGGTTCACCGAAGTGGTAGGGTTACTGATGGACTTTCCAAGAAGACTCCCGGCAAGTCCAGATCTTCTCAGACAACCCCACTTCGAGAGATTTCACCAAAACCCCCTCGCTCTCAATCTGACTGCCTTCAGACTGTCGAGAAGCTCGTTAGATCTCGAGGCTTTTCGGCACAAGCGGCGAAAGCTATTGCCAGGGCAAGGAGGATCTCTTCACAAAGAGTCTACCAGTCAAAGTGGGAGACCTTTAGAGCTTGGTGCAGGAGGCGCAAGGTTTCCTCGTCCTCTACCTCTCTAAGCCAGATTGCAGACTTTCTTTTGTACCTCAGGCAGGATGCTAAGCGGGCTGTATCTACCATTAAAGGATACAGGAGCATGCTCTCAACCGTCTTTAGGCATAGAGGCTTAGAGTTATCTCAGAATAAGGACTTGCAGGACCTCATTAGGTCTTTTGAGACAACGAAGCAGGTGCACTTAAGACCCCCTTCTTGGAACCGGGATGTGGTGCTTAAGTTTTTGTGCTCCAGGAAGTTTGACCTATCTCGCAAGCTTCTCTGCGAGATGTGACTAAGAAAACCCTCTTCCTTTTGTCTCTAGCGACTGCCAGGAGGATCAGCGAGGTCCAGGCAATCGAGAAGCGTGTAGGCTTCACCCTAAATGGAGCGGTTTGTTCCTTGAGGTTCGACTTTCTCGCCAAGAATGAGAACTCTTCGAAACCCAGGCCTAGGACTTTTGAAGTCCCTAACCTCACGAATCTAGTAGGTCAGGAACAGGAAAGCCTCCTCTGCCCGGTTAGGGCTCTCAAGGCTTATTTGGCCCACACTAAGAGCGTGAGGGGTGCTTCCAACTCCTTATGGTGTTCAGTGAAGGATCCTCAAAAACCCCTGTCAAAGAATGCTTTGTCCTTTTTCCTGAGGGGAAACTATTAGGGAAGCCCACCTCTTTTGTGAGGAAGAAAACTTCGCCCTGTTAAAAGTACGGGCTCACGAAGTAAGGGCCATTGCAGCTTCGCTGGCATACCGGAAAAATGTCAGTTAAGCAGATCATGGACGCAACGTTCTGGAGGAGCAACTCTGTCTTCGCTTCTCATTACCTCAGAGAGGTAAGAGTGGACTATGACAAGTGTTATACCTTGGGCCCATACGTAGCTGCGGCTTCTGTATTAGGCAAAGGAGTTACTACCCCCACTCAACCTTAGTTTATGTACTTGTATATGGGTTTGTGTTTTTTATGGTTGTCTGAGGTCCTCGTCCTGTGGTACGATTCCCTCAGTCCAGATAGATATTTTATATCTATTTCTGCAAGGTTACATGGTTAGCTTTAGTAAGGTTGCAGGTTTTTTATATGGGAAGGTAGTTTTTCTGAAGTCTAGTCAAGTTGTTGGTCCTACCCCTTTGACAGACTCGATTGAGTTGTTTGCAGCGTAGCAGGTCTACTCCTGGCTGAACACTCCTAAGGGAAAGCGACTCCAGAGGCAGTTACCTTTGAAGTCAGCTACCTTAGCAGGTAAGGAATCAAGGTGTTTGTTCTCCTACAACTCTTTTGTTGTTTCCCCAACTATGTTTTTCTGTCTGTTTCCCTCCTCCAAATGTGTGAATCAGCTATATATATATAACTGCCAGGTAAGTTCTATTCATAAAAATGGAGTTTTTATGATAAAACAAAGTTTTATGAATACTTACCTGGCAGTTATATATATATTTTAAAGCCCACCCACCTCCCCTCAGGGGACAGGTCGGGCAAAGATAATCTGAGGAACAGAAAATGGGAATGATTCCAAGTACCACCCTGTAAGGGTTGTTAACCATCTAACCACACAACCACCACAAGGCGGTTGCCGCGATTTTCGATTAAATTCTGCCGCAGTCGGAGACTCAGCTATATATATATAACTGCCAGGTAAGTATTCATAAAACTTTGTTTTATCATAAAAACTCCATTTTTCAAGTGAGAGTGGGGGAAGCTCTATCAGAGAGTAAGTGTCAGGAAGAAGGAGTTCCTCAAAGGAGTGTGCTGAGTGTAACCCTTTTTGCACTAGCAATTAATGGGATATCCTCAGTCATGCCCCGGGATGTTCTCTCTACATTATTTGTGGGTAATCTCCCAATATCATTTGCTGGAGCTAGAATGGCAATGGTTGAGAGAAAAATACAACTCTCAATTGACAAAATTATCCAGTGGGCTGATATGAATGGATTTAAGTTTTCGACAAGTAAAACTACTATTGTCCATTTTTGTTGTATCCGGGGAGTACATCCAGACACGGATATATTTATTAAAGGTCAACGGATACCATGTGTAAGTGAAGCTAGATTTTCAAGTTTTATATTTGATTGTAGGCTTACATGGGTTTTTCACTTAAAAGCGTTAAAAGCTAAATGTCTCGAGGCTCTGATTATTTTAAAAGTGTTGTCCCATACATCATGGGGGGCAGACTGCAATACTATTTTGAAATTATACAAGGCCTTGATTTTTTCCAAAATCAGTTACGGATGTGAAATATACTCCTCAGCCACCCCAAATCAGTATTCAATACATCATGGTGGTATTAGATTGTCCACAGGAGCATTTAAAACCTCACCTATCCCAAGTCTCCTTGTTGATGCTGGAGAGTTACCTCTAGATCTTTACCAAATTTCTGCTATTATTCGGTATTGGTTTAGATTGTAAAGACTCCCTAATTCTTTAGCCTTTCAGACTGCAAGCCATGTAAGTTACTCAACATACATTGAGTTGCACCCAAAATCTCCTCAACCTTATGGGTTTTGGGTGAAACAATTTTTAAACAGTCTTGATATGCTTAGAATTAGGGTGCTTCCATTTAAGGTATCATCATCGCCTCCATGGAAATTACCAGAGATATATTTTTGTAAATATTTTATTGGAGTTAAGAAGAATATGACTGACTTAGAATCCAGGTCTCTCTGTTTATGGAACATGTTAAAGAACATAGGGGATCGACTTTTATATATACTGATGGCTCCAAATCTAATGCTGGCGTTGGATTTGGAGTACATAGTAATGGTTTTAATTGTAGAGGTGCACTTCCTCTAACAGCTTCAATATTTACTGCCGAACTCTATGGCGTACTAACCGCTGTTGAGAAAATAGCGTGGGAAAAGGAGGGTAATTTTACCATTTTTAGTGATGCAAGGAGTGTCCTTCAAGCTTTAGAAGTTTTTAATTCTAGTAACCCTCTAGTTTTAAAGATTTTAGAGTGGCTTTTAATTATTGGAAGGAGAGGCATAATGGTTCAATTTTGTTGGGTTCCAGCACATGTAGGTGTGTGTGGGAATGAGAAGGCAGATTCATTGGTGAAGAATGCAGCATCAGAGTTGGTGCCAAGAAGATATCCCATTCCCTGTAATGACTTCCTACCTAACATCAAGAAATTGCTTTGTAATAAATGGCAACAGCACTGGGATAGTCTAGATGGGAATAAAATGAGAGAAGTAACAAATGTCATATCTCCTTGGAGGTATGACATGATGCCCCGAAAATGGGAGACTTCTCTTTGTCGTCTCCGTATTGGTCACACTCGGTTGACACACGAGTTTCCTCTGAAGGGCCAACACCAACCATATTGTGACGACTGTTTGGTACCTCTAACAGTGAGACATATGTTGATCGAATGCCCCAATTATAATAACTTAAGGAATAGATATTTATTTGAGGCTCGAGGTGAGGGTGGTAGGTTCATCCTTGCCAAGATTCTTGGACATGATGTGTCCTACTATGCAAGTGGCATTTTTAGATTTATTTCAGAAGCAGGTCTTCTGAAAACTATTTAACTTATACAATGACATTAAACTTTTATGGTTTTAATTGAATATTCTTTTATTTATATATATATATTATTATTATTATTATTATTACTTACTAAGCTACAACCCTAGTTGGAAAAGCAGTATGCTATAAGCCCAGGGGCTCCAACAGGGAAAATAGCTCAGTGCGGAAAGGAAAAAAGGAAAATAAAATATTCTAAGAGGAGTAACAACAATAAATATCTCCTATATAAACTATAAAAACTTTAACAAAACAAGAGGAAGAGAAATAAGATAGGAGAGTGTGCTCGAGTGTACCCTCAAGCAAGAGAACTCTAACCCAAGACAGTGAAAGGCCATGGTACAGAGGCTATGGCACTACCCAAGACTAGAGAACAGTGGTTTGATTTTGGAGTGTCCTTCTCCTAGAAGAGCTGCTTACCATAGCTAAAGAGTCTCTTCTACCCTTACCAAGAGGAAAGTGGCACTGAACAATTACAGTGCAGTAACCCCTTGGGTGATGAAGAATTGTTTGGTAATCTGTGTTGTCAGGTGTATGAGGATAGAGGAGAATATGTAAAGAATATGCCAGACTATTCAGTGTGTATGTAGGCAAAAGGAAAATGAACCGTAACCAGAGAGGAGGATCCAATGTAGTACTGTCTGGCCAGTCAAAAGACCCCATAACTCTCTAGCGGTAGTATCTCAACGGGTGACTGGTGCCCTGGCCAACCTACTACCTAGTATATATATATATATATATATATATATATATATATATGTATATATATATATATATATATAGACTAAATGATATCGGCGTCAATGATCTTAGATGTCAGGATGCCTGAAAACTTTAAATCAATCAATCAATCCTCTTGGTGCTCCTCGATAAGCTCATCAATGTCAGCCTCGTCAACTTTCAGAACTATGGACTTCCCAAATGTAACAACCTTGGCGAGCAACAGGTTCAGGATCGTTTACATTTTCGGAATTGGCTTCAGCTTGGTCTGCGGGTTAGTCTGTGTGGAAGCCCTCAAAAGCTCTTGCGGAGATGGCATCAGGCCACAGCTTCTTCCAAGCAGAGTTCAAGGTGCGCCTCGAAACCTCCTGCCAAGCATGATCGATGATTTTGAGTCATATGGCACCATCAAAATGCTCCTTCCAAAATTGACGAAGGGTGAGGTTTGTGCTCTCAATTATTTCGAAACATCTCTTGAAGAGATATTTCGTATAGAGCTTCTTAAAATTTGAAATCACTTGCTGGTCCATGGGCTAGAGGAGAGGGGTAGTGTTCGGTGGAAGATAGAGAACTTTGACGAAGGAATATTCTGCTACAATATCTTCCTCGAGGGCAGAGAGTGGGCTGGGAGATTGTCCAGCACCAGCAGTCATTTCATAGGGAGGCACTTTTCTTCCAAATACTTTTTCACAATCGGGCCGAAACAAACATTTATCCACTACATGAACAATTGTGTTGTTACCCATGCTTTTCCATTAGCCTTCCACAACACTTGAAGATTTTCCTTTGTGACTTTGTTGTGGGCCTTGAAGGCTCGAGGAGTATTGGAGTGATACACCTTGCAATCCCCAGTGGCATTTTCACAGAGTGCAAGGGTAAGCCAGTCCTTCATAGGCTTATGTCCAGGTAGCCTCTTTTCTTCTGCCGTGATGTACGTTTAAGAGGCTTTTTTTTTTTTTTCCAAAAAAGCCCAGTATCGTCGCAATTGAAGACTTGCTGGGGACTGTAGCCTTCATGGACAGTCAACTCATCAAACTTCTTAACAAAGGCTTCGACCGCTTTCTCGTCTGAGCTTGCAGCCTCACCATGACGCACCACCGAATGAATGCCTGAGCGTCTCTCTTAAATTTTTAAACAAAATTTACCCGCTGGTTATAGAAGAATGGCTATAGTCCCTTGGACGCTCCGGCAGAAATTAAAAAAACTTGTGGCAATTGCAGATATGCCAGGTGTACACTAGCGCCCTGGCGGTAGACTGGCCGAACTATTCCAACCAATTCAGACCTTCCCTGCCACTCTCGCGAGCAACAAGTATTGAAATTCACTCGTGATTAACCTGGATTTTAGCAGTATTTTGGTGATGTACACCTATTTTTCGGGTTCTGGCATTCGCTTATTTGTTTGTTTGATCTGTGATCATGTGTTTATAACTTAAAAGGTAGGATTAGAAATTTTTCAACCTATTTTAAACCTAACGAAATCATAATGGCGAGATGTAAACATCTCGCCTATTGATGACGTCACAGCCTTATGACGTAAGCTAAAATTCTTACTTGCCTTTTTACAAAGAATGATAAGTGAATACTTTCTTACGAAGTATTAAGTTATAAATTAGTTATAATTTAAAGGATTTTGTTATTTTAAGGAAATTTTTTTCCTTTTAATAGGTTTTCTTTGGATAATCTTCGATCTGTTTTCAAAGAGTAACTAGCGTTCAGTTTATTTATGTTACGCAGTTTTCAGTCTATCGTTAGGATATTACGATTTCTCTTTGTATCGATTTTTATGAATAGTACATTCTTCTTACAAACTCAAGTTTTTATGTTGTACTAGATAAAAGGAACATATTATTTTGCAATTAATTGGTCCTTTCAGTATTTTTCTTTAGTCAAAGATTAAAGGAAGTTACGGTTCAGTTAATGTATATACGACGTAGTATTCTTGACAATCGATGTAGCTCACGATTCTGTGTATCGTTGTTTACTTGTTGATTTTTGGAATACTAAAATTGTTCGTATAATAATTGCAGATGTTCCAATGGTTACGGGTGATAATTTGCCTTTTATTGGAACCCCTTAATATAAGGGTTTGTTTTGATTTATAGATCTATTAAGATAATATTTATATTTAATATTTTGTTGCATTTATATGGGATTCAGTGACTTTTGCATTCCCATTCAAGCCATTGACAGAATAGTAAGTCTCTCTACGGGGGTCATTTTGTTTGAGAGCGTGTATACTTTGGTTTTAAATAATTGTGAAAATATTATTTTTACCAAAGAGTAAAATGCAAATTTTTACTGCTAAATTAGTGCAGTGAATTTTATTCAATTCATTGGTGGGTGCTTCTGTTTGGACCTGTCGTTATCCTAGCCTTAGACCTCTTTCAAGCTCCCGGACCCAGGGGAGAAGTTAAGTCGAACGGCAAAAGGAATCGAGAGGCATAGCCTGGCGTTTACCGTCTTGTAAGACCCGAACAGAAGTCCCCTCGAGCGTTTTCTGTCTATCCCCAGAACGCTCACCCTCGCTATAGGTAAAGCGAGGTAAAAGTGTTTTCTAATATTAAGCGAGGAAGCGCATCTGGCGTGAAGCTAAAATCAAAATTAGAATCATTCTTCATCTGTTACGATTCATGCAGCGCGGACGTGGTGCCGCTTCTTCCACCAGAATGGTGTTTGTCTCCCGAAAGTGAAGACCGCTATAGAATCGACAAAGAAGGTGAATTCGTATTTGAAAATGCTGCACGCGTGTCGCCTAAGATTGATCCTAATTGGTCTTTGCTGTTAGACATGAAGCAGCAACTATCTTCGTTTATGCGGTCTTATCAGCCTGCCGTTGGCAGTGCGGTTGGTTGTCACAATTCCGGTTTTGACGCGGTGTCGCACAGGCGACCTGCCGATTCCGGTGATGACTCGTTGTCGCACAGGCGGCCTACCAGACGCAATGTTCAACGGCGGGAGAAGGTGGATGCATCGCTTCAAGTACCTGCTTCTCAACGTCAACCGACCGCTCATAGCGCCGAATGTCAGTCTATCCAGGCGCGCTGACGATTACCAAGCAGCAGAGCATGCCACCAAGTGGCAGGACAGATAGCGGGGCGGAGCGTCAGCGTCAGTCAGACGCGGTAGCGGAGCGTCAGCGTCGGCGTCAGTGCAGATGCTTCGCTACTTATAACAATAGACTTTGATGTCTACATGACCATGAACGTCTAGCGTTGGGACATTGTTGCGCCAGCCACTATATTAAGAAATAAATCTTAACTTGAAAGATATTATATTCGCGGACCAAGGCCTGCTGGGCTAATTCTTGGTTGGGGGAGCTAGAATTAAAACCTCTAAGCATTGAGGTCAGAATTCAGAATCCTAAGGAGTTGACTCCTAGGAATCAAGACTTCTCTACCTAGGATAGAGACTTGTAGGAGGAAGGGAGTGACTTTCAGAAACTCATGAGAGTTTTTCTGAAGAGTTTCCCTTTTATTTTATACCTGCTGCTCCTCGTTCCGACTTCCGAGTTTTTCGCTAGGTGCGTCGAAGGTGTGTCTATTTATTTTATTATTATTACTAGCCAGGCTACAACCCTAGTTAAGAAAGCAAGATGCTTTAACCCAAAGGGCTCCAATAGGGAAAGATGGCTCAGTAAGGAAATAAGAAAATGAATAAATTAACATTAAATCATTCTCAAAAGAGTAACAGTGCAAAGGGACAGTGCTGATAGGTCAGTGCAATAACGCGTCCTCAATGCAGCATAACGAATCTAACTGTAGAGGTTGGTGCAGCAGCGCCTGCAGCTGCAACAGC
The DNA here is from genome assembly GCF_036898095.1 of Palaemon carinicauda. Taxonomy (NCBI): domain Eukaryota; kingdom Metazoa; phylum Arthropoda; class Malacostraca; order Decapoda; family Palaemonidae; genus Palaemon; species Palaemon carinicauda. The sequence goes on from NC_090725.1 coordinate 180,958,341, forward strand.
AGGAAGTGCATTTAGGCCTTTATGAGAATAGAGCGTAAGAGTATATCTCCCACAACGGGCAGATCTTTTATGATTTAATGTATTATAGTTAAAAACGCTATTGTTCAGTGGCTCGTAAACATAGCACAGTGCACTGGAGGATGTGTTCGTTTGTGTCCGTCTTACTCTTAGCCCGACACCTCTTCCTTACTTCCCAACCCCTAGGAGAAGGAATGTCGGAAGGGTGAGGCATATCACGGACCTTGTGTGCTAAACGTTTGTTCCACCGAGCGATCTTGTCGACGCATTCCAAGACGTTCGCTCTCCGCTTTGGAATGACGAAGTAAAGCTGTTTTCTTCGCCTACGATTGACGAACTATAACGTCACAACCATGTGACGTAATCTCTTAAGAAGAGCGAAATTTGAATGTCTTGAAGCGATCCGTTCATCATCGCTATGATATCACGGATCTTGTGACCTTTTCTGTGTAATAGGACGCAGTTCCCTGACGAGGATGGCGTTTTACGTTTTTCCCTTTCTACTAGACTAGGAAGTTACTCGTCATGAACGCACACGAACAGGACCCTCGCAGCAGGCGTGTCACGATGCTTAAGCTGGAAGCAATCGAGCGTGTTTTCTTCCACGAGAGAAGCGGAAGTCAAACAAGTCGCATATAAACCTAACTCTTCCTCTGGAATCTTACGCACTTTCCGGGAAGAATGAGTTTGTCCTCGTCGAAGGACGCAAAACCTAGACTTGGTAGACACCAACCAATACGTCCAAGACCTTTCATGAGTCGTATGTTTCCTAATAATCTATCCTGCAGTAACTAATGTTCGCCGGAGGTTTTCTTTTCGGAAGAAGGCGACGTGTCAGCACCAAAAATCGCGTAAGACACGTAGTTCATCGAGGGAAAAGGTGCTCAGATTACTTCTGTTCACGCTTCTTCTTCTCCCCCAGATTGAGGGAATGTCTAGTACTTGCCTCTGGGGACTATCAACTACTGTTGACGATATCTCGCAGCATTAGATACGTTCAGGTCGCGCACAAGGCGCGCTGGAAATGTCATATGGACTTTCCCAGGTCGGTCACGGGACTACGGTTGATGATCTCTCACAGCGATCGCTCACGCTTGCGTTAGCGCACACGGTGCCCCGCAAGTGTATGTTATGTCTGAGCTAAAAGAGGTCAATTTCATCTCTTTTTGGCGCTTACGATTCTCGGGCGGAAAAATTTCACCTTAAAGAATCTAAGGACAACCATAGACCAAGAAAACGGTCTTCCGATAGTATCAGACAGCTTAGTTCCCCGATACTCAGCAACGCTTCCTAGCAAAGATCAGCTCGCGTTACGGAAAGCGTTAGAGCAGACGCATGTGGCAGTCTGGTCTCTCCCTTATGGCAGACGCAGACGCCAGTCTGGTCTCTCCCTCACGCAGACGCCAGTCTTGTCTCTCCCTCACGCAGACGCCAGTCTGGTCTCTCCCTCACGCAGACGCCAGTCTGGTCTCTCCCTCACGCAGTCGCAGACACCAGTCTGGTCGTATGCTGGACTCCAACAGTCAAAGTTGATCCTTTCAACAAGTTGTCTCACCTTCGCGTTCTGCGGGACACGCGACTACCGCTCATGTGGACGCATGCTACACGCGGACAGCTCTTGGCAAACTGATCAATCTGAAATCCCACTGCAACCTAGACGCATATGTCAGCCTGGACATATGCTGGATAAGGTCAGTCAGGTTTTTTCCCCGCGTCATGATAGACAAACAGTTGCTTCTTTGCTCCACTAACCGGACGCGATACTGTCGCATCCTTGCGGCACGCTGTAGATTTGCAACAGGCGGGATGCACACAGCGCGCTGTATCCTCACGGCAGGGTGAACGCATACAGCACGCTGACGCCTTTCGGCAATGCAAACACATGCGGCAATCTGGTCGCATGCTAGACGCATACAGTCAAGTCTTTTTCTCACAGCAGTATAGACAGATTGTTGTCTCTCCTTCGCATCTCTCTGGCCACGCAGCTAACGCTCCCTCGCGTCAAGCTTTTGGCTTAAAGTATGTTGAACACTCGCTGGTTACACGCGATCAGGTCTTAACCTCACAGCATGAGGTTCACGTTGTTGATGCTACTTTTCAACAAGCCTAGCTTCGATATCGGTTTCTTGCGACCGATCTGGACGCGTTTCGGGAGGCGGTATAGACCTTGACTCTCTCTCACGGCATGTTGAGCATATGCAGCATGCTGGAACCATACTGGACTCATGCTGGATGCATGCTGGAAGCATGCCATCGGACCGTTTCCCCGCATCAGGATCGCGAACGTCTTATTATAAACCATCAAACTTTAGGTCTGGCTGCCTCCAGTATTTCGGAAAACCCCTAAGATCTAGAGGGTTGTTCGAAGGAGGCAGCTGAGGCTATCACTTGTACAATGGACTTTTACCTCAAGGTTTTGCAGCCCAAATAGGAGGTTTTAGGGAGTGGTGTAGAGCCAAATCAGTCTCTTCATTTAGTAACACTAAAACACAAGTGGCTTATTTCTTCTTAGAACTTAGAAGAAAGCACATTTTTTCCTCCTCGACCATCAAGGGGTACAGGAGTATGCGGGCAGCTGTCTTCAGACGCAGGAAATTGGATCTATCAAATAAAGACCTTCTAGATCATCTCAGATCATTAGAGATGACTAAGAAGCGTCAGCAAGATTCGTCAGCCTGGAATGTAGAGGTTATTTTAAAATTCCGCGGTAGTGACAGATTCGAGCCTTTACACTGCTTCTTTTTTAAGATCTAACTTTGAAGACTTTTCCTAGTAAGTCTGGCAACAGCTGAGAGTCAGTGAAGCTCACTCTTTTAGCAAGAACATGGACTTCAGAAATGGATAAGCCATATGCTCCTTGCAACTTGGATTCTTGGTCATAAACAAACGTCCTTCTCATCCATGGCCTAAATCTTTCGAGATCGCTATTCTTTCGGATATGGTTTGTGAAGAGTTGAGGAGAGTTTTTTGTCCGGTTAAAACGATGAAGTTTTATCAAGACAGGACTAAAAAAGTTAAGAGACTATTCAGAGGCTCTTTGGTGCGCAGTCAAGAAGCCTGCGCTACCCATGTCTAAAACGCCCTATCATTTCTTATAGACTTTAATTACAAAGGCTCACTCACACTGTGGTGAGGCAGATATTGAGCTGTCGAAAGAGTAAAGACTCATGAAGTTAGAGCTGTGGGAGCTTCTGTAACCTTTAAACAAAACTGTTCTCTGCAAAGCATCTTGCATACAGCCTTTTGAAGGGGTAATCCTGTATTCGCCTTGCATTACTTATACCGTATCCAGTCTCTTTGTGAGGACTGCTACATTTTGGGATCATTCGTAACAACGAGTGTAGTAGTAGGTCAAACATCCACCACTACATTTCCCTAAATTCCTAGTACCCCTGTTCTCCTCTTGGAAATTTTATATACTGTATGTTTTTATGATTGTACGTGAAGATTGGTCGGCAATCTTCTGCAATCTTTGATTTAGTCAGGTGGTCATTTTGTTCCTAGAGAGCGCCCAGAACAAGGGTATTAGTTGAGGTCCTGTCAAGTTATAGGTTATTACACCATTTGACAGCTCCTAGAGATTTTCAGCCTCCTGGGTGGACCGCTGGATCTCGTAAGGATAGCAGACAGAATGAGACAGAGAACCATTGAAGTCAGCTTCCTTCTCAGGTACGAACCTCTTAAGTGGTTATATTTAACTCTTAAGTGAATTTCCAATTATGTTGCTGTCTCTGACCCGCCACCAAGGGTGTCAGTCAGCCATTCTTGTATAACCAGCGGGTAAGTTTTATGTTTAAAAATGATATTTTCATGATAAAATAAATTTTTTAACATACTTACCCGCTGGTTATATAAGTTATAATCCCACCCTCCTCCCCTCTAGAGACCAAGGGGCATGGAAGGTCTGAATTGGTTGGAATAGTTCGGCCTGTCTACCGCCAGGGCGCTAGTGTACACCTGGCATATCTGCGATTGCCACAAGTTTTTTTAATTTCTGCCGGAGCGTCCAAGGGACTATAGCCATTCTTATATAACCAGCGGGTATGTTCAAAAATTTATTTTATTATGAAAATATAATTTTTCAAACCACCTACGAGAAGCCTGGAACTCTGAGGGTGCCTGCTTCGATGTTGCTTCTCTTTCATCAGCTTCGGCCTGAGCATGCACGAGATCACCGAACATGGCGCTGGCTTTCTGTCTGATTATCGCTTTGGTGATAGTGTCTCCAGCCATTTCTTTGTCCCTTATCCAAACAAGCAGAAGTGTCTCCATCTCATCATGGATGTGGCTCCTCTTGCTGGAGAAAACAGTCATGCCCTTAGGTGTTGCTGCTTTGATAGCTTCCTTCTGCTTCAATATCGTTCATATCGTAAAGAGATTTCGCCCATATTCCTTCTCAATCACACTTAACCACATGCCAGCCTTGTTTTTCTTGATTGTTTCCATCTTCATCTCCATGGTAAGCATTATCCTCTTCTTTCCTTTGACATCAGTGACTTTCTTGGGACCCATGGCTATTAATGTAATGTAACTTCACACACGATGCAGTACAATTGTTACGAGGGCGAAATCACAAACACTAAGTCAATGCGTACGATATCGCTGCCGAAACAAAAAGACATAGGAACCCCAATGCGTAGAGGCATGATGGGATACAGTACAGTAGATGTTGGCCAATAGAAGAGCAGGATCTTATGGTGGTAACTAGCATCTGAGTAGGGAGATAACCAATGGGAGCGCTTGAGGATGGTAGCGAGTTTACAGGCTGGCGGGGCGCGAATTTTAAAATCGGTCTCGGACTCTGTCAGGCTCGTGCACCATACCTCCTTAAGTTGTCCGAAACATTTTTCGTGATGCGAGTCGTAAAATTCTTTGCATCTTGTTTTGCAGAGTGACAATTTCGTAAGCAGATTCTTTCGTCTCGAGAGGTTGGACTGTATTGAATTAAAAGTTCAAGATAGAGTCGACTGGCGAAATCTAACCGAGGCCCTTAGCGTCATAGGCATAGAAGGAGATGATGATGAGCACGGAGGAATACCTGGGTTAAAGACCAGCCAGTTGGTTAAGATTTCCTCCCACCTTAGTAGTGAGTCTTCCCTAATAAAGAGTGAAAAGGTTTCTATTTGTGACAGAACAAATGACAGATTTAAGAATAATTCGTATTTTTCCGTACGATACAAACCTTGAGCTCTATACAAATTTGTCTTGCCATCACCTATCCCCCTGCAAGTCCTGTCACCATTCTAAAGTGTGGATGTGAACGGGGTAGCCAACTAGCAGTGGGGTATTTTTACCTCACTAAACACCACATGGCTAGTCTTCCAGCTTCACTGAAAGTATATTCCCTAATAAAGAGTTCAAGGTTTGTATCGTTAGGAAAAATACAAATTATTCTTAAATTTGTCATGTTGGGGATAAACTATTAATTACTCTTAAGTATACAATTCTCCTGATACTGCAATTGCTTTAAATTTTATATCCAATTCTTTCAGGGCACGTATTGAGCTTGGTGATGTAACTCCTCACAACATTAAGCAGCTGAAGCTTCTCAATCAGGTTGTATTCCCTGTTAGCTACAATGACAAATTTTACAAAGATGTGCTTGAAGCTGGAGAGTTAGCAAAATTAGGTAAGACAAAATATACATATAGTATTACAATAATGTTTGACTGTAATTGAGGCTAGTTATACAGTACATTACCTGTATATCATTATACGATTATGGCTCCCTGGTCTGGGCACCAAAATATATTATACTATGGCTCATGATTGGGAACCATACATATGTTACATGTATATTACGGCTGGCAAGCTAAACAATCTCTCTTGTTCCAAACTCACCCATTTGTTTGTACATTATATCTGTTACACTTGAAAATACTAATACACAAACTCTGAGACAGTTAAATAACTCCCTGACAGCAATATATAAAACACTGAATATCCAAAGGTCTCTCAAGTACACTCAAAACTAAACTGGGTAATTATTATTGCGAATATTCAAAGCTCTAACTTCGGTTCATTAATAGGATTCGAGCGATTACTATTCGAAACAATGGTGATTGGAATAATGCACTCCTTACAAAAATAAATATATTCTGTATAAATTATAACCCTTTGAAAGAATTTACATAAAAAAATAAATAACTCAAAATATTAAGTCTGAACAAAACTTAGATGTTTCTAACTATACAAACCTTAGCTTTTTAAATATTTAACTTAGCCGGTGGATATATATGTAGCCAATGTCTCCGACGGTCGACAGATTAAAAAAACTCGCGAGCGATCACCTTGGTGGTTGCTGGGTGTGAACACAAGCACCAACTGCCGGCAGTTCTTCTCTGTCGTTGAAATGACAACATTGGTTCCGCTCGCGCTTAACCTCAAAGTTTTCAACTAATTGGTGAAGTACTTTTTACATGGTTTTATGGCTTTCGCCGTGTTGGATTATTCTCAAACTATAAGATCTTCAAAAGAAACTCTTTTTGAAAGGAGAGAAAAATTTTTATCCTTTTTTTTTAATCTCTCTCTGGATTTTCCACGGTAGAGAGAGAGATGGCCTCCCCTCCCCTCGGTGTATGGAAGTGTGTTAAAGGCTTTTAGTTTTTAGTAATTATTTTATCACTTTATAAGTTATTGTTGATATTTATAGATTTACCTTTATATTTTTATATCTCACCCGCCTTTATTAGGCCTCTTCGATTCTCTTTCCATTTATACTAAACACCGAGATAAATTTTATATTTTTTATAAGCGACCTATGCCTATCCTTTGTAGGAGGTACTTACTTGGAAAACGAAGTTAAGCAACGTTGAGCCCATTCAACTTTTATATTTTATATTTTTATAGATTGATAGGATTAATATTTTTAGAAAATATTTTAAGTGATTTTTTGTCTTAAAATTTATTCTTTGAATAGTCTTCGTTCTGTTTTCAAAGATGAACTAGCTTTAAGTTTATTTATGCAACGCAGTTTGCACTCTATCGTTACGATAGAGAAAGAGAGTCACGGTGTCACTTTGCAGAAGAGTTAATCGATTTTGATGTTTAGTTCATTCTTCTCACAAACTGAAGTTTTTTAAATACTTATTAAAAGGAACATGTTATTTTGCAATTTCTTAGTCCTTTTAGTATTTTTCTTTAGTCAAATAACCTTTTATTGACGAAGAGTGAATGAGCCAATACTCTCGTGACAAGAGCCGAGTGTCATTGAAGAGAGAGAGAACGATCCAAATCTTTGTTCTCGTCCAAAGTCTCTATACAAGGAATTTGGGAGTGTGTATCGTTGTTCTTCTCGATTCAGATATTTACTCTCGTTCCAAGTCTCTGCACAGAGAGAAAGAGAGAGAGAGAGAGAGAGAGAGAGAGAGAGAGAGAGAGGATGAAACGTAGTCCTTCACGATATAGTTTTTTAGTCTCATCTCAAGTCATGATAATTTTTAACTTTATATATTTCCATTTTATTATATATATGTATATGTTTATTAATTTTTGCATGTGTGACACTATGTACTAATGAGCTTACATTATACGACATATTTCGCAATTCTAACCTTTTGATTTAAGTGAGAATTGCTTGCTTCAGATAGAAATCAGCTTTATTCATGTGTAATGTGAAATTATTAAAAAATGCGAGTGTCAGTGAAGAAAGTGCGAAAAACATGTTCAGTGTTGCGGAGGGTTCATCTGTTCGTACTTATCGTTCACCCAGTCCGAGACCTCTTTCAAGCTCCCCAACCCCTGGGAGAAGCAATGTCACAAGACCAAAGGGAACAAGAGGTGTTAAACCACGAACAGACGTTTTCCCTCACAAGTTATTGTCAGTGTTGCGGAGGGTTCGTCTGTACGTTCTTGCCGTTCACCCAGTCCTATATCTCTTTCAAGCTCCCCAACCCCTTGGAGAAGGAATGTCAAAGAGACCAAAGGGAACGATAGGTTTTATACAACGAACAGACGTTCCCTCACAAGTTGCGGTTGTCGTTTCTCGTAATGTTCGCCCTTAGCTTGAGAGAGGTGAGACTAAGTTCTCCTCACCCTCCGAAGACTTTAACGTAATATTAAAATCCTAAAACAAAATGTATGTCCTGGTTGCAGTCATTAGAGCAGTTAAGAACGTCTACTTTCAACGGAGTAAGACTCATCTGCCAAACGTTACTTTATAACGTCTGGTGTTGTTGCCTCGGAGACCCCGGTACAGGGTCTCGGTTCTTTATTTTCGTTTGCAGTTTCCAGTCGTAATGTGAGTGCTGCTCCCGTTTTCATTACTGACGTTTTGGATCGAACGTTGCCTAGTCACATTCTGATCCTCGTGTGTAATTTTTAATTTACTGCAGATTATGCAGTCGAAACTATCGACGTTAATGCAGTCATAGTCGAGCGTCAGTCTTTACAGTCAGCAGTAGCGTCGAGCTGCAGTCAATGCAGTCACGACTTTACTTCGAGCTGCAGTCACTGCAGTCACGACGTGACGTTGGATTTCAGACATTGCAGTCACTGCAGTCACGACGTGACGTTGGATTTCAGACACTGCAGTCACGACGTGACGTTGGGCGTCAGACACTGCAGTCATGAAGTGACTTTGGAAGTCAGACACTGCTGTCATTAAGTGACTTCAACCTGCAGTCATTGCAGTCACAAAGTTGATGCAGTCATGGCGTGACGTCGAACTTAAGACACCGCAGTCACAACTTGACGTCGATGTCAGTCAATGCAGTCACGACTCACGTCGTTCTTCAACCTCTACCTGTTTTTCATCGACAGGTTGATAATAGTTGTCAAGATTATCCATCGCGACTTCTTAATGGCTCTCAACCTAATAGAGACATAGACTTCCAGTTGAAGTTATTCTGAGGAGGAAGAGGATATTTCTCCTTTCCAGCTGTTCCTTTGGGTATCTTCTCTGAAGTAGAGGAACATAGATCTGCTTAACAGTCTTTATATCTTAATAAGATCATGACTGTTTTTAAGGAAGTTTTTCCTTCGCTTTTTGTTCCTGCTGCTCCACGCTCGCCTCCTTCAGAATTCATTTAGGGTTGGCTGCCTCAGCTCCCTCTTTTACTCATTCGTGCTCTCTCGGTATTCTAAAAGTTTTTTACGTTTGCTGAGAGAATGGTTGAAGACGATAAGAAGTCTTACTATGTCAATCTTTGCCTTCCCTCCAACCGGTTGGAAGATCTTTTGGCAGCTTAGTATGGAACAGGAGCAGACCAATGGTCTGTCCTCTTGTTGAAGGAAGGGTACATTGTACCATTTGTAAAGAAACCTCCTCTTGTCCAAAAGCCGATAAATCTCTCTCTCCCTATAACGAGAGGAAACCAGGAGACAAGCTTTGCACCTACAAGTGTCTCTCTTGTTGGAGAAGGGAATTGTGGTGAAGTTTTTCTAAACCTTCAGTCTCTAAGCTTTTATAACCTCCTCTGCCTAGTTCCAAAGAAATCAGGAGGTTGGAGACCAGTGCTGGATGTGAGCACGCTCAATGGTTTATTCTTTGGAAGCTTCCAAGTCTGTGCTTTCAGCAGTAATGGAAAGCGATTGGATGTCCTCACTCGATTCCAGGACGCTTACTTCCATATCCCTATCCATTCGACCTTCCAACTATATATAAGGATCGTGTATGGGAACGAAGTTTTCCAATTTCGAGTTCTGTACTTCGGTCTCAGCACTGCTCTTCTTGTGTTAACGAAGCTCATGCGGAACGTGGCGAGCTTCCTGCACTCGACAGGTGTCAGAGCCTCCTTTTACTTAGACGACTGGCTACTCAGGGCGTCATACTTCATTCACTGTCTGAAGGACCTCAGATGGAACTTGTCCCTAGCGGAGGACTTAGGTCTCCTTGTAACTAGGAGAGGTCTCTTTTGACCCCATCTCTAACTATTCTCTATTTTTAGGATGGAGATACGGAGTCTAGTTTTTCAGGATTTTCCGTCTCCCACAAGAATAGAGCAAGCTCTGTTAAAAGTCCGTCACTTGCAAGAGAAAAGCAGTTGCTCAGTAAGAGTTTGGATGAGCCTCGTGGGAACTCTTTCATCGCTGGAGCAGTTTATCTCTCTGGGGAGACTCAACATTCGCCCTCTCCAGTTTCACCTAAACCACCATTGGAACAAGGAGAAGGGCTTAGAGACGATTTCTATTCCAATCTCCAACTCAGTCAAGACTTGTCCGACTTGGTGGGACAGCAACATCAGACTTCGAGAAGGTCTTTCTCTTGCGATCAAGAACCCAAACCATGTGTTGTATTCTGACGTATTGGATTTGGGTTGGGAGCGACACTGGACACTCTGGAATGCTCGGGTCTTTGGTCCACAGATCAGAAGAAACTCCATATAAACTGCAAAGAACTTCTGGCAGTCCATCTAGCTTTAAAGAGTTTCAAGAGTCTGGTTCAGAACAAAGTGGTAGAGGTGACTGCAGACAATACCACGGCCTTAGCGTATATCTCAAAACAAGGAGGGACTCACTCTCACTCCCTTTTCATCACCACAAGGGACCTCCTCATTTGGTCAAAGGCAAGAAACATCTCTCTTTTGACAAGATTCGTGCAAGGAGAAATGAATGTCTTAGCGGACTGCCTCAGCAGAAGAGGACAAGTCATCTCCACGGAGTGGACGTTACACAAGAATGTGTGCGAGAAGCTATGGATGACATGGGGTCAACCCACCATAGATCTGTTTGCGACTTCACTGACAAAGAGGCTCCCAACTTACTGCTCTCCAGTTCCAGATCCAGAGGCAGCCCACATAGACGCTTTCCTGCTGGACTGGTCTCACCTAGACATCTATGCCTTCCCACCATTCAAGATCCTAAACAAGGTTCTTCAGAAGTTCACCTCTCACGAAGGGACCAGGTTGACGTTGGTTGCTCCCCTCTGTCCGTCGAGAGAATGGTTCACAGAGGTACAGTACTTCTATGGCTGCTGGACATTCCAAGAAGTTTACCGTTACAGATGGATCTCCTGCGTCAACCTCATGTAAAAAGATATCATCAAAGTCTCCCCGTGCTTCGTCTAACTGCCTTCAGACTATCGAAAGACTCTCTAGAGCTCGAGGGTTTTCGAAGGAAGAAGCTAGAGCGATCGCAAGGGCTAGAAGGTCCTCTACCATCAGGATCTACCAATCTAAATGGGAGGTATTTAGAGACTGGTGCAAGTCCTCCTCTATTTCCTCTTTCAATACCACTGTAGCACAGATTGCAGACTTTCTACTTTATCTTAGAAATGATCGCATCCTTTCTGCCTCAACCATTAAAGGCTACAGAAGCATGTTAGCTTCAGTTTTTAGACATAGAAATTTGGATCTGTCTAATAATAAAGATCTTCAAGACCTTCTCAAGTCTTTTGAGACTTCCAAGGAGCGTCAGATCACTACTCCTGCTTGGTATTTGGACGTGGTCCTTTAGTTCCTTATGTCTGAAAGGTTTGAGCCGTTGAATTCAACATCACTCAAAGATCTTACACTCAAAACTCTCTTTTTAGTGAGCATGGCTACCGCAAAGAGTTAGTGAAGTATATTCCTTCAGCATAAATATCGGCTTCTGCTCTAATAAAGAAGTATGATCGCTTCAACTTGGTTTTTTTAGCCAAAAGAGAACGGCCATCTTGTCCATGGCCTAAGTCGTTTAAACTTCCCAGTCTATCTGAAATTGTTGGGAACGAAATTGAAAGAGTCCTGTGCCCCGTAAGAGCTCTTAAATTTTATTTAAATAGAACCAGAATGCTGCGAGGTAATTCAGAGGCTTTATAGTGTTCAGTTAAAAAGCCCTCCTTACCGATGTCGAAAAATGCGTTGTCATATTTTATTAGACTTTTAATTAGAGAGGCCCACTCTCATTTAAGTGAGATTGATCTGAAATTGCTTAAGGTTAAAACTCATGAAGTTGGAGCGGTGGCAACTTCATTAGCGTTCAAACAAAATAGATCCCTTAGAAGCATTATGAACGCAACCTTTTGGAGTAGTAAATCTCTGTTCGCTTCACATTATTTAAAAAATGTCCAGACTCTTTATGAGGACTGCTACACGTTGGGACCATTCGTAGCAGCGAGTGCAGTAGTGGGTGAAGGTTCTACCACTATATTCCCTTAATCCCAATATCCTTTTTCTTCTCTTGAAACTTTTAATTTTTTGGGTTGTACGTGGAGACTAAGAAGTCTTCTGCAATCTTTTGATTTGGCGGGTGGTCAAACTTGTTTCTTGAGAGCGCCTAGATCAAGGGTATTGATGAGGTCCTGTTACAGGGGTGTTCACCCTAAATATAACAGCTCCTAGAAGTCTTTCAGCACCCTGAGTGGAACGCTGGGCTTCATAAGGATAGCGGACTAATGAGGCAGAGTATCATCAGAGTCAGCTTCCTTATCAGGTACCTATACTCAAGTTTATTTTTTGGATAATTGTCAAAAACTCTTGAGCTTATATTCCTTTAATGTTTAATACTGGTCTCTACCCTCCACCAAGGGTGTGAATCAGCTACATGTATATCCACCGGCTAAGTTAAATATTTAAAAATGATATTTTCAATTTAAAATAAATTTTTCAATATTAAACTTAGCCGGTGATCATATAGCTGTCAGCTCTGCTGCCCGACAGAAAAACCTAAGGACAAAATACGCCAGCGATCGCTATACAGGTGGGGGTGTACATCAACTGCGCCATCTGTCGAGCAGGTACTCAAGTACTCCATGTCAACACAGAACCAATTTTCTCTCTGTCGTGCCACTGGCAAGACCTACTAAATACGCTGTTACTAACTGGATTTGTTTTCACAACTATTTGGTGAAGTACACTATTCCAGTTTTGAGCTTTCGCTATGCAGGGGTTTTATCTTCATCTCAAAACTTGAACTCGTTTTGGATAGATTTAATTTTGGTGACAAAGAGAGTATGGAATCTCTTTCACTTTTAAATGGCCGACCCTTCCCTTAGACGGAAGTGTGTTTAGGTTTTTAGTAATTTTGCTTAACATATTTTATATCTCTCCGCCTTTATTAGGCCTCTTCGATTAACTTTCCATTTATTATAAACATATAAAAATAAATTTTTATGTTTTGTTTATATGCGATCTTTCCTGATAGTAGGCGGTCCTAACTTGGAACCGAAGTTAATCAACGTTGAGCCCGTTATATCGTGTTTAGCCTTTAAAGAATTTAAAACTTTTTAAATTTAATGTTTTATGAAAGAATTTCTTTGATAGTCTTCGTACTGTTTTCAAAGATGAACTAACGTTTAGTTTTTTACACTACGCAGTTGTTGACGTTCAGGACGTTCAACATGCGCTCTATCGTTACGATAGAGAGAGAGTGTATCACGGTTTCACTTTGCAGTAAGAGTAAATCGATTTTGACGTTTCGTTCATTCTTTCTTAGCTTAAAAGGTTTAAATTCTAAATTAAAGGAACTTTTATTTGGAAAACCTTTCAGTTTTTTCCTTTAGCCAAATAACATGTTTTTTTGACGATATATTATTGGGCTCTTCTCTCAGGTGCGAAATCAAGAGAGAAAGAGAGTGAGAGATAGAGACGGAGGGAGAGAGAGGAGAAAAAACGTTGCGTTCAAGCGGGTAACGTTGTTCTCGTGTTACTCTCCTCCCTAGTCGCTGTACGGGGAAGAAGGTAAAACATTTCTAGGGTTTTATTCTTGTCCCCAGGCTATGTGCGGTGAGAGATTGTAAACGTAGTTTATTTGAACTAGTGTTTAGTCTCTTTCCCAGCCACTGAATTCTTTATCTTTATATATGTTTTCTGTTTTTGCTAGTATTAATGAGCTGCATTATACGACTGTTTCGCAATTACTACCTTTTAATGAAGGGTAGAATTGCGTGTTTCAGGTAGAAATCAGTAAAAGTTTCGATTTCAGTGAAATAAGTGCAAAACAGAAAATCGAAGTGATAAAGTGATATGCGCAAAGTGTTACAGTGTTGCGTCCGAGGGTTCGTCTGTTCGTGCCTGTCGTTCACCTAGTCCGGGACCTCTTGCAAGCTCCCAAGCCCAGGGGAGAAGTAATGTCGAACGACTTATGGGTTCGTCAGGCCTTGATCAACGAACAGACGTTTCCCTCCGTGGTTTCGGGCGTATCTACCCAAGATCGCCCCACCCACACAAAGACGAGAGAGCCCATTTACTTCTCGTCTGCGGAAGAGGTTTCTCGTAAGAAACCATGGACCAAGGTCTCGCAGCTTATTAAGCGCAAGTCGGTCCCTTCCGCGCAAGTCCAACGGCCCAGTTGTAGCCACTGGGTCAGTTCGGACTCGCTGCAGTCTTCCGACGACTGCTCACCTCCTAAGAGAGGCAAAGCGGTACCGCAACAGGCAGTAACACCATCTGTTGCCGCACCTGCTGCTGTAGACCCTAAGTGGTCTTTGCTACAGTCTATGCAGACACAGTTAGCATCTTTTATGCAGGAGTATCGTGCGGAGAAGGTTGACGCTGCACCCGTTAGCCTACAACCAACCACGGTTGTGCGTACAGTAGACGCTGACGCTACCTGCTCCCGCACTCCGGCTGTGAGAGTTCCACCACCCATGCGCAGTGTACCCTGCCAGCCGCACGTTGACGTTCACAGACGCACAGAACCATCCGTTGACGTTCGCGAGTTACAACAACAACCTAAGTTGTTTTGTTTTGACGCGGTGCGTCAACCTCCGCATTCTAGAGTGGTTTTGACTACTCAGTATAGACAGTCAAAGCAGTCTCGAGTGAACACTGTATGTCCTCACGCACCTGTTGTGGTTGACAGTTCAGTTGTTGACAGTTCACAGACTGTCAAGCAGTTACATGACGTTGCCTCCTGGTCTGCTACTAATGCACCAGTGCTGTATGTCCTCACGCACCTGTTGTGGTTGACAGTTCAGTTGTTGACAGTTCACAGACTGTCAAGCAGTTACATGACGTTGCCTTCTGGTCTGCTACTAATGCACCAGTGAGAGACTCACTGAGATAACCTAGCTTTTATCGGACAAGGTTCCTGTAGATGAGAAAGTGCTGTTCTCCCTCCTACTGATATTCCTTTGAGGACTCTGTCATTTGGAGAGGAGCCTTAAGCTGCTTAGCCTCCTATGGACTTTAATTAAATCATGATGATTTTTTTTTAAGGATCTTCGTCCGGATCTTGTAACTGCTGCTCCTCGTTCGCCTAAACGTCAGAACTTACACTAGGCCTAGCTACTTCGAAGCCGTTGTTGTTAAGCTAGTGCTCTCTCGCTCTCCTAGAGAGCGTTACGTTGGCTAGGCGACTGGTTTTTGCACCAGGAGGAGTTTTAGGGATACAGCCTTTGATTTCCCTTCTTTTAAACTGGCTTATAGAGCGAGAGTCTGATAGGACTCGAGAGAAGTTCTCGGCTTGGGAGTTCATGCCTCTGCCCAGATAGACTTCTCAATTCTGGTAGACTCGCCCTGGCGCCTAGCCAGGAGACGCTCCAAGTTGTTTACAGGTCAACTTCTCACTTTTGTCGAGCCTTTGAAGTTTTGCTGTACTATTATGTCACACATAACAAGGCTTCCAGGGATGGTAAATGGTTCCGCCTCAGTCGCTAACCCCGTCTGTTGCCACACCTGCTCCCGTAGACCCTAAATGGGCTTTGCTGCAAGACATGCAGTCCAAGCTTGTGTCCTTGATAGAGGACTTAAATACGGAGAAGAACCTTCTGGCCAACAACCTTCCAACCGGTTGGTTGTGCGCCCTGTTGACGCTGAGGTATCCTACTCGCGTCTGCCAGTTGAGGTGGTTCCTCCACCGATGCGACCTAGTGTGGGTTGCCAGTCGCACGTTGACGTTAAGCGACGCTCGGAGGTGGTTGTTGACGTTCAGTGTGTCACTAGGAAGACGTTCAACAACCAGCAGAGGTGACTTGTTGTGACGCAGTGCGTCAACCTCAGCAACCCGGTAGGGTGTTGACTGCACAGCCCAGACAGTTTAGACAGTTTCGGGTTGACGCTGCACTTCCTCGCGCACCCATGGTTGTTGACAGTTCACAGACTGTGCAGCAGTGCCATGATATTGCGTCCGGCTCCGTCACGCATCCACCAGTGCGACCGGATTCAGCGAGTCAGACGTTGCCCACTCCGTTGCCGTTTCCTCATCAGTTTCGGATGAGGAACCCTCTGATGAGGACGTTGCTGAACAAGACGATCAACCCCCAGCCCTGCTATCCATCCAGAAGATGCTGAAGAAGGAACGCTGCCCAGTCAGGCTGTGGATGAGTCTGGTAGGGACACTGTCATCCGTGGATCAATTTGTGTCACTAGGAAGACTACACCTCCGTCCTCTTCTATACCATCTAGCTTTTCACTGGAAAAAGGACAAGACGCTAGAAGCGGTCTCGATCCCGGTTTCCGGAAAGATAAAGTCTGGTCTGACTTGGTGAAAGGACTATATCAACCTTAGAGAGGGTCTTCCCCTGACTGTTCAGACTCCCAACCACGTTCTCTTCTCGGACGCATCGGACGTAGGCTGGGGTGCGACATTAGACGGTAGGGAATGCTCGGGATTATGGAACTCGAGTCAAAGGACAATGCATTTCAACTGCAAGAAGCTACTGGCAGTACGTCTGACCTGGAAAAGCTTCAGGTCTCTCCTTCAAGGCAAAGTGGTGGAGGTGAACTCGGACAACACCACGGCTTTGGCGTACATCTCCAAGCAAGGAGGGACCTACTCTCTGACATGGTACGAGATCGCAAGGGACCTCCTCACCTGGTCAAAAGGTCTAGACATTTCACTAGTAACGAGGTTCATCCAAGGCAACTTGAATGTCATGGCAGATTGTCTCAGTCGGAAGGGACAAATAATTCCAACAGAATGGACCCTCCACAAGGATGTATGCAAGAGACTTTGGGCCACCTGGGGCCAGCCAACCATAGATCTCTTCGCAACCTCGATGACCAAGAGGCTCCCAATATTTTGCTTACCAATCCCGGACCCAGCAGCAGTTCATATAGATGCCTTTCTACTAGATTGGTCACATCTAGATCTATATGCATTCCCTCCGTTCAAGATTGTCAACAAGGTACTGCAGAAGTTCGCCTCTCACGAAGGGACAAGGTTGACGCTAGTTGCTTCCCTCTGGCCCGCGAGAGAATGGCTCACCGAGGTACTTCGATGGCTAGTAGACGTTCCCAGAACACTTCCCCTAAGGGTGGACCTTCTACGTCAGCCACGCGTAAAGAAGGTACACCAAGGCCTCCACGCTCTTCGTCTGACTGCCTTCAGACTATCGAAAGACTCTCGAGAGCTAGAGGCTTTTCGAAGGAGGCAACCAGAGCGATTGCTAGAGCAAGGAGAACATCCACCCTTAGAGTCTACCAATCGAAGTGGGAAATCTTCCGAAACTGGTGCAAGTCAGTATCCGTATCCTCGACCAGTACCTCTGTAACTCAAATAGCTGACTTTCTCTTATATCTGAGGAAAGAACGTTCTCTTTCAGCTCCCACTATCAAGGGTTACAGAAGCATGTTGGCATCAGTCTTCCGTCACAGAGGCTTAGATCTTTCCAACAATAAAGATCTACAGGACCTCCTTAAGTCTTTTGAGACCACGAAGGAGCGTCGTTTGGTTACACCTGGTTGGAATTTAGACGTGGTACTAAGATTCCTTATGTCAGACAGGTTCGAACCGCTACAATCAGCCTCCCTGAAAGATCTCACCTTTAAGACTCTTTTCCTGATATGCTTAGCCACAGCTAAAAGAGTCAGTGAGATTCATGCCTTCAGCAAGAACATCGGATTCTCATCCGAAACGGCTACATGTTCTACAACTTGGTTTTCTAGCCAAACACGAGCTGCCTTCTCGGCCTTGACCAATATCGTTCGATATTCCAAACTTTTCGTATGGTTGGAAATGAACTAGAAAGAGTCTTATGTCCTGTAAGAGCTCTTAAGTTCTATTTAAAAACCTTTACGAGGCCCGTCTGAAGCTTTATGGTGTTCAGTTAAGAATCCATCTTTGCCTATGTCAAAGAATGCTTTATCCTATTTTATCAGACTGTTAATACGAGAAGCTCATTCCCATCTGAATGAGGAAGACCAAGCTTTGCTGAAGGTAAGGACACACGAAGTTAGAGCTGTCGCAACTTCCGTGGCCTTTAAACTAAATAGATCTCTGCAAAGTATATTCGACGCAACCTATTGGAAAAGCAAATCAGTGTTCGCGTTTTTTTATCTTAAGAATGTCCAGTCTCTTTACGAGAACTGCTACACTCTGGGACCATTCGTAGCAACGAGTGCAGTAGTGGGTGAGGGCTCAACCACTACAATTCCCTAATTCCATAACCTTTTTTAATCTTTCTCTTGAAATGTTTTATTATTGTTTTTGGGTTGTCCGGAAGGCTAAGAAGCCTTTCGCATCCTACTTGATTTGGCGGGTGGTCAAAGTCATTTCTTGAGAAGCGCCTAGATTAAAGGTTTTGATGAGGTCCTTTAGTATGGGTTGCAACCCTTCATACTTCAGCTCCTAGGAGTCGCTCAGCATCCTATGAGGATCGCGAGGCTCAGTAAGGAAGACGTACTTAAAAAGGCAGAGTAATTGTTCAAGTCGACTTCCTTACCAGGTACTTATTTATTTTATGTTTGTTATTTTGAATAACTGCTAAAATGAAATACAAAATACTTAGCTCATAATAATGTCAACATGTAATGCTGGTCTCTACCCACCCCCCCTGGGTGTGAATCAGCTATATGATCACCGGCTAAGTTTAATATTGAAAAATTTTATTTTCATTAGTAAAATAAATTTTTGAATATACTTACCCGGTGATCATATATTAAAGGACCCTCCCTTCCTCCCCAATAGAGACCCAGTGGGCCGAGGAGAAAATTGGTTCTGTGTTGACATGGAGTACTTGAGTACCTGCTCGACAGATGGCGCAGTTGATGTACACCCCCACCTGTATAGCGATCGCTGGCGTATTTTGTCCTTAGGTTTTTCTGTCGGGCAGCAGAGCTGACAGCTATATGATCACCGGGTAAGTATATTCAAAAATTTATTTTACTAATGAAAATAACATTTTTGAATATACTTACCCGGTGGATATATATAATTAAAGCCCCCCCCCCCCCCTTCCTCCCCGATAGAGACCCTATGGACTGAGAAGAACTGAATTCCTGGGGAAATATATGCGGTATCCTGCTGGCAGTTGGCGCCATTGTTCACACCCAGCAACCACCACGGTGATCGCTCACGAGTTTTTTTAATCTGTCGACCGTCGGAGACGTTAGCTACAGTACATATATATCCACCGGGTAAGTATATTAAAAAATTTATTTTAAATAGAAAATATCATATTTAATATGGGTATTACTTTCGGCGTAGCTAAAATGATGAGCCATTAATTTTTAACGGGGGTTTACTACCCACACCGCTAGTTAGCGGGGGTAGGGGAGGGTAACTTGCTACCTCCCCCCCTCACACACCTGTGCTTGAGCTCACTTTGCTCTCGGGTCGGATGGTGGTCGTACGTGTCCGCTCTCATCCTCGCCATCGTATTGGCAGCCATTTAATTGCTTTTGTTCTTTCTTTTTTCTAGTTTCTGTGTATGTGAAGTTGGCCTCTGCGATCATGCACTCCTGCCCTGGTTTTCCCGACCGCCTCTGTGGAACGTTCAAGTTGGCGGTCGAGACTGGTCCTCATGCCCATTTTCCTTCTTGTAGGAGCCAACGGTGTGATAGTGTCAACAAGTGTAGTGAGTGTAGGGAGTGGTCTGCCTCCCAGCGGGAGAGGTTTTTGCGATGACGGAAGACGTTCAAACGGGATATTTCTCCGTCGAAGGTTGCTTCGAAGGGAGAAAAACCCAAGGCCTATTCTTCCATTGCCCAAACCTCCTCCGAAGCTCACACTCTGTCGGTCTCTTTCGAGAGACCGTCGAGTGGTAGCGTAGACCGATTTATTGTTAACCAACCTTGGGTATCGAGAGATGAGGTTGCTTTCCCTAGCGAAGCAGCTTCCCCTCCTCCCCTGGGGGAGGACATGTCACTAACACCTGTGTTTCAGCTTTGGTCCTCCTTGGGGCTTACGGGTTTGCCCTCCAAGGAGGTTTTGCTTAACTACATCCGAAGTGACCATGTTGATTGTAGGAACTCCGGTGGAGAGACAAGTATGAGGACACCTCATTCTCAGCCCTTTAGTTTGCTGCCATAGAATCAGCTTTCATGGTCTCTCCTTTGAACAATTTTATTTGACAAGATACCAATCAAGAATGAGATGGCAAGCACCTTGTGGTTTGCTATCAGGAAAGAAGACTTCATTCTTTCAGTGAACATGATGGATGTGTGATTCCAGATGCCCTTTCATTGGTCCTACAGAAAGTACCTCAGCTTTGCCCTTGGGGGAGCAGTGGACCAGTTCAAAGCCTAGTTTGTTCCGTCAGTCTATACAAACCCTCGCTATTTATTGGGGAAATCACTTTTGGCGTAGCTGAAAGATGAGCCAAAAGATTTTAGCAAGGGATAACTACCCCAACTGCTAGTTAGCGGGAGGGAATGGAGTAGCCAGCTACCACACTCACTCACACACCGGGGCTGAGCACCCACTTTGATTTAAGCTCGGTAGTGTGTAGATGTTGCCACTCTCTCCCTCCTTAATCTTGACTTGCTATTTGATTATGAATAATTCTTATTTTTATTTCTCTTTTCAGAATGTGAGTGTTTCCTAATGACGCATCAAGAGCACCTATCTTGCACCTGAGGGTTGCTCCTGCGGTACCTTCATGTCCGTCCGTAAGATGGATCCTCACCAGCTGTGTGTGTCTTGCTGAGGCCAACAGTATGACTGGGCCAGTACTTATCCCAAGTGTTGGGAGTGGTCTGTTTCCCAGTGGGAGAGGTTTTGGCGCAGGAAAATGAAGAAGTCTAAGCGAGATTCTAATCCTTTGGGGTTTTCCTCAAATTCGAAGTCTTGGACTTCTTCTTTTATCCCCTGATCTCATCCCGAATATTCTCGACCACTCCTCTCTGGGGAACAGCCGAGTAGCAGCGCAGCCCTATTAACCCCAGGTCATCCTTGACAATCGAGGGACGGTACCGTTTCCCCTAACAATACGGTCCTGCCCCTTCCCCCGGAGAGTTCCGCCACTTTTTCTGATTTCTTGCAGATGTGGCTCTCGCTGGATGTAGATGGTCCCCTGTCAAAGGAAGTTCTGCTCGAACTCCTTCAGTTGGGTGCTGAGAGGAAGCGTACACCGATTTCCTCAGAGGTGGATCCTTTTCCCTTTTGGGAGCAGCACCGGACCACCTTGGTGTGGCTGCTAAAGTTTGCACTTTTTTGCCTGGCACTAGGAGAAAGGAAAGTCCGAGGCAGTGTCCTCCTTCGGGAGGACCTCTCTCTCGTCCACAAGTGGTGAAGTTTGTAACACACACACTCTCTCTCTCTCTCTCTCTCTCTCTCTCTCTCTCTCTCTCTCTCTCTCTCTCTCTCTCTCTCTTTTTTTTGTTGTGTGTCGCATTGAGCCTTGGGGCTCTCCTGACGCTAGGCCTTCGGATTCTCGTTGTGCTGAACCTACCCTTGACAAAATTTTTGTAGGCTCATGATTTGCAAACATTTTTGCGGTGAGCAATGACTTTGTGTCAACCTACTTATGTTAACATTTCATAGTGTAACTAACAAAGCAACAAAGATAGAAAGAAAATTAAAACTGCTTTGGAAAGCTGAATAAATTTTCTTTTTAGTTATGTGAACCTAGCATTATCGGAACCTCATAGTGCTAAAGATCTCAGGTTTGTATAGTTAAGGAAATTACAAATGACAAAAAATTGGTTATGTTTGTTTCAATGCAAAAAAGTCACTGCTGTGTAAGTATTTTGTGATTAATACTGTATATTTTAATAGTGTTTTAGTTTTGATAACTACAGTAGCTTTTTTTATATCTGCAGCATACTACAATGACATGGTTGTTGGTGGAGTGTGTTGTCGAGTAGATGTGCTGGATGGGCAACGGCGACTTTACATAATGACATTAGGCTGCCTGGCCCCATATCGTCGGCTTGGAATAGGCACAAAAATGTTAGAACATGTTCTTAATTTTGTTGAAAGGGAAGGAAACTTTCATTCAATATTTTTGTAAGTATTAGAAAGTTTAATAATTTTTTGGTCATTTTTATATAGATTTTATAAGATCATGCAATGGGTAGGTACGTTTGGGAATCATGCTATCGGTAGGTATGATTGGAGAAATTTTATCATTCAAATTATGATGAAGTGTCTGTTAGACATAGAATTATATAAAGTAGAATTTCTCATGCCCATAGTGCAGCACTGTTATTTATTGGAAGTACACTAAAATATTTAAAAAATATAAAGTTGTTCTTACGCATCATACAAACCATTGTCCGTTGATTAGGGAGATTACTAGAGCACGAGCTGGAATTGGTAGTTGAAAGGGATAACGAGCAGTTATCCGACTAGAGACGGTGTCAGGCGAGAAACCTTGCCTCCATATAGTTGGCTCATCACTCACTTTAGCTTTGACCGCTGTGACGTATAGACACAGACAGTGCTTATCAATAAGGCAGATTATTTCTCTTACAGTGTATGGTTGTTGTGAATAACGGAATTGAAACAAGAACTTCATGTTTGCTGGGAGAAGTCCGGAGCAGCAACTGCTTCTTGGCAAAGCCGGCTGTAAATCCGCACACCTTCTGTGCTTTGTGTCGGGGCATGTCTATTTATAGGCATCCCCCTCTGCCAAGTATCGATTGTGACCTCCGGTGCAGTGGTAGGCGTTTTTCTTGATGGGGAAGAAGGATGCTTGGCATTCATCGTGGTTTGACTGAGCAACACATAAGACAACACTGATGAAGGTTTCCACTGCCGTCATCTTCTCAAAGTGTCTGCTGCTGCTGCTTCTGCGATTAGGCCCCTGGAATGGTCTCCGCAGAGTACAGCGCAGGAGTCGGGAGAGCGCTGATTGACATCTGCATCCCATTCTGGCTTTATTGGGGTGCTGGGAACCACTAGTGTTTGCTACTATCCTTCAGAGATTGAAGGATCCTCTGTACAGGCTGTTGACGACGAGTTTGATCTAAGGAAAGCTTGGGCTTCCTTGGGTCTCTTGGTTAAGCTCTCTGGACTGTTTTGAGGGAGGTGATAGCCAAGTTTTCCTCTCCCCCATTACCCCATGTGGAGGTTTGTGATTTTCTGGCGCCAGTGGTGAAGGGAGTGGTGGATCCTCCAATATCAGGGACTCTGGTGGTCGCCAAGTCAGGTTTGGTTTTTTCCTCCCTGGCCGACAAAGTGCCGGGTTCGGGAGCCATCGTAGGAATATTCATGTACAGTCAGGCTTCTTTTTTATGTGAATTCTCCCTTCACGATTTCACTTACAACACAGAGAACTGCAATGCTTATTAAATAAAAGACCTCATATTCGCGATAAATACTCTTGTGGCGCATTGATTTCAAATAGCCCAAGCTCTTTTACACTGGGCATGTTTCTCTCCACTTACCTCTCTCCACCCAGCTTGTCCTAACTCTTGCTGTACACTGTATATCCATTTTAAACATAAGACTTACCTGGTAGTTATATATATAGCTATACGTCCCTGACGTCCGGCAGAAATTTCAAAACTCGCAGCAATCGCAGATTGGGTTGCCAGGTGTACCACCTGCGCGCCCCTTGCAAAGTACCTGGAACCATTCCATGATTCCTCCGATCTTCCCTGCCGCTCACGCCGGCAACATCGTTGGATTTTTCACTCGCTGTAACCTGTATAATTGCAGTCAATCGATACAGTATCACAATAACGTTGTATCGTTATTTATGAAAAGTAAAATTCTACTTAAAAACGAAAGTATTTAAGTTCTTATAATATAAAAGGAATATTTTATTTTTAAGAATATATTTGTCCTATTGGTATACTTTATTTAGAGAATCATCGATCTATTTTCAGAGTTCAAATAAAACTAGCGTACAATTAAAGTTACGCTATGTTATTCTCAGACAATCGATACAGTCTCACAAATTACTTTGCATCGTTATTTATTTTTGTTTTCAATATAGGGATTTCTAATATTAATTAATAACCTATTGAATTCTCATTCAAGCCCTTAGCGGAAGATTAATATCTCTCGCAGCGGGCAGGTCTAATTAATATATTACATTTAATGTACTTTCTTTTTACAAGGTAAAAGGCTTACATGTCTTTCCTTTGGTCTTATGTGAAAGAGTACTAAAAAGTGCAATTTTCAGTGCTAAATTAGTGCAGTGAATTTAATCAATCAGTGGAGGGTGCGTCTGCTCGAATCTTTCATTATCCTAGCCTTAGACCCCTTCCAAGCTCCCCAACCCCTGGGAGAAGGAATGTCGATCAGCGAAAGGAAACGAGAGGCGTTAGCGCTCTAGCAGACGTCCCCTCGAGCGTTCCTGTTGTCGCTTCCCAGGACGCTCGCCCTCGCCGCTGGTAAGGCGAGGTAAAAGTGTTATCTTCACCGTTGGTTGACTCAGCTCACAGACAGGGCTGGCATCTTACGTATTTCACTTCCACTAGACAAATAAGCTAGCGTCAAGAAGGATGCCGAGCGTTAAGGAATGGACTACATCACGCCAAGCGTTGAGTTGCTGGAATTCATGACACGTAACACCGAGCATGACGTCATCGAGCTTCCAGCAGGTCGTCATTGGAGACAAGTGTAACGTCATCGAGCTTCCAGCATGACGTCATCGAGCTTCCAGTAGGACGTCGAGCGTCCAGCAGGACGTCGAACGTCCAGCACTACTAACGATGCTGTAAGAGTTTGACACGATGTTTGGAACTGTGTGCAACTTCTTTGTCTCTCTGGTTGGATGAGCAAATGTTCTAGACGCGAACGTCTTAGTTCCGAGCGTCTGAATCGTGAGAGCCATTGTTCCGAGAGTCATGTGGCGCCGAACGTCAAGCAGTTGCATGGCGTCAAGTGTCCTGCAGTTTGACTTGATGTCGAGTGTCAAGCAGTTCAACAGGACGTCGAGCGTCAAGCATTTATGTGATGTCGAGCGTCAAGCATTTATGTGATGTCGAGCGTCAAGCAGTTGGACGTGACGCCGAGTGTCGGCATAGTTCCGAGTGTCTAAACCGCGAACGTCATTGTTCCGAGAGTCACGTGGCGCCGAGCATCAAGCAGTTGCATGGCGTCTAGCGTCCAGCAGTTGGACTTGACGTCAGGTGTCTAGTAGTTAGACGTGACGCCGAGCGCTAAGCAGTTGCATGGCGTCGTGAGTCCAGCAGTTGGACTTGACGTCGGGTGTTAGGCTTGACGCCGAGCATCAAGCAGTTAGACGTGACGTCGAGCATCAGGACTCGGATGTCGTGATTACACCAGTCGAGCCGAACGTCTTAGTTCCGATCGTAATGACCGTGAGCGTCTAGCGTTGGAACATAGTTATACCAGGCGCTATAACTGAAAATATACAGAGAAAAATATTAACTGGAAGAATTATTTTCACACCAAGGCCCGCATGTACAGACTCTTGGTGTCTAATGGAGGGCGAGAAATAAACCCCTAAAAGTAAGTAAAATTAAGTAATGTTCTTGGACTTATTGAGGCCAGAATTACAGGACCTTAAGGAGTTAACTCCTAGGAAACAAGACGTCTCTACCTCGGTTAGAGACTTTTAGGAAGAAGGGATCGACGATCTCCTTTCCCTTATTTATCTTTTAGAGGAATTCTCGTAGGAGAAGATCCTAAGTTCCTTCTTCCTTCGGTTGACTCATAGAAACTCACGAGAGTTTTTTCTGAAGAGTTTCCAAATTATTTTGTGCCTGCTGCTCCTCGTTCCCCGCCTTCAGAGTTTATGCTAGGGAAGGTGTCGAAGGAGTCTCTGTTTACAAAGATGGTGCTGTCCCAATCATCTAATAGAGCTTTGAGGATGATGGGAGACTGGATGCAATCCAAGAATATACAGGGTATACTGTTTTTCCCTTTTCCCTCTGCTAAATTGACCTCCAGATCTAGTGTTTGGTTCGAGACGGGAGAAGTTCTCAGCTTGGGAGTTCTTACCTCTGCCCAAGGAGATTTTTTAAGTCTAGTAGACGCTCTACGTCAGATGGCCTTGAGAAGGACCAAATACTCTGGTCAACGTCAGAGCTTGATCATCCTCTCAAAGGCGTCTTCAATGCTCTTGAAGTATTCTTTTTCCTCGACTGGACTCTAGGAGCCTTGGGGAAGAAAGTTTCTGTCTTGAAGGATGTGGACACTGATAGTCTCAGCCTCATTATGTTAAGCATGGATAAAGCCTTTAAGAACGGTTCCAATGAGTTAGCAGTCCTTTTCTCAGTGGGGGTCTTTAAGAAAAGAGCCCAAATGTGTTCTTTTCTGTCCATTGGGGTTACACCCATTCAGAAGTCAGAATTGAGGTACATACTCCCCTTTTTTCTTTCTCTCTTCTTCCTCAAGATTTGGTCAAAGAAGTCTCTTCCACTTTAGCCCTAAAGGTGACACAAGATTTGGTGTCTAAATCAGCAAGAAAGGTTCTGCATACTTTTTGTCTCTAAACTGCACAGACAACAGTGGGAGCCAGACTAAACAGCTTCTGGCGAATCTGTGAGAGGAGAGGAGTAGACCTTTGATCAGCACTATTTCTAAAGGAGGGATGCGAATTCTTTTTGCTAGTGAAACCTCCTTTTATGGTACAGTGAGCCCTCGCTACTTCGCGGTCCGACCATCGCGGATTCACCACTTCGCGGATTTTTTTCATAACGCATGTATATACACATATCGCGGATTTTCCGGAAATTTCGTAAATACCGCGATATATGAAGACCCCAAATACGTATTTTGTTAATTCCATTAATACTGTAATTAGTAATATCTGCTCTTACTGATGGTTCATTGCATTACATTTGACATATAATTCAGTACAGAAAGAAATAAAACACGAAAAGAGAATGTGATCATACGATAATTCAGTATACAGTACGTAGTGAAATTAAATCGAACATGAAACGCAAATCAGATGCAGTCATACCGTATTTGAATGGTGTAAGGCTGCTGATGGCTACTACTACAAATGTAATAGATGTGCATCTTTTCCATGAATCTTTTGTATGTATACGTACGTAGTACTGCATCCAATAATATTCTTTGTTGCAAAAATCACATCTCGAATAAGCGTACATATCCTACAACAAAACAAGCGTAAAATAGCGTACGTAAAGCTGTATACGTAGTGCCTTGTATTTGAATTGGTAACTACTACGTAGCATTTAAGACAGACTGTGATTGGTTCAAGTGCTGATAGATGATGAATCAGAACCCAAGTTTTGAAATCTAGCCTGTGATTGGTGTTTTGACCGCTTCTCCAACCCGCAGCATCTTTTCGCGGCCACTTCGTTCGCCGCTCTCTCGCCGGGTAGATGCTGCTACGTTATTGTGAACTTTAATCTGTGCTGTGCGTGACTGTTTTAAGTTGAACTTTTTGTTGAACTTTCTGTTTAACCCCTACTGTACAATGGCTCCCAAGCGTTCTGCATCTGCTAAGGCTGGTAGTGAGCCTAAACACCACCGAAAAATTATGACGATTGCTGAGAAGGTGACGCTTCTCGATATTTTAAAAGAAGGCAGAAGTTACGCGGCCGCACCCCGCCATTTTGGAGTGAACGAATCCACCGTTCGCTACATCAAGAAGGATGAGGCGAACATTAGAAAGACGGCTACCATCACCTTTAGCAGATCAGTGAAGCGAGTCGTTACCGCGCGTAATAAAACGATCGTACGTATGGAAGGTGCTTTAGCAGTCTGGATTGCCGACTGCCGGAAGAAGAACATAGCCTTGGATACGAACACCATCCGAACCAAGGCTTTGGGCTTTTATGAGAATTTTGCGGCAAAGGAACCTCAAGACGACGATGGCGACCATGCTGAAGAAGATGATGATGTAGATGAACCTCAACCAGGGACATCCACTGATTCCCAGCGTCAGAAACAACGTTTTTCCGCCAGCAAAGGATGGTTCGCGAAGTTTCAGAAACGCTTCGGCCTGAAAAGCGTTTCCCTGCATGGCGAGGCTGCTTCCGCTGACACTACCGCTGCTGAAACTTACGCGAACGAGACGTTCAAGAACATTATCGCTGAAGGTGGATACAAGCCGGAACAAGTGTTTAATATGGATGAGACCGGCTTGTTTTGGAAGAGACTGCCGTCGCGAACTTTCCTGTTTAAAGAAGAAGCCAAAGCCTCTGGCTTTAAAGCGTTCAAAGATCGCGTAACCCTCGTGATGTGTGGCAATGCTGCTGGATTTTTGCTAAAGCCGGGGCTTATTTACAAGTCGAAAAATCCTCGTGCTTTGAAAAATAAAAATAAGAATCTCCTTCCCGTGTACTGGATGCATAATCAAAAAGCATGGATTACGAAGATGCTGACCTCCAACTGGCAAGTCAGCAAATATCTCGTAGAGAAGGGCTTGCCATTTAAGATCCTCCTTATGGATAATGCTGGTGGACACGCAACTGATCTGTCGCATGAGGTCATTCAGGTTGAGTTCCTGCCACCCAACACCACGTCATTAATTCAACCGATGGACCAGGGGGTTATCAGGGCGTTCAAGGCCCTCTACACGAAGAATACCTTGGCAGACCTCGTTGCGTGTGTGGATGCTGCCCAAGAAGATGAAGATGAAACTTTCAATTTGAAGGCGTACTGGCGGAAGTACACAATAGCCACGTGCCTGCAGAACATCCAGAAGGCACTGCAAGAAATGAAACCTGCTACAGTCAATGCGAGCTGGAAGAAGTTGTGGCCCCAGATTGTTTACGATGACGAGGGATTCACACCGTCTGAGATTCAACACTCTGCAATACGCAAATCTGTGCAGTTGGCTGCGATAATTGGAGGTGACGGGTTTGGCGACATGACGACTGAAGATGTCGACGAGTTGTTGGACTGCCATTCCCAGCCGCTAACTGACGCAGACCTAGAAGACCTGACGAAATCGGCCAGTGAAGAAGACAGTGAAACACAGAGAAAATGTCGAAGAAACGGGCTTAACATTAGAACGGCTTGCCAAGTTCTGCAACCATGTGAAGGAGGTGAAAGAAATGTCGCAAGAGTGGGACGAGGATATGGTTCGTTCTATGCAATTCTGCAACAAGATCGATGACATCATGACTCCCTACAGGATGCTCTTCGAGCAACATCATGACTCCCTACAGGATGCTCTTCGAGCGAAAAAAGAAGCAGCGGCAGCAACTTCCGATCACAGCCTCGCAAAAAAGAGCCAGTTCCTCCTGCTACTACGCCTTTGGAAGAAATTGAAGAAGTGTCCCAGGAAGAAGTTGAAGAGGTGTCCCAGGAAAAGACACCTCCGTCTGAAGAGACATAAAATACCATCATTGGCTGCACAGTAGAAGACATCATCAGCTTCATCATCATCATTTCTACTGTGCAGCAAATTCATCGCCTTCATCATTCAAGTTTTTCTTCAACTTCTTTCGTGGTGAGTACAGTAACAATCTTTATTTTTTTTATACATGTTTTACTTTAATATTCTAACATTTTAATATTTGTGCCTGTTTTAGTTTAGTATGCATTAAGTTAAAGGGAAGGTTTTAAAAGTCTTAATATACATGTTATAACCTATCATATTTTTTTGTTTAAAATTTACATTTACGTACGTAAAACAATCTCTCTCTCTCTCTCTCTCTCTCTCTCCTCTCTCTCTCTCTCTCTCTCTCTCTCGCTCTCTCTCTCTCTCTCTCTCTCTCTCTCTCTCTCTCTCTCTCTCTCTCTCTCTCTCTCTCTCTCTCTCTCTCTCGTAAATTGTTTTCCTTCTTTGCTACGTATGTATTGTATGATTTTATATAGATACGGTAAATAATATTTGTAATAACTTATTTTCTAAAAGCTTTTACTGTAATATCATTATTTATCACTTTCATCATGCGCGTTAAATGCCTTCGTTTGTTTATTACGATCGAAGATGGAGCGTACTTTATGACGCCGCCGTTTCAGGCGGCATCATAAAGAAAAACATTTCATTTGGAAGTCCTAAGAAAAATTAAGTAAAACATTGGTAATAACAAAATCAACATACTGTATAATCAATATAATCGATGCAAAAACTAACCTATACACAGATGTGTAAATGCGTTTGTTTCTTCATTATGATCAGAGATAAACGTAAACAAAACATTGGTTGCCATTTTTTATCGTGCTTTTTTAAATATTAAACTTAGCCGGTGAATATATAATAGCTGACGTCTCCGACGGCTCGACAGAATCCAAAAACTCGCGAGCGATCGCCATGAAGGTAGCGGGTGTGCCCACCAGCGCCGACTATCGGCCAGATACCGCATATACATGTAAACAGCTCCAGTTCTTCTCTGTCGGTTTCATCGACAAGTCGATTCCACTCGCTATTATGACCTCGAGTTTTCTACCGAATTGGTGAAGTACTTGGTTTTGGTTTTATTGCTTTCGCCGTGTTGGATTATTCAATACTATCCTCAAAAGAAATGCTTTTGAAAGGAGAGTAAAAGTGTTTTGCCCTTGCTCTTTTATCTCAGGTTTTTTCCATAGAGTAAAGATGGCCGACCCTTCCCTTAGTGTACGGAAGTGTGTTTTAGGCTTTTAGCAATTATCTTATCACGTTATAAATTGTTGTTGTTAATTATAGATTTTCCTCTATATATTTTATATCTCACCCGCCTTTATTAGGCCTCTTCGATTAGCTTTCCATTTATACTAAACATCAAGATAAATTTTATGTTTTGTTTATACAGTGAACCCTCGTTTATCGCGGTAGATAGGTTCCAGACGCGGCCGCGATAGGTGAAAATCCGCGAAGTAGTGACACAATATTTACCTATTTATTCAACATGTATATTCAGACTTTTAAAACCTTCCCTTGTACGTAGTACTGTTAACAAACTACCCTTTAATGTACAGAACACTTAATGCATGTACTACAGTACCCTAAACTAAAACAGGCACAAATATTAAAGGCAATTTTATATCATGCGTTTCCTAAACACGCTAAAAAGCACGTTAAAAAATGGCAACCAATGTTTTGTTTACATTTACCTCTGATCATAATGAAGAAACAAACTGGAGGTAGAGCTTTGCTTATTACCCAGACATATTTCCCATACTATTCCCTTAGAACTACATCACATCTTCCTACTTTAGATATATATATATATATATATATATATATATATATATATATATATATATATATATATATGTGTGTGTGTGTATATATATATATATATATATATATATATATATATATATAATATATATATATATATATATATATATATATATATATATATATATATATATATATATATATATATATATATATATATATATATATATTTATATGTATACACATACATACCTACATATATACATACATACATATATACATAAATACATGCATACATATACAGTGGAACCTCTACATCCGAACGTATCTACATCCGAATTTTCCAACATCCGAAGTAAAATTCGAGCAAATTTTTGACTCTACACCCGAATTTTATTTCGACACACGAAGTAAACATTACGCCATTGAGTGTCGAGTGCTCAGTTCTCTGTTCTTGTGTGTATCATGTGGTTGTCCTCTGTTTGGTCTGTTATTAACAGTGCTTATTTTCTTCCTTTTCTCACATTTCCTTTGTGATTTTACCTATAATCATGGTGCCTAAGAAGCTAAGTTTCAGTACAGGAAGAAGGCAATTCTTTCATTAGAATTGAAGCAAGAAATTATAGAAAAACATGAGAGCAGTGTGCATGTGAGTGATACTGTATGGCTAAACAATATGGCCGGAATAGGCCTATGATCTCGAGGATCATCAAGCTAAAGGCAGCCATTAAAGCAAATAACCATCGAAGGGGATCACCATTATTACAAGACATCGTAGCAATACCCTGGAAGAGATAGTGCGCCTTTTATTGATAGGGATAAAGGACAAAGAGATTGTTGGCAACGATCATTTGTGAGAAGGGCTAGCGTGATGAATAGAAAGAAAGAAAAAAGTGAAGCAAAGAAAACCAAGATAGCGTTAACAAGCTCTTTTTATGAATAGAACTTACCTGGCAGTTATATATACATAGCTAATTATCTCTATTTCGGCAGAATTTTTCTAAAACTAGGCAACCGCCTTGTGGTGGTTGGGTGGTAACACCCGTTAAAGGGTGGTAGGAGGAATCATTCCCGTTTTCTGTTCTTCAGTTCATCTCTGCCGGCCGGATCGATAACACGTTGGTCCGTCATTAAGAGTTTTTCTTCGCTTTCCCTGCTCGGTGTACCAGTCTGCTTTTTTGGTGAAGTACTCTGATTTGGGGTTTTGGCGATCGTTGTATTTTGTTTTCTCTTAGCTTTTTTTTTGCTGTTTTTCATTATGAGTGAAAAGAGTCATTACCGTATCTGTGCGAATGAGGAATGTAAGGTGAGACTACCCAAAATGGCGGTTGATCCTCACACTGTTTGTTCTCATTGTAGGGGTTTTGTTTGTGCCCTTGATAATAGGTGCGGGGAATGTAAGGTTTTGGATGAGAAAGATTGGTTAATTATGAAGCGCTATGTGCGTAAGCTAGAGCTCGATAGAGTTAGGAGAGCTTCTAGGTCTAAGTCTAAGTCTGTTAGTGGTAAGGAAGACGAACTTAGCGTAGATTTATCTATTGATCCTATTATTGATTCCTCTTTGGAAGTTGATCCTTCCCTTGAGGTAGTAACTCCTGCACCTCCTACAGGTTCCGTATCTACGGATGACCCTCGGTACGCTAGCCTGGCGGCCGAGTTGAAGGCCATTAAAGAACAGCTGGAGGCCTTTAAAGGTAAGGAAAGTGAAAGTGCTTGTGTTAGTGCAGTGGAGGTGGCGACCGACCGAATCTGTCATACCCCTAGGCCTAGACCTCTACCAAGCTCCCAGGACCAAGGGAGAAGGTACGTCGATGACCGAAAGGGGGTGAGAGGTACGTACCCTCGGTCAGCCGTCGCCTCAGACAGTCCTGTTGTCTATTCCCAGGCTGCTCTTGACCGTCACGGGAAAGACGAGTCGGATGTGTTGTTTTCTTCTCCGAATTCGTCCAGACGTAAATGGAAGTATGAAGCTTCAAGACCTACTAAGAGGAGATGGAACCGCGACGAACGGTCTCGTTCTTTCTCTCCCGGTTCTAGCAGTTATGAACCTTGTCCGTCGGAGGATGATTTCGACTCCGTGCCTGTGAAAAGGACGAAGCCTGCTGCCGAAGATACGAGTGTTATTCGTCAGCCCCCCCCTTCGGATCCGCAAGACCCAGCTGATGTTGCTAAATCCTTTATGTCTGTCATGCAGGAACAACTTTTGACTTTAGTACAAGCCTTTAGCCGCCCTCACGCCCAGTCTGACAGACGTAAAGACGACTCGTTGCCGATTAAGAAGTCTGCTTCTAAGAGAGAACGGAGTTCTTCTTTAAAGAGAACTTCTCCCTCTCTACGCCAGGATGAGGAATGTGTGCTTGCGCCAGGCGATACTTCTTCGCGATACCAGGGCGATACGTTTTCTCGTTCTCGATACCGGGACGATACCTTATCGAACGAAGCTGCTTCTCGTTCTCGATACCAAGACGATACCGCCTCCCGTTCGCTTCGACACGACGATACCTCCTCTCGTTCGCTTCGCCACGACGATACCTCCTCTCGTTCGCTTCGCCACGACGATACCTCCTCTCGTTCACGACGCCACGACGATACCGACCCTAGTTCTCGACGCCACGACGATACCGCCTCTCGTTCACGACGCCACGACGATACCGCCTCTCATTCTCGCCGCCACGACGATACCGCCTCTCATTCTCGCCGCCATGACGATACCGCCTCTCGCTCTCGACGACAGAACGACTCTGCCTCTCGTTCTCGGTCCCAGGGCGATACCACCCTGCCTCTTCGGGACGATACTGCCTCTCGTTCCAAGGATTCTTCTAGCGCGGGACTCCAGGATGCAACCCGTCTTTTGCAGGATGATGCCTTTGATTTGCCCTTGTCGGGTTCTAAGGATTCTTCTCTTTCGAAGGATATTGCAGATGTGGATCAGGCCCTCGAGGATGTTTCTGATGACGATGATAATCCTGCCGATGCTGTGGGAGATTACAAAGTTCTCTCTCGCTCCCTTCTTGAACTTTTTGGAGAGGAATTCCAACCTGCTGCCCCTCAATCTCCTCAGTCCCAATTTAACAGAAAGAAGGCCAAGAAACAGTCGGCCTTCATCAAGATGAAGCTGTCTATCTCCGCAAAGAAGGCTCTCACGAAGATTGATGACTGGATGATGGAGCGGAGACAAACAGTTAAGACTTCCTTCTCGTTTCCACCAGCTCGTCTTGCTTCAAGAGCGGGTATGTGGTATGCAACTGGAGAACCTTTGGGTCTGGGAGTGCCTTCCTCCAAGGGTGACTTCTCTGGTTTAGTGGACTCTGCTAGAAGGCATGCTCTCAACTCAGCCAAGGTCATGTGGTCAATGTCGGAGCTGGATCATCTCGTCAAAGGTATTTTTAGAGCCTTTGAGGTTTTTAGTTTCCTAGACTGGTCGCTTGGGACTCTCGCAAGGAAAACTGAACAGATGGATGGATCTAGGGACCTTACGAGCATTATGTCCTGTATGGATAAGGCCCTCAGAGATGGGGCGAATGAGTTGGCTGCTCTGTTCTCAGCTGGGGTCCTAAAGAAGAGAGCTCTGCTTTGCTCTTTTGCTTCTAGGTCTGTTACCAATGCTCAAAAGTCTGAGCTTCTTTACGCCCCCCTCTCTCAACATCTTTTTCCCGAGTCTCTGGTTAATGACATTACGCGTTCTCTGGCCCAAAAAGCCACCCAAGACCTTTTATCTCGTTCTGCTCGTAAGCCCTTTGCAGCCCCTCCTTCTTCTTTGAAACGGGAGGAAAGGAGATTCCAGCAGCCCTTTCGGGGCAGGACTACTTCAAGATCAGATTTTAGAGGGAGAAGGCAAGATTCAGGACCAAGATCTACCAGGGGTTCTTTCAGACCTCGCTCCAGGAAATGAAGTTCGTCTCCTCCAGACGGTAGGCGCAAGACTGTCAGGTTTTTGGCAGTCCTGGAAGAGGAGAGGGGCGGACACCTGGTCCCTCTCAGTCATCAAGGAAGGATACAAGATCCCCTTTCTGAAAAAACTTCCTCTCGCAGATGCTCCGCTGGCCTTAGTAGCCCGGTACTCAGATCCTGGGAAACAGAAGGCTCTAGTAGACCTTGTCAACCAAATGCTAGACAAGGGGGCGATAGAACCGGTTCGGGATCTAGTCTCCCCAGGCTTTTACAATCGCCTGTTTCTGGTCCCCAAGAACTCGGGCGGATGGAGACCCGTCCTGGATGTCAGCGCGCTCAACGTATTTGTGGAGAAGACAAAGTTCTCCATGGAGACGACTCAGTCGGTGCTGGCGTCAGTACGTCCAGGGGACTGGATGGTGTCCCTCGACTTGCAGGACGCATATTTCCATGTCCCCATCCATCCGACTTCGAGGAAGTACCTGAGGTTTGTAATGGAGGGCAAGTGCTTCCAATTCAGAGCTCTTTGCTTCGGTCTCAGCACGGCTCCTCAAGTCTTCACCAGGGTAATGGCGAATGTGTCAGGTTGGCTGCATCAGGAAGGGATAAGGATATCCTTCTATCTGGACGATTGGCTGATTCGTTCACGATCGAGGGAGAAATGTCTGGAGGATTTACGGAAGACTTTTATGATGGCTCAGGATCTAGGCCTGGTCATCAACAGGGAGAAGTCTCAGATCAGACCGAATCAGACTATTCTCTATTTGGGGATAGTTCTGAATTCAGTTCTTTTTCGGGCTTCTCCCTCTCAGGAAAGACAGGCCAAGTGTCTCGTAAAAGTCAGAACTTTCCTGGACAAGAAGAGATGCACAGCGAAGGAGTGGATGAGTTTGCTGGGGACTCTGTCCTCCCTCGAACTGTTTGTCTCTCTGGGGAGACTCCACCTAAGGCCTCTTCAGCACTTTCTTTCGAAGACATGGAACAGAAAGATGCAGGAAGACTCCTTTTCCTTCCCCATTCCAATAGAAGTCAAGACTCTTCTGAAGTGGTGGCTGGACCCAACCTTGTTAGGGGAAGGGATCTCCTTACACAAGAAGAACCCAGACCTAGTGTTGTTTTCAGACGCATCAGAGT
Source organism: Palaemon carinicauda (assembly GCF_036898095.1). Taxonomy (NCBI): domain Eukaryota; kingdom Metazoa; phylum Arthropoda; class Malacostraca; order Decapoda; family Palaemonidae; genus Palaemon; species Palaemon carinicauda. Next base: position 180,994,414 of record NC_090725.1, read on the forward strand.
CAGGCTGGGGGGCAACACTGGGAAGCAAGGAGGTCTCAGGCTATTGGGAAGGAATTCAGCTGGGATGGCACATCAACAACAAGGAGCTGATGGCCATTTTTCTGGGGCTAAAGGCCTTCAAGGACTTGGTGTCTGGGAAGATTGTGGAGGTCAACTCAGACAACACCACAGCTCTTGCTTACATCAGGAAGCAAGGAGGGACTCACTCTCTGTCTCTCTTCGAGACAGCAAGAGAGCTCCTTCTTTGGGCGAAGGAGAACAGGATAAGCCTGCTGACGAGGTTTGTTCAGGGACAGAAGAATGTGAGGGCGGACATGCTCAGCAGGAAAGGGCAGGTCCTTCCCACAGAATGGACCCTCAACCAACAGGTCTGTCAGAGTCTCTGGAGGCTGTGGGGGAGACCCCTCATCGATCTTTTCGCCTCCAATTTATCCAAGAGGATCCCCATCTATTGCTCCCTAGTTCCGGACAGAGAGGCAGTAGCAGTAGACGCCTTTTTGATGGATTGGACGGGGATGGACACTTATGCTTTTCCCCCGTTCAAGATCATCAATCTGGTAGTCAGGAAATTCGCCCTCCTCGATTCGGGACGGATGATCCTGATAGCTCCGTTCTGGCCGATGAGGGAATGGTTCACGGAGGTGGTGGACTTGTTGATGGACTTTCCAAGAAGCCTCCCTGCAAGTCCAAATCTGCTCAGACAACCCCACTTCGAGAGATATCATCAAAACCCCCTCGCTCTCAATCTGACTGCCTTCAGACTATCGAGAAGCTCGTCAGATCGAGAGGCTTTTCAGCGCAAGCTGCAAAAGCTATCGCCAGAGCGAGGAGGGTCTCTTCGCAGAGGGTCTACCAGTCCAAGTGGGAGACTTTTAGGGCTTGGTGTAGGAAGCACAAGATTTCCTCATCCACTACCTCTGTGAGCCAGATTGCGGATTTCTTGTTGTACCTCAGACAGGACGCTAAGCTAGCTGTGTCCACTATCAAAGGGTACAAAAGTATGCTCTCTTCCGTCTGTCGCATAGAGGCTTGGACTTGTCTCGCGACAAGGACTTACATGACCTCTTGAAGTTTTTTGAGACGACCAAGCAGACCCAGTTAAAGCCCCCTTCTTGGAACCTTGATGTAGTTCTTAAATTTCTGTGCACCAAGAGATTTGAGCCCATCTCACAGGCTCCCCTTAGGGAGGTTACCAAGAAGACCCTCTTTCTTTTGGCCTTAGCAACAGCTAAAAGAGTTAGTGAAGTCCATGCAATTGAAAAACAGGTAGGCTTCAATCTGAATGGGGCAGTTTGTGCCTTGAGATTAGACTTTCTCGCTAAGAACGAGAACCCTTCTAAGCCCTGGCCGAGGACCTTTGAGGTTCCTAACTTGACCAACCTAGTGGGTCAAGAGCAAGAGAGGCTGCTCTGTCCAGTACGAGCCCTCAAGACCTACTTGTCTCGCACAAAAAGTGTGAGAGGCTCTTCTAGCTCCCTGTGGTGTTCTGTGAAAGATCCTCAAAAGCCCTTTTCCAAGAACGCTTTAT